>NC_140500.1:57502941-57955441 GCF_964271855.1 Acomys minous | reverse complement strand
TGATTGTTGTGGCAATGATTGTGTCTTTGCACACTGCAGCCCTCTTCTAGCATGCATTCCTATCGAAGAGAGAGTGGACTGCACAAAAAGCTAAACCCCAGCCTTGCGTTGTCTACCTGCTCAGGACTCAGCCAGGCCACACGAGCCTTGTGAATAGCTGCCATGCTATCATGTGGCAGAAGCATTGGCTTTTTAGGGGCTGCGATGAGCTTTCTTGTCACTGTCCTGTCCGTAGCCTCATACACGTCTGGAAAGGGAAGCGATGGCCATGGGTTTCAGGCGGGATCATCTGTGAAGACAGGTGCTTTTCTTGGCTGTATTATAGCCCTAAGTTGTCCCCCAAAATTTCTAAGACAGTATCTTAGGGGCTGGAAGATGGCTCAGTTGGCAAAATGTTTGCTATGCCCGCACGAGGACCTGAGTCTGTTGCCCTAGAGCACACATACATACAAAGCCAAGTACAACAGAATATGTAGGTAGGTAGCACTAGAAGGGCGGAGCCTGAAGGATTCCTTGGCTTGCTGGCCAGCCAGTCTAGACGCATTGGGGTGATCAATGAGAGACCCCAGACTAAACAAAAACAAATGAGGGGGAGGGGATGGAGAGGTGGCTCAGCAGCTAATGATGCTTCCGGCTCTTGCGGAGGACCAGTGTCTAATTCTCAGCACCCGGGTTTGGCTGCTCGTGACCACCTCTAACTCCAACTCCAGAGGATCAAATACTCTGTTCTGGCTTTCCTGGGCACTGAACTCACACACACAGCGGCGTACATAAATAAGTCTTAGAAAAATAAAGTGGAGAGCCAGGTGTGGTGGTGCACGCCTTTAATTCCAGCACTCCAGAAGCAGAGGCAGGTTGGTCTCTGAGTTCCAGGACGGTCAAGCTACATAGAGGAGCCCTGTTTTAATAAACCAAACCAAACTAAAAACAAGCAAAAAAAAAAAAAAAAGATGGAGAGCAATTGAGGACATCTAGATGAACCTTTGCTCTCCACATGTGTGCATGTGCACACGTGCACGTTATACCCATACACACCACATGCATGTATATGTGTGGTTTTTTTTGGGGGGGGGAGTTTTGAGGCAGGGTCTCTCTGTGTAGCCCTGGCTGTCCTGGACTTGCTCTGTAGACCAGGCTGGCCTCAAACTCACAGAGATCCACCTGCCTCTGCCTTCCAAGTGCTGGGATTAAAGGCGTGCGCCACCACGCTTGGCTGCATGTATACTTGTATATGTGCTCACACACATAGACAAAAGAAGGCATTATAGGGGATGGAGAGATAATTCAGGAGTTAAGAGTGCCTACTGTTCCTGTGGAGAGCCTGCATTCAGTTCTGAGCACCCACACAGGGGCTCCAAACATCTGTAATTCTAGTCCAAGAGGATCTGATACCCTCTTCTAGTCTCCAAGGGCACTAAATGCATGTGAAACACACATACACAGGAAATGAAAATAAAAATAAAATAAATCTTAAAAAAAAAATAAGATTGAGCTACCTGAGTGTGGATGTGGTTGTGCAAGCCGTAATCCCTGCACTCAGGAGGTAGAGGCAGGTAGATCTCTGTAACTTGAAGGCCAGCCTGGTCTACAGATCGAGTTCTGAGTCAAACAGGACCACACAGTGAGACCCTGGCAAAAACAAATCAAAAGCCAACCAGCTAGTCGTGGTGGTGCACACCTTTAATCCCAGAACTAGGAGGCAGAGGTAGACAGATCTCTGTAAATTCAAGTCTAGCCTGGTCTACAAAGCGAGTCCAGGACAGCCAAGGCTACACAGAGAAACCCTGTCTGGACCCCCCCCCCCCAAAAAAAAAAAGAGAAAGAAAGAAAGAAAGAAAAGGCAACCAACTAAAAAAAACAAAAAAGATACAGCTGTATACTAAATACATTTTCATTAACATATACTTATATCTGGTTAAAATAAATAAGCAAGATGTGCTGTGAGTACAGTACCTCGTGAGATGGGATGTGAGGTTGGTTATGCATTGAGATTACAGCTATATCTGCAATACATTTACTATCAGATGATACCTTAAAATGTCACTGCTTCTTTCTTGCAAGCAGAAGCCCTCTCCACCCGACAGTTTGGATCCCCCTTTCTTTCTTTCCTCCATGGTTGGCCTGCAAGTGGATGCTAATCCTTAGGCCCTGCCCCTTTTTCCTTCCTCTCATTATTATCAACATCTTCAAGTAAGGCCAAATTGTCTCATCTCCCAGGGGGCCAATTGTGAAGTCAAACCCTATTTAGCAAATAAAACGGCAAGATTTTTTTTTTGTTTTTGCTCATTTATTTCAACAGCCATGAATAATGTATGTGGACGTGGAGTCCAAAGAAAATTAGCAACATGCGTTTTAAAAAGTAGTTTACAAATGTTTGTTTATTTTTATCTTATGTGTATGTGTGTACGCCTGCGCATACATATGTGAAGGTGGTGGGGGTGGAGTTACAGGTGGCTGTGAGTAACCTGATAGGCATACTTGGAGCTGAACCGGGATTCTCTGCAAGAGTATTAACTGTCTTATTAGCTGAGCCAGCTGTCCAGCGCCAGCAACACTGCTTTCAGTTTATTTAACTTTAGAGGGTCTGGCTGCTTGGTTGTAGAAGAAAAGGCAGTTTATGCAATGTTTAGTGGAGAAGTCAAAAATACCTACCAGAAATGAACCACAGTTTGAAACAGAGAGACCTGGGGGCAAGAGCTCTGGAATTTGCATCTCTCCGGTGTATCTGTGTCCCTTACACCTTTCCTAAGTAACTTATTGGAGAAGGCTCAGAGAACACCCCATTTTCTGGGCTTAGAAAAGTGGGAATAGGAGCTGGAGAGATGACTCAGCAGGGAAGGGCCCTTGCAGTTCTTTCAGAGACCTGGGTTTGGTTCCTAGCACCTATACATGGCGGCTCACAAAAGTCTGGAACTCTATCTAGTTCTAGGAGACCGGATGCCGTCCTCTCATCTCCACAGGCACCAGGCACAAGAGTGGTGCACAGACATACATGTAAACTACTCATACACATTAAAGAAAAAAAAATCTAAAAAAAAAAAAAATTGAAATGGAAGAAAAGGGGAACTCATGGTAGGCTAGTGAAATGTGCTCTTTGGGTTTGCTGTAGAGATGAGCATATCACGAGAGGCAGCGGCCACAAAAATGACCCTTGACAAAGGAGAAGGTAGGCCTGATTCCCTGATGGCTTCATGGTCGAAGTGGTAATCAAAATAGTTGAGCCGCAGAAAACTTGGATGTGGTTCCTGTCAGCATGGAAGGTCAAATGGACAGCTCACTGAGGGCCTACTTAAGTAGTAAAACTAGACAGAGGAGGAGGAGGAGAAGAGGAGGAAGAACAGTAGGAGGAGGAAGAAGAGGAGGAAGGGGAGGAGGGGGAGGAGGAGGAGGAGAGGGAGAAGGAGGAAGAGAACCCTTTAAGTATGTGAAGAGTCCTGACAAAACAAAACAAAACAAAAAAAATTACGGTTTCTCCCCCTTTCCCATCTCTGAGTCAGGACTTTGAATGAAAGTGATCAGGTCCCCTGATGTCACTTAGAAACACACAGCAATCTCTTGGTCTCTGTCTTTCCCAAGGGGACACATGCCTACTCACCATGGTAACGGAACCCAGCCAAAGCAGACCTCCCAGGAATTGTGTCTGGCTCTAAACCAAAGTTGATCTAGCCGCTGAGCCTGAGTTCACCGTGGGACTCAGGTGGTTACTCTTGGGTTGATATTATACGTGTGTAAATGTGTGCACGAGTACACGTGGGTGCAAGTGTCCAGGAGTCAACATCAGGTGTCTTCCTCAGTTGCTGTTTGTCTTTTTTTTTTCTCTTTTATTTATATTTACTTTTTTAAATGGGTGTGAGTGTTCTCCCTGCGTGTACATATGTGCATCATGTGCGTGCCTGGTGCCCATGGATATTAGAAGAAAGTGTCACATCCCCTGGGACAGGAGTTATAGGGTGTTGTGAGCCATCATTTAGGTATTGGGTACTGAGCCCTGTGACAGGGCAGCACATGCCTTTAACTGCGGAGCCATCTCTCCACCTGCTCCATCTGATTTTTCTGAGAGAAGCTATCTCATTGAACTTGGAGCTCAGTTAGACTGGCTGGCCAGTGAGCCTCTGGATGCTCCTGTCTCCTCTTCCCCAGCCCTAGGAGTATGGGTACTTGCTACAGTCCCCGGCTTCTACATGGGCTTGGAGAATCTAACTCAAGCCCTGCTGCTGCTGTAGCAAGCCCTTTACTCACTGAGCCATTTCCCTAGCCCCTCAGCGTTCTTTTCACAGTGGCCCCAATGGATCTTCAAATACACGCTGTAATTATTTTCCTAGTTTTTGAGGTTAACAGTTGAAGTTGAGATATCCAGCTACTGATAGAAAAAAATACACGTCATTCCCTGACCTTAAACTTGTCTATTGTGATAGATGGGGCTTTACAGAAATATTTAGTAATTCCCTTTCCTACCGCAATTCTTCTCCTTCTTCTTCTCCTCCTCCTCCTCCTCCTTCTTCTTCTTCTTTTTGGTTTTTCAAGACAGGGTGTCTCTGTGTAGCCTTGGCTGTCCTGGACTGGCTTTGTTTGTAGACCAGGCTGGCCTCGAACTCACAGCGACCCGCCTGCCTCTGCCTCCCAAGTGCTAGGATTAAAGGCGTGCGCCACCATGCCTGGCTCAGGTGTCTGTGTCTTGATTGATTGCTAGCAGGTTAGAAAATACTATCATCATAATAATTATAGGCCTGATAATAAACATTATTAGACCATACTGGTAATTTAACAACAACACTCTTGAACCTCAGATTGTAGCAGATTCTGAAGTCCTTACTCTTCAGATTGAAAGTTATAGAGAAGATTCCTTGGGCCAAGATCCCCGAGTTTCCAGCCTCTTGTGGGAGCTTTCAGCCTCTTCCTAACCATGCGACCCAATCTTTGTGGTGATTCCCTGTCACCCTTCGCATCTATATCTCTACATAACACCCCCCTGCTCACTTTGCCCAACACATTAAGATAGTAAAAAACTATGGAAATTGCAGGGTTTCTTATGAACGTCCTCACCGTGGGCTTACAGCATCAGTTACTGGGCTGCTCAGCCTGTTAGGAGCCAGTTGTGACATAACCAGGGAAGTCAGGAGAGGGGAGTAGGTACCTTACCACTTCTGCAAATGGTACCATTTCAGAAATAGCGACATTCCTTCCTCAGTCAGAATTCATGCACCCGGGAACCAAAGGAATAAAAGTAGTTGTTAATTTCCTATGTGAAATGTATGCTTCTTTGAATTTTGCCACATTTTTGTCTCTGGGTCTCTGGGTTGAATTCGTTTCCAACTTGGAGAAAACAAGGGCTCATAAGAACTGGATGCTGAAACTGACACTGAGTGTTTACTTTTCATGCACCTGGCTTAGTAGGCCAGAAAGGGGTCGAGCATGGTGGCGCACGCCTTTAATCTCGGCACTGGGGAAACAGAGGCAGGTGGATCTCTGTGAGTTCAGAGGCCAGTCTGGTCTACAAAAGTGAGTCCAGGACAGCCAGGGCTGCAGTCAGAAAGGGGCTTTTTTTTGGCAAAGGTAACTGATTCTGATTATCAAAGGGAACTAAAGAGAGAGTATTGCAAAACAGTGAGGAGAGAATCTATTTGGAGAGAGCTGACTTATGGGTAAAAAGCACTTTTTTTTTTTTTTTTTTTTTAGTTTTTTGAGACAGGGTTTCTTTGTTGTGTGTAGCCTTGGCTGTCCTGGACTCACTTTGTAGACCAGGCGGGCCTCAAACTCATATGATCCACCTGCCTCTGCCTCCCGAGTGCTGGGATTAAAGGCACGCACCACCACCGCCCAGCTAAGAGCACTTGTTTTTGCCGTGGTCCTGGGACCCATATGGTGGCTCACAACCACCTGTAAATCTAGTTCTTTTTTTTTTTTTTTAGATGTATTTATTTATTATGTATACAATGCTCTGTCTGCATGTACACCTTCAGACCAGAAGAGGGCAGCAGATCTCATAGTAGATGGTTGTGAACTACCATGTGGTGGCTGGGAATTGAATTCAGGACCTTTGGAAGAGCAGATAGTGTTCTTAACCTCTGAGCCATCTCTCCAGCCACCTGTAAATCTAGTTCTAAGGGATTCCACACCCTTCTGGTACCAAAGGATACCAAAGAGGCCAAAGGATGGTGTGGAATGCCTTATAATGATGCACATACAATAATTTATGTATGGGGTTATTGTGTTGCTCCTTACACTATACATATAAATTATAGATATGTAATTGAGTTATGCAGTTTCATGTCCCTTGTAATTTCACTCTGTTTCATACAGTGTGGTTCAGTTACATGATGCTGATGTCTTCAGGTTTAGGAGGTGAAAATCTGTCTGTCATGCAGGGTGAGGGTGGACATATGCCTTTATCTGCTTGAAATTCCCTATGTAGACCAAGCTGGCCTTGAACTCACAGGGATCCACTTGCCTCTGCCTCCGGAGTGCTGGGACTAATGACAAGTGCTACCCTACCCAGCTACCTCCCCCTCTCTTCTTCCTTATTATTATTGTGTGAATGCACAATAAGGACAATTTAGGGGAGTTGGTTCTCTCCTTCCACTTTTTTTCCCCCTGGTTTTTCGAGACAGGGTTTCTCTGTGTAGCCTTGGCTGTCCTGGACTCGCTTTGTAGACCAGGCTGGCCTCGAACTCACAGCAATCCACCTGCCTCTGCCTCCTGAGTGCTGGGATTGATTAAAGGTGTGTGCCACCAGGCCCTGCTGGAGAGATGGCTCAGCCCTTAAAGGCTAGCCTCAGAACCAAAAAAAAAAAAAAAAAAAAAAGATAGAATCAAGTCTTTAGACTTATGTTGTAGATGCCTTACTAATAGAACTGTCTCCAGTCAGTCCTTCAGGAGACTTTTAACCTCATTTTATAGGCGCTCCTAACACTACTGCATGTGGGAAAGTCAGATCCCAGCTCCTATGTTTCTGTTTTTTTTTTTTTTTAAGATTTATTTGTTATGTATACAGTGCGCATCAGATCACATTATAGATGGTTGTGAGCTGCCATGTGGTTGCTGGGCATTGAACTCTGGACCTCTGGAAGGGCAGTCAGTGCTCTTAACCTCTGAGCCATCTCTCCATGTTTCTGTTTTTTAAAACTACTCATCCCCTTATACTTCACAACGGCTAGGTTCAAGTGCCGGCTGTAGATGTCATTTAACCCTTTAAAAATTCTGTAATTACTAGCCCGGCGCGGTAACACACACCTACAATCCCAGCACTTAGCAGGGCAGAGGCAGGCAAATCTCTGGGAGTCCAAGGCCAGCCTGGTCTACAAAACGTGTCCAGGACAACCAGTGCTACACAGAGAAACCCTGTCTTTATTCTCTCTCTCTCTCTCTCTCTCTCTCTCTCTCATTTTTTCTCTCCTTTCTCCTTCTCCTTCAGGTTTTGTCAAGACAGGGATTAAAGACATGCACCACTATGCCCAGCTGAGAAACCCTATCTTGAAAAACGTAAGAAAAAAGAAAAAAGAAAAAGAAAATAAAAAAAGAAAACAACAACCACAAAAATCTTTTAACTTGCGAATGTGATTATAATGGGTTTATTCTGGGGAAAGGAACAACAACAACAACAAAAAAACCCAGGCTTGAATTGTGCAGGGCTCCTAGCGCCCCCAGAGCCCGGTCTTGGGTTTATTGTGAGCATACAGTACTATGAGCAAGGTCTGGTGACGAAAAGGACCTAGCTGGTTGCGCTCCACCTCTTCCGCGGCCTTTCCCGCGCGCCCCGCGGGGCGTCCCTAGCAACGCGCGCGTTCTCTCGCAGCCCCGCCCCGCGTAAGGCGGTGACGGCAAGTGCGCCTGCGCGGGGCCGCAACCGCCAGTCAACTCGCTCCTCTGCCCGCCCCCTCCCCTCTCCTCCTCTTCTACAGCCGCCTGGAACGCGACGCCAACATGGAGCCGGAGGACCTGCCGTGGCCGGGCGAGCTGGAGGAGGAGGAGGAGGAGGAGGAGAAGGGGGAGGAGGAGGAGGAGGAGGTGGAAGAGGACGAGTCAGCGGCGGCGATCGAGGAGGCCGAGGAGGCCGTGGAGGCCCGGACCTCTGAGGAGACTGTAAGAATGGAAGAGTTTGAAGAGGCGGGGCCCGAGGTGGACTTGGATTTTTACAGCGAGTCCCCGCCGCGGGAGAGCGCGGACGAGGAGGAGGACGAGATGGCTAAAGTCTGGTTGGAGGCTCACCCGGGCCACTCTGTCAGACTTTTCCCTCCGCCCCCGTCCCCGCGGCACCTGTACGCTCCGGTGGAGCATCTGAGCAAGACGGAGGTGAGAAGCGGCGCTGTGGGGAGGAGCGGCGCTGTGGGGAGGAGCCGGGCTGTGGGGAGGAGCGGGACTGAGATCCGAACGCCAGTCCAGATGCTTGCTTGCTTGCTTGCTTGCTTGATCTACTGAAATTGGCCCAGGGTCCCGGGGTCGGGCCCTGATTGCAGCTCGCCTTGCCTACAGACTGGAGACAGACCCTGCCTGTGGGGCTGCCCGACTATTCCGCAATGTCGGCTTCTTCCTGGGAATGACATCTCTGGTGTTTCTCCCGCCTCCCCCCTTTTTTCTCTTTCTGTTATTTAAGTAGGGCAGTTACAACAGATGCGCTGGGAGCCGGTACTCCCAGAGCGTGCAGTTAGAAAGGCTTTTTTGGCAGGAGGTGGGAGCTGGGGAGGGAGTGTAGGGAATAATAGCATGCTAGTGGGGAAGCATCTTAGTTTTACTGAAGTGCAAAAGGCTCCCCGCAACCCCGGAGGATTTAGTATAGGTTTTGCGTGAACTCTTGAGAAGCTTCCCGCCCATTGTGTGCCTCTGGAACCGCATTTGTAGCAATGACCGGGTCCCTAGCCCGTTGTGAGGCAGCTCTCGTCTGGAAAATTAGAAAGCACCAGGTTAAAGCCAAATGGAGGAAGAGCCGAGGTTACAGAGGTCCTGCCAAGAACCTAACCACGTTCTCAATTGATGCTTTTTTTTTTTGTTTTTTGTTTTTAACTACCCAGAACTGTGTTGTTGTTCAGTGTGGCCACTGAACGGTTGTTTATGTACTAGTTAGTAATAAGCAAGACTAGACAGGCTGGTGGTGTATTTAAGCGGTACAGGTCTTGCCTGCTGTGTGCAAGGCCCTGAGTGCAAGCCGTAGTACTTGGTGGGAAAAGAATGTAGAAACTTAGGAAGTCAGTGGCCCTTTTTGAATCACTTCTCAAGTGCTTAATATCCGTGCTTTGTAAGTGGTTGTCACGTTGGAAATAGAAATTAGAGAATGGGGGCGTGGTGGCGCACACCTTTAATCCCAGCACTCGGGAGGCAGAGGCAGGCAGATCGCTGTGAGTTCGAGGCCAGCCTGGTCAACAAATCAAGTCTAGGACAGCTAAGGCTACACAGAGAAACCTTGTCTTGAAAAACAAAACAAAACCAAAAAAAAAAAAAAAAAAAAGAAAAAAGAAAAAAGAAAGAAAGAAAGAAAAGAAATGAGAACAATTACATTATCTTAGTGAGAGAATGCTCTGATTGCCGCAGAGCAGTCCATGGTGTTGTTTGCTTGCTAGGTATTGCAGGGGTGTTTAATTCACTCAGCTTAGTCTTTAAGCACTCACCTTGTTCTTGATGCTAAGGACATCTTGGTGAACCAAACCGCTGCCTTCCTAGTGTTCCCCTTCTGAAGAGGGAGGGCAGATAAAATGCACGTGGTCTCATAAGTAAAACTGGTGTATGCTAAAATGCTATGGAGGCATAAAATAGGAAACTCGGATTTGTCAGTGAGTGAAGGTTGGTGAATTACCTTGAAGACTGTAAGGCTGACTAAACGAGGGTTTTTAAAAAAGCCTAGATGAGGCTGGCAAGAGTGTGACATTTTCACATTTTACATTGTTTGTTTTTTGTATTTGTTTGCTTGTTTGTTTGTTTTTGTAGGGCCTCTGGGCGTGCTAGGCAGACATTCTCTCTACCACTGTCCCACATCGTTTAAAACTTGGCATTTTCAAGGAATGAAGGCCAACGGGGTGGGTGTGGGCTACAAGGCTTTTTGCCAGGGATTTCTAGGCTTTATTTTATCCCTGGAGTCTGGAGAAGTCAATAAAATATTTTAAAGACGTTTATGATCAGATTTGTATTTCAGCAAGATAACTAGTGTAGCGTGTGTGTGTGTGTGTGTGTGTGTGTGTGTGTGTGTTGGGGGGTATTAAAGCAGCCTGTATAAGTGAAAGACACGAATTAGATGGTTGTTGCAATATTGTCAGGCAGAAAGTTTTTTTCTTGAGACAGGGTTTCTCTGTGTAGTCTTGGCTGTCCTGGACTCACTTTGTAGACCAGGCTGGCCTCGAACTCACAGCGATCCACTAGCCTCTGCCTTCCGAGTGCTGGGATTAAAGACATGCACCACCATGCCCGGCTCAGAAAGCTTTTTAGAACAAGGAAGTGAACAGGGTGTGGTAGCATGTGCTTTTTATTTTGTTTGTTTGTGTTTCTTATTTTTTCAAGACTGGGTAAACTGTGTAGCCTTGGCTGTCCTGGGCTCGCTTTGTAGATCAGGCCGGCCTCTGCCTCCCGAGTGCTGGCTTTAAAGGCATGCACCACCATGCCCGGCTCTGCGTGTGCTTTTTAATTCCAACATTTTGTTTGTTTTTCCAAGACAGGTTTTCTCTTGTAGTAGCCCTGGCTGTCCTGGAACTTGCTCTGTAGACCAGGCTGGCCTCAAACTCACAGAGATCCATCTGCCTCTGCCTCCTGAGTGCTGGGATTACAGGTGTGCGCCACCACCGAGAGGCTAACTGCACCCTTAGAGCAGTGGTTCCTAACCTTCCTAACGCTGTGACCCTTTAAGACAGCTCCTTAGGTTGTGGTGACCTGCAACCATTCATTGCTACTTTATAACTGTAATTTTGCTCCTGTTAGGATGAATCCTAATGTAAACTCAGGATATCTGATGTGCAACCCCCAAGGGGTTGAGGCTTACACGTTGAGAACTGCTGATTAGTGGCAAAGGGACGTGGGTCTCTGAGTTCCGGACCAGCCTGGTCTACATACAACAGGGACATTGATGGGAATAGGGAAAAGTAGGTTGTTTCAAGAGGAGTTTGTCATGTGGGGGACAGTGTTGACAGGCTGGTGACATGGTGCTGTGAATGAATTCACCAGTAGAAAGTTGAGGCTCTTAAGGGGAGACTTTTCTGTCACTGTTTCAGTGTTGTGATGCCCTGGTTGTTTGCGTCTTACCTTGTGGGACTCCTTGTGTGTTTCTTTTTATGTGGCTGGATATCTGAGTAGGGGCAGATTACTGATGGTCTGGTGTACTCATTAAAGAGTGGAGACAGTGCTGACAGTGTGCCCCGAGGCAGATGCAGCCTGGGGTTGTTAAGCTAGCTCTAGCCTAGCCTGCTTTGGGGGCCAAAAGAAAACAACAGTGCTCTGAGATTAGAACGGCTTGGCACAAACCACCCATCCCAGAACAGCATCGACATTTAGAAAGCAAAACCCATCACGTTTAATAATGGGTTGGATGTGGAGAGGGTAGTGTCCAGGTGTTGGGCTAATGAGTAAGTGCTTGTGCTGTTTGAGATGTGGCCAGGTCTATGGTGGCCTTGAGCAGGTGGTGGATTGGCTGGATGGGTGCTAAGACTGAATTGGATTTTTAATTCAGTCCACATCACTTGGAGAAGTGGTGTGGACTAGAAGATTGAAGTAGTACATTATCTACATCTAGACCATAGAGAAAGAGAACCGTGCTAGCTTAGTTTGTTCTGACTTCTTATTTTAGTAACTATGAATATTTACATTTATTTTAATTTTGGTTTTCGAGACAGGGTTTCTTTGTGTAGCCCTGGCTGTCCTGGCCTAGCTTCATAGACCAGGCTAGCCTCGAACTCACAGAGAGCCATCTGCCTCTTTCTTCTGAGTGCTGGGATTAAAGGAGTGTGGCATCATGCCCAGCTAAATCTCTTTTTTTAGGCCTCATGGAGGAATTCTTAAATTAGCCCACTTTAACTCTTCCCATACCTAATATGAGAGCATTGTTTTTCTGGATTACAGTGACCTGTCTAATTGTGGTAGAGAAATACTTTTTTAGAACTTGGGATGTCTTTCCTTTTTGGAAGTTTTGTTATGTTTTTGAGACAGGTTCTCACTATATAGCCCTGGCTGGCCTGGAACTTGCTGTGTTGATCAGGCTGGCTTTGAACTCGGGAGATCCTACCGCCTCAGATTCCCGAGTGCTGGGAATAAAGGTGTGGCTATCATACCCAGCCCTGCGTACATCAGTTATTTATATGAGAGGGTATGTGCAGGTGTAGGTGGGCCTCCTTTCATTGTCTGCTTTCTGAAGTTGGGGATTATGAATCCTGATCTTGGTGCATGTTAATCACACTCTGCCTCTGAGTCGCCATGTCTGATGATGAACATGTTTTCTTGTTCTTACTGATCATTCATACATTTACTGTACAGAAATGTCCATTTAGAGCTTTTGCCCATTTCTTTATTTTGGCTGTCTGTTTCCTATTGGGTTTTAAATTGAACAACCCCAGGGTTTTCTGCATGTGTCAGCCGATCTCTCATCTAAAGTAATAACTAGAGGGAGGAAAGGAAAGAAAAATGATATAATTATAATCTCAAAAAAAAAAAAGCATACCAAATATTTTACTTTTTTTTTTTTTAAGTGTTTTTGTTTTGTTTTCCGAGCCAGGGTTTCTCTGTTTAGCCTTGGCTGTCCTGGACTTGCCTTGTAGACCAGGCTGGCCTCGAACTCACAGCGATCCACCTGCCTCTGCCTCCCGAGTGCTGGGATTAAAGGTGTGTGCCACCACCACCCAGCCCTTTTTAGGTTTTTTGGACCGGGTTTCTCTGTGTAGTACTGACTGTCCTGGAAATCACTCTGTCTACCATCCTGGCCTTGAACTCATCCTCCTGAGTGCTAGGATTAAAGGCTTGTACCACCACCGCCCAGCACATTTTACTTTCCTTTCTTCTGTGCTGGCTATTGATCTAAGGGTCTTGTCAGCTCTTTTTACCTGAGTCACAAGCTGGTGGTCCTGGGTTTATAAGAAAGCCAAGTGTGGTGGCGCATGCCTTTAATCCCAGCAATGACAGGCAGAGACAGGCAGATGGATGTGAGTTCGAGGCCAGCCTGGTCTACAAGTGAGTCCAGGACAGCCAAGGCTACACAGAGAAACCCTGTCTCGAAAAACAAACAAACAAAAAAACTCCAAGAAAGCAGGTTGAGCAAGCCATGGGGAGCAAGATTACTAGCAGCACTCCTCCATGGCCTCTGCATCAGTTCCTGTCCTGCCTTCTTCGGTTTGAGCTGCAATGTGGAAGTGTAAGCCGAGTAAACCTTTTGCCCCCCAACTTGCTTTCTGTACATGGTGTTGACTTTGTGTGTTGCTTGGGTAGTACGGGCCTGCTAACATACTATTTCTTTCTAGCCTCCAGATATCCACTATCGGTTTATTTGTGCTAACCCCCCTCTTAGCCTCTCCCTACCTCTCTCACTGTATAGCTTGCTTGGATGACCTGGAACTCAGCTATATGGATCAGGCTGGCCTCTGCCTGGGATTTAAAGATGTGTGCCACCATGCCTGGCTATGGCTGTTTTTAAATTTTTATTTGATTAGCATCTTAGACTCTTTTGGATACAGGTCTTTTACCTTCTTGGTTTAATCTGTATTTATTTGTTTGGTTGGCTTTTTTGAGATAGGGTTTCTTTGTGTAGCCCTGGCTGTCCTGGAACTCACAGAGACCCAACTGCCTCTGCCTCTCATGTGATGGGACTAAAGGCGTGCACCACCACTGCCCAGTGAAGCATTTATTTAATTATTAACTGACTTGTATGTGTGTGTCTGTGTTAGGATCTGGAACTTGCTATAGCCCAGGTTGGCCTTGAACTCTTTAAAAGTCCTTGCTCTGTCAAAGTACTGGGATTACTGGCTGTTGATTTATTTATTTATTTATGGTTTTTTGAGACAGAGTTTCTCTGTTTAGCCTTGGCTGCCCTGGACTTGCCTTGTAGACCAGGCTGACCTCGAATTCACAGTAATTTGCCTGCCTCTGCCTCCTGAGTGTTGGGACTAAAGGCATGCGCCACTACCACCCAGCTTAGTTTTTTTCTTAACCTGTCTATCACACAAATAATTGAGACTCTTTTTATATCTGTTTATAAGGCTTTACAATACAATCTTGAGCAGTTTAAGACTGTTCTTAACCCTCTATGTAATCCTGACTCTGTCTTTACCAAAATTCCTAAGTTACTTGCTTTTCAGTTCTTTCTTTGCTCCAGCTGAATCTTTTTCATCTTTCCTGCACCTCTGCCTCTGGCTGAATCCCCTACTTCCTCTGCTAACTCCTCCCCTGGCTGGCAAGAAGTCCAGCCCTATTCTCTGCCCTGCTCAGCAAGTGGCTGTAAACTACTTTACTGACATATCAAGGGACAATTGGGAAGCAGTGTTTACACAACATTGAGACAGGAGATTCTCAGAACCAGGCTTGCAACCAGATATGGGGGTACAGAAATCAGCATTTGAATTACACAATAACCTTATGCCTACAGTCTTTTTTTTTTTATTGTAATATTTCTTTTGTGCCTACAGTCTTAAGCTTACCTTAGCTTATTGGGCATGTTTAAGAAAGTAGATTTAAATTTTTTTTGTGTGTATGCATGCACAGGTGGCCATTGAGGCCAGAAGAATGTATGGGATCTCCTGGAGCTGGAGCTGTCTTTGGGTGCTGGGAATTGAACTTAGGCCAAATGGAAGAGTGGCCAAACTCAACTGCTGAGTGTACTCTCCAGCCCCTGTTTTTATTTAATCTGTTGTATTTGGGTGTTTGTGTGCGTATATGTGCCTTCATGTGTGCACACACTCATGGTGGAAGTCAGCGGATAATTTATGGGAGTCGGCTCCCTTCTTTCATTACGGAGGTGTGAGTACCAGGATTGAGCAATGTGTTGGTCAGGCTAACTGAAAGTACCTTAGAGAAGCGTAGCATGTAGCCCAGGCTAGCCTCAAACTCACTAGCCAAGGATGACTTGATTCTCCTGCTACACACCCTGAAGTCCTGGGATTATAGGCCTGTATCACCACACTTGTGGTGTTGATATGGTGCTGGAGGTTGACCCCAGGGCTTTGTGTGTACCAGGCAAGTCCTCTTCCAGCTGAGCTACCTGTACAATTTCTATTCTGATTTTTAAATTAGCCCTACTAATTTTTCTTAATTTCTTGTAAACTCAAATTTGCATATAAATAGTCATTACTTTTGCAATATTTTTCCTCTTGTTAATTTGTAGTAGATTAGCTGTTTGGATTCTAGATAGAAGTTGACAAAGTGAATTTGTATCTTTTGGGTTCTCTTTTCTTTTGGTTGATGTAGAGGTTTTTTGTTCTTTGTTTCTTGCTTTATTTATTTATTTATTTTTTTGGTTGCAGTTTTCCTATTACCTCTTAACTAACAGAGGAGTTGCCTTTTAGCACTGCAGAGTCCAGCAGTCACTCCTCTCTGGTCTCAGGTGTTGCAGAGCTCTGTCTTAGGCTACAGGAGAGAATTAACGATAAATTAGAAGCAAAGGTGGAGTTCATTGTGAAAGTATACTCCCAGAGGCCTGGGGGGCTTTTCAAGAGTCTCAGACCAACTGTCTTAACAATTTTCAAGTTATCTTGTTTCAAGAATGTAAAATGTACTAAAATTTAAAAGGGTAAATAAAATGTGCTGGGCATTGGTGGCTCAAGCCTTTAATTCTAGCACTCAGGAGGCAGAGGCAGAGGCAGAGGCAGAGGATCTCTGAGTTCTAGGCCAGCCTGGTGTACAGAGTGAGTTCCAGGACAGCCAGGACTACACAGAAAGAACCTGTCTGGAAAAACACAAACAAACAAAAAGGAAAATGTTTGGTATGCTTTTTTCCTTATATTTTTGAGATTGTAACTACACCATTTTCTTCTTTCCTTTCCTCCCTCCAAACCCTTCCATATACCCCTATCTCTTTGGTGTCTTTTTTCATTGTTACATGCATATATTTATATGTATATACATGTTTTCCTAACTATAACCTGCTCTGTCTAAAAGATTTCTACTTAAAATGATTATAAGTGATTTGTGGGTGCTTTGTGAAGGTTTGCAGATGAAATCAGATGAAAGACAGAAATCAGTCAAAGCAAGTGAAAGGAATTCTTACTATGCATAGGTCTAAGGGAAAGGAAGATGTATTTTAACTATAAACATTGCTCGTTATATTGTTTGGGAGATTTTTTCCCCCCAAAAGTACTGGTTTATAGCTGGGAAAAGAAGGCTAATTGATTAAAATAGGTCACCTTACATTTGGCTTTAAGCATGGTTCTGTTGAGATGTGCCTCAGGAAAGGTAAATGACTTTACACAGGTGATCTTCACAGTGTTTTGTTTTGTTTTCTTCTTTCTTTTTTTTGGGAGGGTGGTGGTTTTGAGACAGGGTTTCTCTGTGTAGTCCTGGCTGTCCTGGGCTCACTTTGTAGACCAGGCTGGCCTCAAACTCACAGAGATCCACCTGCCTCTGCCTCCCAGAGTGCTGGGATTATAGGCATGTGCTACCACATCACATCCACTAGTTTGTTTTCTCTCCCCCCACCCCCCACAATTGTGTTCAGATTCTGGCCTCTGAGCCAGAGAGACATTTGCACCTGGAGGGAATGGCGGTCATGGTGTCCGCCACATAACACCTCTTACTTTTCCCTGATCCTTCTCCTCATGCTATAAGCTGACTGTAGCTCCTGATATAAGGGTTGGATTTGTGGCTGTAAGCAGTAAGACTGTAAAATAGGTAATTCACATTTTTTTTCTTAGTTGCTTTTACTGTAGGTATAGAATTTTGGGAACTGGAAGAGTTTAGTGAAAAGTATGTTTGGGTCTAACTGGTTGATGAACTTAAATAACTGGGATAGTACTGTGAAGTAAAAGTGTGTGTGTGTGCACATGCGCGTGTGTGCGTGCGTCTGTGTGTGCGCGCGCGTGTGTGCGTGCGTCCGTGTGCGTGTGTTTCTGGGGGAGATTGAATAAACATATACTGACCCCAGATAGGCAAACAATGATAAGCCAAAGTAAGGATTCCAAGTCCAGCTGTGTGAGCAAATGCACTACTGAGGTTGGAAGGCCCTGTGAGCAGAGGGCCTTAGGCAGGAGGGGCTGATTACTCGGGTGTAGTTTGCTGTTCTCTTATTTTAATTGATAGATTAGGCCATATATTTTTCCTACTGCACATGTTTCTTCTCATAATGCATCTGATTTGATTCATGTTTGCCCATATAATAGATAATATTATAAATAGGATTTTTCCTAAAAATTCATTGAAACAGTTTTCTTACTGTGCATACACCCCAAACCAGTTCGGGCCAGATCAGTCTTTCTCTTTGTCCTGTTCAGATACATTATACTTGAATAGAAACAGTCTACATTTGATTTTTTTTGTTCTGTTTTTTGTTTGTTTGTTTGTTTGAGACAAGATTTCTCTGTGTAGCCCTTACTGTTCTGGACTCGCCTTTGTAGACCAGACTGACCAGAGATTTGCGTGCCTCTGCCTCTTGAGTGCTGGGATCACAGGCGTGTACCGCCATGCCCTGCTAAATTTGATTGTTGTTAGGGGCAGAGAAGCTTATGCTGTTGTTCATGGTGAAATGCATGTGGCCTGTGCAGGTGGAGAGTTAAGGGGTTCTGAGGTGCATTCTTTGGAGAGAGATGTGTGTGCATAGTACATGCAGGTGAGGGAACTAGTCTGGCAAGTGCAGTATTCCAAGGCTGTGTGTGCATGATCCAAACCAAATATATCGCAAGCCACTAAACTATATCCTAGGTGTGCCTGCCTTAAATTGACTTTCTGCACATCCTCCTGTGAGGGAAGGTCAGTAGGTCTGGTTTTGAGTCTCTGTGGGTAGTTACGGCTGCTTCTGATGAAGATGGTAATGCTGTTATGCTTGGAGAATAGCCTTGTATAACAACATGAAAGCATTTTATAGAGTAAAAAGTGGATTCTAGCATGGTTGCTTTCACTATTATACATTATTCTGCTTATGTGTGCTTGATTGATCAGGTTGTTCCCGTGACTTGCCCTGTGTGGCAGCCATCAGCTTATCAAGACCAGACTTGTGCGCAGGTTTCCAACTCCAGTACGGTGTCATTGGAAACAGCAGTGCAGTGGGGCTCTGGGGAGGATGAGGTAAGTGTGGGGCAAATTCTTTTTCTTTTTACCAGCAGCACAAGAAATGCTGTGATATGAGGAATGTGCAGGGGTGAGTTGCTGTTTCAGTGTCCTGATAGGACTGCGTAACTTTATGTGCAGCAGAAGCTCGTCCCTGCACTTTGCTTTCAATCCTCTACCCTCTTCAGGAGTATGGTACAGAGCCTTTGTGTATGTGCCTTATCTCTTAGGATGGTTACCATATAAGAAGTTAGTGTGCCGGGCGGTAGTGGCGCACGCCTTTAATCCCAGCACTCGGGAGGCAGAGGCAGGCGGATCGCTGTGAGTTCGAGGCCAGCCTGGTCTACAAAGTGAGTCCAGGACAACCAAGGCTACACAGAGAGACCCTGTCTCGAAAAACTAAAAAAAAAAAAAAAATTAATACATTCAAAATTAGAAACTTATTACCTGGCCATAAGTAGTATACTTTAAAAGGAAAGGTGCCGATTTCCATTTGTTTGGTTTTTCCAGATAGGGTTTCTATGTATAGCTCTGGCTGTCTTGGAATTTGCTCTGTAGACCAGGCTAGCCTAGAACTCACAGAAATCCTCCTGCCTCTGCCTCCTGAGTCCTGGGATTAAAGGTGTGCATCACCATTGCCCTGCTGTCTATTTTTATTTTAAACAGCTAAGTTTATTGATACATAAAGTGAACTGCTTTGTCAGATAAGATTTGAAAGATACAGTCTTGTAAATATCATTGTGTTTGAGACATATAGCATTATTGTTATGTACAAAAGTTTCTGGTTTTTTCCCCCCCAGAGCTGAGGCCCAAACCCAGGGCAAACGCTCTACCACTGAACTAAATCCCCAACTCTGTACAAAAGTTTCTGAATGCTGTTTTAATCATTGCCTTCTCCAGTCCCTGACCTTATATATTACCTCTAGTGGTGGCTCTGTGGCTTTGCCTTTTCAAAATTATAGTGTGTAGTTTTTTAATTTTTGATTTCTTTCCTTCTGAAATTAGCTCATGTTGCATGTATCAACTCTTTAATCTTCATTGTTGGATAATATTCTTTTAGGTTTTTGAGTAAACATGACTTCATTTCTACTGAGTAAATACCTAGGGATAGATGAGCTAAGTTATTTATTGGTATATATAACTTTACAAGAATATGCTAAATTATTTTCTGAAGCACCTGTTGCATTTTGCCTAAGGAATGCTGTAGCTAGGTTTAGAAATATTTGCTAAGTTGTTTTTTTTTTTAATTACCACAGTATGGATTTGTCATGTAGTACCAAATGTCGTGAGGACTGAGAACACAGCACAAGTGTCAGTGACTACCTGGTGCTAGGAGAGTGGTAGAAGAGGGCTAGAAGGAGGTTAGTAGGGAGATGGAGCCTAGAAGGGACAGTTTTCCTTTCCCGCTGTGGCAAGATCATTGTTAAGCATGCCGTGAATAGACGGGAGTTGGAGTGTTAATGTGTCAACTCAGTTAGTGACCAGTACCCTTCCCTTTAAATTGTTTCAGAGAGCAGGATCTTGGCATCATCTTCCTCAGGAAAGGGACTCTTTGCAAACCCTGGATACATCTCAGACCGGGACTGGCAGAAGAGAAGGAGCAGAAGTAACAGAGCTCCCCTCTCTGGAGGAAGGTGGATTGGCTCAGTCACAGCGTCCAGTAAAGGAACCAAAGCTAGATCTCTTGTGTTCTCCATTGCTAGGTAATGTCTCTGTACGTTTTGTCTTCTTAAAAACATTTTATTTTACTTGATGAGCGTGGATGTTTGACCCGCATGCATGTCCGTCTGTGCACCATGCTTGTGCCTGGTGCCCACGGAGGCCAGAAGAGCACGTCGGGTTCCCTGGAACTGGGATGATGGATTCTGGGTGTGGCCTCCTTTCTCTAGGAGGCTGGGCTGAGAATCTGGTCAGTTTTCTTCAGCCTTCTGGAGGCTAGCTGAGGAAGAAGGCTCTGTCCTGAGAACCAGCTCTAGGGAGTGCAGGGCGGGCCTAGCCAGGGTTGAGGGCTTGAGACAATAGGAATCTGCCTCCCTTCCAGCTGGCGGCGTGTGTGTGTGTGTGTGTGTGTGTGTGTGTGTGTGTGTGTGTGTGTGTGTGTGTGTGTGTGTGTAAACCATCGCACTTGGTTGAAATAAGGACAGTTAAGAGTTGGAGAGCTCGGGGCTGGAGAGATGGCTCAGAGGTTAAGAGCACTGATGGCTATTCCAGAGGTCCTAAGTTCAATTTCCAGCAACCACATGGTGGCTCACAACCATCTATAATGTGATCTGATGCTCTCTTCTGGCCTGCGAGTGTAGGTAGAACACTGTATACATAATAATAAATAAATAAATCTTAAAAAAAAAAAAAAAGCCAGAGAGCTAGATTTTAATTCACTAAGCTTAATCAAAGACAGGGGAGCTACAGGAGGGAGAAACGGGGATTCCCCACCTCACTAAATCTCTGGGTTTTTAAACAAAGGGTATCTGAATTACAGGATACAGGGCCAGGACACCTCCTGGGGCTTGTCTCCAGGGCAGCTTTGATATGTATTTCTTCAAAGACCCATCTTTGACACCTTTTGTGTGGTTTAGGGTCTGTGCTTTGGAAGTGTTCCTGCAAGGAACTAGCCTTTTAACACATTTCTGGTCTGGTGGGTTAATGCCAGCAGGGATATGCTCACCGTTGTCCTAGCACAAGGGAAGCTTACTGGAGCATCTCCTCCGCCTTCTGACAAGGGCCCACAGCTGGCATTCAAACCTAGATCCTCCTGAGAGAGAGCTCTCTCTCCAGCCCCAAAGCTTCTGTGTCTTTAACCAGTGGTAATAGCTTGTTTTTCTTTTCTTTTCTCCTTCCTTCCTTCCTTCCTTCCTTCCTTCCTTCCTTCCTTCCTTCCTTCCTTCCTCTCTCTCTCTCTCTCTCTCTCTCTCTCTCTCTCTCTCTCTCTCTCTTTCTTTCTTTCTTTTCACTTTGTAGACCAGGCTGGCCTCGAACTCATAGTGATCCACCTGCCTCTGTCTCCCAAGTGCTGAGATTAAAGGCGTGCGCCACCACCACCCGGCTTCTTTTCTTTTTCAAGACAGGATTTTTCTGTGTAGACTTGGCTGTCCTGGACTTGCTTTTTACACCAAACTGGCCTCAAACTCAGAGAGAGCTGCCTACCTCTGCTTCTTGAGTGTTGGGATTAAAGGTGTACACCACCTGGCTTATATTTTATAAAACTGTGTGTGCGTGTGCACGCACATGCACGTGTGGGGTGACTTGTTAGTTTGGTTTAAATAATCCATTTTAATTGAGGGTCTCTGTGGCGCTATACTCAAAAGGATTAGTTAGTTCTGGTTTTTCACACTGGCTAGTTAACTTAGCTATATTAAACATGCTGTTGATCCTCCTTTTAGCATGCCCACGGCTGAGAGGTGGTCACACCCAGTCTCATGGGCGTTTGTCATTAGTCTTCCATAGCACAGTTGCTCTTGGGAAAGACACTATCTTTGATGTTCCTTCACCAGTGGAGTCTCAGTATTTCCTCACAAATAATAAGTGTCTATATGTCTTAGTTTGCTTTCATATTTGCCTCCTTTTCTGTGAAGAACTTTCCATAACTAGATGACAGTATTACTATGGATTAGTGTTACTGCAGTTTCAAGAGCAGGAGTCTAAAAATGGTAGTCCACAGGCCGAAGCTCGGTTTTGTACTCTTGAATACAAGTTTTAGAATGCTTATTTTTCATACTTGTTTATCTAATTTAGTTGTTCCCAGAGAGCATCACGTGTGACATATCCTATCCTGCTAGGAACTCTAGATCTTCCTGGTTGCTGGCATATGTGTGCATACCTCCAAGCCTGGAAGCATTTTGTTTTTTTACTTTTATTGTGGTGCTCTGGATTGAACCCAGGGCTTTGCACATGCTTGGCAAATACTTTACTGCTGAGTTACAAGCTCTACCATTTGAATTTTTAAAAGATCGTGAAAACAAAGTGTACGTCACAGTTTGTTTACATGTTATCAACAGGCCCAAACTACTTATATTCTGACCCTTGACCAAAAATGCCTGCTTACTTGCAGTGTAGAGGTTAAACCGAGGACATGTTAAGTATAGGATGCTGCATTTAACTTAATATAAGATCTTCATCAAAAAGGTAGAATGCTAGTAACAGAAAATAAGATCTGTTAAAGCAAATCATCAAGGAAAATTCTGTAATAGAAAGATTTCAGATTTAATGAGAGAACATACAGTGCAGTTTCTAGTGTCCTAATGTATTGTATAGCTGCAGTTTTTCCTTTACAGTAGATAAAGTAAGACATTTAAAGCTGGTTCTTGCATCTTTTGGCCAGTGGACATGCTATTCCTGCTGTTCTGTCCTGCATGGATGCTACCATCATGGTATTAGGCTTTCACCAATGGCAGATGCCATTGATATGACAGTGATAGAGGCACCTGTGCTGGCAGCATCTATCCACATGGGAGAAAGCGAACAGTTGAGAGCAGTATGGGAAGGCGTTGTCTGTTAGCTGTACACCCTTCCCTTCAATTACACACATGTACATGGCGTGCTTGAAAACTTTAATTGTGGCTTGCTCCTTTAGAAACAGCATTTTCTACTTACCTGATTTAACTTTCAAACTCCACTCCGATATTTAAGGAGATGCTCAAATGGTGCTTATAACTAATTACTTGGGGCTGGAGAGATGGCTCAGAGGTTAAGAGCACCGACTGCTCTTCCAGAGGTTATGAGTTCAATTCCCAGCAACCACATGGTGGCTCATAACCATCTCTAATGTGATCTGATGCCCTCTTCTGGCATGCAGGTGTGCATGCAGGCAGAGTACTGTATTCATAATAAATAAATAAATAAATAAATATAAAAAAAACTAATTACTTATGATTTCTTGGCTTTGTATATTTACGATTCTGTAAGTTCTGAAACCTGGTTAGGGATAAGTAATTTTTAATTTCATTATTTATTTTTCATATGATTTTATGTGTATGGGTGTTTTGCCTGCATGTATGTTTGTGCACCACCCAAGACTGATGCTGGAGGAGGCCAGAACAGGATGTCAGATCCCCTGGGAGTAGAGTTACAGATGATTGTAAGTCACAATCTGTGTGATGCTTTTCTTTGTCTTTTTTTAACGGGACAGGGTTTCTCTTGTGTAGCCCTGGCTGTCCTGGAATCACTCTGTAGATCACGCTGGCCTCAAACTCACAGAGACCTGCTTGCTTCTGCCTCCTGAGTGGTGAGATTAAAAGTGTGCACCACCACTGCCTAGCTGGAGCCAGTGCTCTTGACTATTGAACTATCTCTCCAGCTCTAGATAACCAATATTTTAAAGATTACCAGATCATTTAAATGACCAGTGTTTTGAGTTAATTGAAAATAATTTCTTATAGTCACAAATCCTTTTGTGGTATTAGACTAGTTTGTTTTTAAAAACTTTGTTGATTTTTCCAGGGATGAAGACTGTCTTGTTTTGAAGGTTTAAAAATTATTTTCTAAGTCAGTGCCAAAGATGAGTCGTACTAAATCTCTGATGTTAAAATGTTTTCTTTCTGTGTGTGGATGTGTGTGGGTGTTTCAAATGTGTCCCTGGGCAACATCCTTGGGTGTTGTTCCTTAGGAGCTATTCACTTATGCGCTTGACACTCGCCTTTGACTCACTGGCTGGTTAGCAGACCAAGGATCTGCCCAGCCTCACCTTTCCCGTCTAGGATTGCAGGTGTGCAGTACCATGCCTAACTTTCTTACATCATCTTGTGGAATTGAACCCAGGTTTTCGCACTTGCGCAGAAAGCACTTTACTGACTAAAATAATATTTTTTCAAAGATTCATTCATTTTTATTTTATATGTATTGGTGTTTTGTCTGCATGTATGTCTGTGAAGGTGCCAGATTTCCCTGGAATTGGAGCTACAGACAGTTGTGAGCTGCCATATGGGTGCTATGAATTGAATTTGGGTCCTTTGGAAGAACAGCTACTGCTCTTAACTGCTGAGGCATCTCTCTAGTCCCCTAAAATGATATTTTTAAAGTTACTATCTGTCTATCTATCTTTTTTAAAAAAAGCATTTGTCAAAGAAATTGTGTTGACAATGAATGTGTCTTTCCTTAGATGCCACTATTGAAGGTGTATTCTCATTTTCTGTATACTACATCCTGTATCAAACACTGATACACTATCAACACTGTGTTTACAGTGTTCTGACTACACGTACGCCTGCACACCAGAAGAGGGCATGAGATCTCTTTATAGATGGTTGTGAGCCACCATGTGGTTGCTGGGAATTGAACTCAATACCTCTGGAAGAGCAGTCAGTGCTCTTAACCTCTGAGCCATCTCTCCAGCCACCTCTATTTCTTATTTTTAACCAATTCAGCAAACAGTTTTAATTTAAATACCTCCTGAGTGTAGCAGATACTTTGCTTGCCATTGAGGATATAGCCGTGATAAAGTGGCTTTGTAGAGTTTGATAGCAACCAAGCACGTGTGCTGACTCCAGAGTAGTGAGAACATTAGGGCTCCAAGTGAGGGGCTGTAGCACCACTGTGAGCAATAAAACTGCTGTGAATAGTAATACTGTGAGCAAAAATTCTTTGAGGGCATTCCAGGGAGAAGGCTGGTGCCAGGTGGAGTCCTCGCGGGGTAGTAGTTGATATCAAGAAAGTGCTGTAGCAATCATTAAACTAATGTACAGAAAGCAGTTTAGTTTTAACAACACATTACTAAAGTCAATTTTAGTAGACTACTGTTTTAGAAATAAAATTTTATTTCTATGAATATTTAGTTTTTGCTTTTGTAACTTTGTAAGTTCTATAGGGAATACATATGTCACACTAGTTTTATATATTTAAAGACATAAGACTTACTAAGCTGGGCATGGTGACACATGCATTTAGCCCTCCTAGCACTTGGGAGGAAGAAGCAGAGGCAGGTAGATCTCAGAGTTTGAGGCCACCCTGATCTACATAGAGGAAGGATTCCAGGACAGCTAGGGCCACACAGAGAAACCCCCTGAAAAAACAGCACCCCGCCCCTCCTCCCAGCCAAGACCAGCAACAAAAAGTTACTTTATGTTGGTAGGAAACCATAATGTTTTTTTCTTTAACGTAAGTTTTCAAACTCTTTAGATAACATACCTATTTTATACATTTCAGAACCAGAACTCCAGAGAGCATTTGTTTGTGATATCTTCTCATAATAGAGTGTAAACAGGAAATTTAAGAAATGTTTATTTATTAAAAATTGACCACCTCTTACTTAAATATTACTTATTATACATAGTTTTCTAGACCATTTTGTAAAACAAAACTATTTATTTAAAAGGGAGGCCTTGTTTCCATATTATTTTCAATATAATTTTTTATCATCACTTCCTAAGAGTGTCATAGGGCCCTAGAGCCTTAAATTACACTTTGATATAATGGTATTAGTTTTTATATTACCTCGTATGATTGAGGGGCCAGCAATGTGATTTAGCAGACAGAGGCACCTGCTGCCAAACCTGATGACCAAAGGTTGATTTTTTCCACATAGTGGGAGGAGAGAAATGGTTACTGCAGGTTGTCTCCTGATTGTCATTTGAACACCAGTGCACACTCACACCTACCCACCTACCTAACTGCTCACACAAAATAGAAACGTGATAGTAAAGAAGACATGCTTTAATTGTTAATGGTGGGAGGCAGAGGCAGGCGGATCACTGTGAGTTCGAGGCCAGCCTGGTTTACAAAGTGAGTCCAGGACAGCCATGGCTACACAGAGAGACCCTGTCTCAGAAAAACAAAACAAATTCTTAATGAACACCTAAAAAGTTAAAATGTGGTACTTAACTTGTTTACATATTAAGAAATTATTTAATGATATTAAGTATTGTAATCTTGTTTCCTCACCCATAAGGTAGCTATAGTAAACAGTACTTATTCTTCAGAGTTGTCATGCATTAAATGAAATGCTGTATTTTATTTTTAGCTTTAGATTTATTATGCATAGTGTTCTGCCTGCATGTGCACCTGCAGACCAGAAGAGGGCACTAGATCTCATTATAGATGGTTGTGAGCCACCATGTGGTTACTGGGAATTGAACTCGTGACCTTTGGAAAAACAGCCAGTGCTCTTAACCTCTGAGCCATCGCTCCAGCCCCAAAATGCTGTATTTTAAATGCTTGGGCTTCCAGGATCCATAGGTGGTTGCTGCTGCTGTTATACTGCTATTATAATGATGTAGAATCTTCCAGATAGTAGCATGTTTACGTGCTTTAAAGTATTGCATAAGAAAGTCAGACATTGCACTTTTCGATTGCTGAGCCTTTTTACATTTGAAACTTTGCAGTGATACAGGATAATTTTGCTGCTCCTGATTTGCCTTTGCTGACATGTTTGACACAAGACCAGGAGTTTGAGCCTGACTCCTTGTTGCAACAAAGCGAACTAGAATTTGCACCTTTGAGGTAGGGTGATTCATTTGTTTGCCTTGTAAACTTTCTACTTTATAGTAAGTTGTTATTAGTATTAATGGCTTCAGGCAAAAGTGGATTGGGAGTAGGGGTTAGGTATTCTTGACACATTCTTGTATATTAAATTGGTGCAGTTTTTACATGTAGAGATGCATATACCAGGTAACTATAGTTCATTTGGAAATAAAGTGGTTTTGTGTAGCCTTTTAGGCATACTTTCATTATCAGTTTCTTTTTTTCTAAATCTCTGTATGCAACCACTGTCCTTCCCTTCCATTTTACCTTTGTTCTGCAAAAAAGCCACCACTTCTAGGATACTAGTCTGCCTGCACTTGAAGTGTGCTCAGCTGTTATTGAATTGGTCTAGTTAGCTTTCTTTAGACTATGTGCAAATATAAGGAAGATTTTTTTTTTTTTTTGAGACAGGGTTTCTCTGCTTTAGCCTTGGCTGCCCTGGGACTCACTCTGTAGACCAGGTTGGCCTCAGACTTACAGAGATCCACCTGCCTCTACTGGGATTAAAGGCCTGTGCCACCATGCCTGGCTTCAAGGAAGATTTTTATAATATTTCAAATTGATGTCTTTTAGAATAATGAAAATGGAAGGACATTCTGTAAGTCTTCAGAAAGTACTTGGAATTGTGCAGGACTCTGTTTTCTGTCAGGACTGTATGTGTTTAGAGAGTAAGCTTCACTGCCCTGCCGTTGTTTGCCCGTCGTCACTTTAGCGTCACGGTTGCAGAGTTCTCTGTTCATGTTCGGCTGTCACAGTGGTGAAGCTGTGCTGTGCTTTGGGAGTAGATCGTAAGTAAGCACAACAGCTGACCAGTAAACAGGAACACAAGCCAGACAAGTATTAATTCATCGTAGGTAGCACTCATTTAAAATAGTAATCCTTATTAAAAGGCTGTTCCAAACCTTTTTTGGTAATGTTGAAATTGATTGTGTTTTAGGAGAGTGCTGAGGCAATATCAGGGTGGTAGTTCACTTACTAGTTGTAAATTTTTCCTTGTTTAGTCTTTAGCTAAAGATTGAAGAATAGAACTTTTAAAAATACGTTTTTAAGTAAACCTGGTTTTAGTGATACCAGGTTTCTATTTTTGTGTTAGTATTTAAAAATTAAAGTATTAGGAGCTAATTCTTTCTGTATAACCTTGTATTTTCAGAAGTATTTCTAATAAGTCTGAAGATCCTGAGTGGCTGGCTCGACCATCAGAAGTCAGTGAGGCTTTAATCCAGGCCACCTCAGAAACATCCTCAGACTTGGTCAACAGTTGCCTGAGTATATCTCAGCACCCCCTCACAGGGAGCACAACATTTGGGTCTCAGCGATCTCTTTTCCCATCGGAACAAGAGAACGATGGAGAGAATGTGCCACCTAGGGCTCCTGAGGAGCCGAAGAGCCCGGATAACTCTGCTCATTATAATGTCCTGTATTCATATATGTCATGGCAGACAGACAAGGACACTCAGCAGCCAGAAGGCAGCTTGGCTGAGAAAGACCAAGTTTCCACTTCAACTTTGTCTGATGTTAGTGATGAAAGCATAGCTGCTAAAAGAAACAGTGCCTTTGATGCTTCTTGTTCACGTGTGCAGTATTGGCAGCAGGAAGCCTTACAGCAGACCGAAGCGTGTGTAGCCAGGGGGGACCAAGCTGCGTTCCCATGTGAGGTTACCCCTCCTCCTAGTAAAATGCCATACTCTTTCCTGCGATGCATGTTGGAAAGAGCAAAGGGGGCTTTCTTGACCTCTGGTCACCATCGTGAGAATGCTTGTTTAAGGGACCCAGCTGAGGATGAGATGAGTGAAAAGAATGACTCTTTGGAGGATTATGAAGGAGATGAAGATCTGCAGAAAGAATTGTCTCAATTTTTTAAGCAAAAGGAAACTAGAAATAATTTGGCATATTCTCAGGTGCATGCCAGATCATCAGAGATAAAGCGTAGTGGGACGGTTGCCATCCACGACAGTCATAAACAAGTTTCAGAAGCGCACGTACTCTCCAGAGGACTTGATATCTCTAATGTGGAGGGTTCTGGTGGTCCTCTTCGGACAGGTAAATCCAGCTTGGATGAGACATCAGAACAGCGGCATTTTGAAGAGGAAAGAAGCCAAAAGGCAGCTTTTGGTGAGAAAAGTGTTAATGCTACTAAAAATGTAGCCTTTGAGGCAGTGATTGCCTCAATTGAGCCTTCCAAGCAAGAGAGTCCTATAAGTGAAATCCAAACTGACAACAACAAACCATTAGCAGATGACAGCCAACGGAGAGAACCCCCCAAACCAGATCTTTCCCCATTGAATTGTAAAGATGGAAACTCGTTCATCGGTAAGCTAAAGCATCCAAAATACCAGTCTACTCCTAGGGTGTTTGAACCAGCAGATTCAAAACCACTGTCGCACAAAGAAGATGCTAGCTCCCTGTGTTGGTACCCAGATTTCAAATCACCCCCTAATGCTGCTCAGAACATGCTCAGTAAGCCTGTGTCTTTCATTGCAGAGGCTAGCTCTTCTCCTTTGAGGGAAAAAGCTTACAACCAGGCTGTAGGCCTTGGGGAAACACAGCCACCTTCATTTCAGTGCAATATAAACAATCTTGGCCTTACAGAGAAGGTAGGATCTTCAAACATTAATTTTGCAATGAAAGTATCAACTTGGGGTTTACAAGATTTAAAGCAGCAGATCTTTGAAGAAGTTGCAGATTCCTCAGGCTTTAATTTGGGTAAGGATGAAAACTGTAGTAATCCCGTTGAGGGGCTGCTGCTGTATGGAGCAGCTTTTTAGCAAACTTGGCAGGATGTGATGCAAATCCCACTTTGCTTTAACACTTATTGGTGATGCATCACTGATTATAGTGAGCCAAGAGGTATTGCTGGAGGCTGATGAAGGCCAAGGTGAAATTCCTTGGCCTGTGGAGGCTGAGTCCAGTTATACATCATGAGTTAAACTTTTTTTTTTTTTTGCTTTTGGAGACAGGGTTTCTTTGTGTAGCCTTGGCTGTCCTGGACTCACTTTGTAGACCAGGCTGTTCTCGAAATCACAGTGATCCACCTGCCTCTGGCTCCCAGGTGTTGGGATTAAAGGCATGCACCACCACCACACCTGGCTAATTCATTTTTTTTATATTTTAGATTTATTTTATGCATATGGGTGTTTTGATTGCATGTATGGCACCATGCATGTGTTTTGTGTCCATGGAGGTCAAAAGAGGGCAAAAGATCCTCTTGAACTGTAATTACAGGTGGTTGGGAGCTGCAGTGTGAGTGCAGGGAATAGGGCCCAGGTCAGTCAGGGAAATCTTGAAGCTAAGCTGGGAGTTTGTTGTACTGTGGATATCATTCATATATATATATATATATCCCCCCCCCCCCTTCCTGTAACTGAGGGTTTTATGTCTCTTGCACCGCTCATGGTATAATAGCTCTTAGATTGAAAGTACGAAGAAATCAAATCCCAGACCTAAAATTTTTCCATCCAATTGAAAATTCTTACAAACTCCCAATTTTAAGACCCATATAATATTTCATAATATTAATAAAATCCTGTTTTTTAAGCTCTTAATCCTGTTGTTAATTTTTTTTTTACTTTAGTTTGCTTAATAGTTAATGTCTTCTTATATATGTCTCATTTAATGATTATTTCCATAGAATTAATTTCTCAATATTTAAAGGCCTGGTTCCTTATATTTTTGTACAAAGAAAGTTTTAAAGTTTCAAAATGTGTGTGTGTGTATGTGTGTGTAGGTGTGTGGGAGTGCAGGTGGGCATGCTCTGGTGTATGAGTAGGGTTCAGAGGAAAACTTTGTTAGTTCTTTCTTTCCATCTTTACATGGGTTCCAGGGATTGAGGCCAAGTTGTCAGGCTTGCTTAGCAATTGCTTTACTTTTGAGTCATCTCATTGGACCAAGAAAAAAATAAATTGAAAAATAGGTATTTATATCACACTAACAAATCATTCTTTTTTATTTTGTTTCTTTTTAAAGGAGACATTTCTAAAGGAGGCAAAGCTGCAATTACTCAATCCAAGTTGAAATCAGATACCACTAACACTCTTGGAGACTCAGACATTGGAACATACTCATCTTTGTTCCTTAAAGATTTAAGTCAATTTGCTGTAAGTTCTCATCAGAACACTGTTGGTCACCACATTTACACTGTCAACCAGTTAGACGACAACCTGGAAAAATCCTGGGCTTTTTCCCTGTGTGGGTAGGAGGTAGAAGGTTCTGATGATGCCTTCTGGTCAGCTGACTCAGGGATATTTGAAATGTTGAGACTACCTTCAGCGAGATGACGTGGGCAGTAGCATTGCCCTCTTTGTACTCACAGAGAGAGAAGCCCATTCTTCTGTGAGCAGGGATTTCCAGGTAGCTACCCAACTGAGGAGGCTCTGAAAGGTTCAGTTGTTTCTAGACTGGTTGACCAGAGCACTGAATACCAGTAGTGTCCTCCATTTCTCACTCACAGAGAAAAGTCTGAAAGGTCTGGTATTTTCTGTCAACAGGTTGTACGTGGAGGCAGTCTGTCTGAAGAGGCTCCCAAAGCTTCCGCGCATGTTGGGCCAGCTGCCCCAAACACTGGGCCGTCACCTGTAATCTCTACTACCTATTCACAAAGAGAAAACCCCAATCTTTTATATCAAGAGGGCTTGCCAGATGGCTATCGATTTGGTCAGGAACTGAGAGTTTCAGCATTTCCTGGACAAGCTGACCAGAAGAATTGCTTATCAACAGTGACCCCTACTTTGTATTCACAAAGAGAGACAACTGATATTTTCTATTATCAAGCCCTGACAGCTGGTCATTTACCTGAAGAGACTCCAAAGGCACCAGCTACTCCTAGGCCAACTGACCAGAAGTTTGATGGTTCAGCTTCAGCATCTACTCCCTACACATATACTGTTTTATGCCAACAAGAGGTGGCTGAGCATCGCTTAAGAGAAGAGTCTATGCAAGGTTCAGCTCTTACTGGCTCAGCCGTCCAGAACACTGGGATAACTGCACTGGCCTCGACTTCTTATTCATATGGAGAAAAGCCTCAGACCTTGTATCACCAGGCTTTGCCAGAAAGTTGCTTGAGTCAGCAGACTTGGAAGGTTCCTGCTGCTCCTGGATCTGTTGACCAGAAGATAGGAGCGGCAGGTGTCCCTTCTCCCTACTCACATGGAACAAAGCCTGTCAGTTTCCCCCAAGACGGGTTGCCGGAAAGGCGTCTTATTGAAGAGCCTTGGAAAGTGACGCTTGCTCCTAGGCCAGCTGGCCAGAAGCCTGAGATGCCAACAATGAGTTATTACTCAAAGGGAGTGAACCCTGTTTTCTATCAGCGTCCCCTGTCAGACAGTCTAGGCAAAAAGCCTCTGGATGTTGCAGCTGTTTCTGGACCAGCTGAGACGGCCTGGTCTCTAGCAGCAACCGTTGATTCCCAGCTACATAAAGAGGCAGCTAACGCTTTCCTCCAGCCAACACTATCAGACAGTCATCTAACTGAAGAAACATTGCCAGTTTCGGTTATTCCTGGCCGAGGTGACCAAAAGACCCCTTTATCATCAGAATCATCTCTTGCCTACTCTCACAGAGAAAAGAACCTGCCAGAAGATGTGAAAGTTTCCACTGACTCTGGGGCTGCTGGTAAGAGGGCTGACAGTCCAACTGTGTCTTCTAGTATCTACCAGCACAGAAAGGACCCTTACCCCCAGGAGTTGCCAGGTGGTCATGGACCTGCAGAAACTCAAAGGGTTGCTGAGCCGAAATCTGAGGTTTTTCACCCATGTGGTGAGATGCCCAGGGTTTTCTATCAGCAGGAGTTGCCGGAGAGTCATTCAACAGAAAAATCTACGAAATCATTTATCCCAGGCCTGGCTGACCAGAAGCCTGATCTATCAGCCGTCCTCCTTGCTTCCTCCTCACGCGCAGAGAAGCTTATTTTCTCCAGCCAGTTAATCCTGCCAGCTAGTCAGCTACCTGAAGATGCTTTTAGAACCACTTCTGTTTCTATGTCATCTGGAACATCAGCTGTAACCTCTGCTTTCTACTCATACAAAGAGAGGCCCAGTATTCATCAGCAGAGGTTTCCAGGCAGCCACCTAACTGAAGAGGCCCAGATAGTCTCGGGTACAACTGAAGCAGTAGGATGGAAGACAGGGGCACCAACAGTCACCTCTACTTCCTGTTCACAAAAAGGAAAGCCTAGTGTCCCCTACCAACAGGCCGTGCCAGGTGCTCCTCTCTCTGGAGAGGCTCTGCAAGCTTTAGCTGCTCCTAGGCCAGTTGACTATAACATAGCTACACTAAGCCCTAGATCCATCTCACAAAGAGAGAAGCCTGGTGTTTTTTACCAGCAGGCCCTGCCAGGTGGATATTTTCCTGGGAAAAGTGCGACAGTTGCAGCCGCTCCTGGGCCGCCTGACGAGAACACTAGGACATTAACCAAGTCTGCAAGTCCCTGCCCCCCTGGAGAGCAGTCCCTCACTTTCTCCCAACCTGGCTTGCCAGCCAGTACTCTAAAAGCAGAGCACTTAAAGATGGCGGCAGCTGTGTCTGGACCAACTGAGCAGAAGACTGGTACACCAGCAGGGCCTTCAGGTTCCCTCTCAGTTGGAGAGAAGTCCAGTATTTTCTACCAACAGGCCTTGTCAGATGGTTATCTTCCTAAAGAAGCATCTCCTGGACCAGCCGCCCCGACGGCTGGGGAGCCACCGGTATATTCTACTTTCAGAGAGAAGCCCATTATTATCTACCACCAGTCTCTGTCCGACAGTCAGCTCGCTAAGGAGGATCACAAGGTGTCCGTTTCTGAGCCAGCTGACCAGACGACTGACGAGCCACCAGAATATTCTACTAACTATTCTTTCAGAGAGAAGCCCATTATTATCTACCACCAGTCTCTGTCTGACAGTCAGCTCACTAAGGAAGATCACAAGGTGTCAGTTTCTGAGCCAGCTGACCAGATGACTGAGGAGCCACCAGAATATTCTGTTAATTATTCTTTCAGAGAGAAGCCCATTATTATCTACCACCAGTCTCTGTCCGACAGTCAGCTCGCTAAGGAGGATCACAAGGTGTCCGTTTCTGAGCCAGCTGACCAGACGACGGGGCCACCTCTCCTCACCCCTTTATTATACTCAAGTCCAGAGAACATGCTTGCTTCTCACCACCAAGAGTTGCCAGATAGTGATCTAACTGAAAACACTAAGAAGGTTTCAGTTGTCCCTGGACCAACTGACCACAAGACTGGAATCCCAACAGTGCCTTCTACCTCCCACTCACATGAAGAGAAGCCTACTGTTTCTTACCAACAGGATTTGCCGGATCTTACTGAAGAAGCTTTGGAAATTTTAGGTGTCCCTGGAGTAGTAGTGCCTTCCTCACGTGATGAGTCTGCCCTCCTCTCTTACCAGCAGAAGGTAGGAGGTCTTTCTCAAGTACCTTTGAAAGCAGCAGCCTCTGGCTCTACTGATGAAAAACCCGGGTCACAGATAATCTCCACCTCAAGGAGAGAGAAGCCCTGTCCTCATCCGCAGGAGCTGCCAAGCACCGCTGGGGATGCAGCAGGGGCTTCTGTGTGTCCTGCACCAGTTGTCCAGAAGGGTGGGAAAACAGCAGAACCCCCACAGGAGTTGCCAGCCAGCCATCTCACAGAAGGGACTGTGAAAGTGTCAGCTGCTTCTGCATCCGGAGCACAGAGGCCTGGGACACCAGCAGGGCCTTCCAGTTGCCACTTCCATAGAGAAAACTTCAGTGATTTTTGTCAAAAGGCCTCACCAGGTTGTGATCTAACTGAAAATTCTCTGAAGGCTTCAACTGTTCCTGGGCAATCTGACCAGAATAGGAGACCTGCAGTCTCATCTTGTTCCCACTCACTGAAGGAGAAACACGGGATTTCAGCTGCAGATCTGCCGGATGACCAGAAGACTGAGCTGCCAACAGTTACTCATAGGCCTTGCTTACATAGAGACAAGCCTGTAATTCCAACTGTGAACAGACAAGGTGACCAAAAGACTCCATTACCAACAGGATTTCATGGTTCCTGTGCTCAAAAAGTAAAACCAGTTAATACTGTTCAAAAACAGTTGTCAGACAGCGATCAAAGTGGAGATATTCCGAAGGTTTCAACTGTCTCTGAGCCAACTGCTGTAAAGGCATGTGTACCAGTACCTCTGTGTGGTTCTTATTCACACAGAGAGAAATCGGATACATTTCACCCACAGGAACTGCCAGACCGACATCTAACTGAAGATGATCTGAAGGTTTCAAGTGGTCTTGATCAAGCTGACCAGATTTCTGATTTACCTACAGTTTCGCCTGGTATTTATTCACACAGTGAAAAGTACCAGCTTGTTTCAGAACATGTCCAGGAACTGATAGATAATTTGAATTCTCCTGAGTCTTGTGCCAGTGCAAACAGTATGCCTTTAAATTCACAAACTGATGATGGAGTTACCATATGTAAGCCAGAATCTTCAGGTTTTGGCGATGTTGGCTATGAAATCCGGGATATAGATCATGGTTCCAAAACTCTTAAAGAAATTCAGACTCTTTTAATGGAGGCAGAAAATATAGCACTGAAACGATGCAATTTTTCTGCTCCTTTGGTCCCTTTCAGAGATGTTTCGTTTATACAATCCAAAAAGATGGTTTGCTTCAAAGAGCCCTCCACAACTGATGTGTGTACCCAGAGGGGGCCGTTTACAGAGGAAATTCCACGCACGGACTGTGTACAGAAAGACATTGGCACACAAACGAACCTTAAGTGCCAGAGGGGTGTTGAAAATTGGGAGTTTATTAGTTCAACCACCATTAGAAATCCTCTCCAGGAAGCAGAAGGCACAGCTAGAGTGGCGCTGGATGAAACTTTCAGGCACTATGAGACTGCCAGGTCTGTAATGAGGTCTGAACCTGAAGGTTGCAGTACAGGCATCAGGAATAAAATTATTATCCCTATGATGACATTCATAAAGAGTGACTCGAGTAGTGACGTAAGTGATGGTTGCTGCTCATGGGACAGTAATTTACCGGAGACTTTAGACTCCGTTTCTGATGTTTTTCTAAATCTCTTTCCATATACTTCCCCCAAGACAAGTGTAACAGATAGCAAAGAAGAAGAGGGGCTGTCGGAGAGTGAGGATGGCTGTGGCAGCGTAGACTCACTGGCCGCACATGTGAAGTGCCTCCTGCAGTGTGAGTCCTCACTGAATCAAGCCAAGCAGATACTTAGAAACGCAGAGAAGGAGGAGTGTCGGGTCCGGGCCCGAGCCCGAGGTAAGGACTGACCGTCATGCGGCACATTCCTGCCTGCGAATGTTACAGCTTAGTTTAAAATGAGACGTTGGGAGCTCTAAATTTCTTTTCTTCTGGAACTTTCTATCCACAATCTGGAAAACAAAAACAATAATATAAATAAGATACATGGTCAATAGTGTTAGTCCGAGTTTATGGGGGACACAGATGCTTCTAGTTTGCTCTTCTGTGAGTTACTTTGTGTTCTAAAGCTGTGCATGTTTCCTAATAACATTTTTGGAGCTGATCTAAGGTCTAGGGCAAAACACTTATTAAGGCTTTTAGTACTAAGATTTTGGCTAGAGGTGTAAGTCTAAAAGAAGATATTTATTAATCTCTAATAGAATCTTTAAAGGAGGTGTAACAATCTTTAAGACATACGGAAATGTGTCTTGGGTAGTAACTTTAAGTGATTCAGTACTGGCTCGGAATCCTGAGGTTAACTGCCTGTGCTATTCTTTGTACATTTTGATTATGGCAATATCTCCCTAGTTTTGTCTATTAATTTAAAGTATTGGGTATCATAGAACCGTTAGTAACTATAGCAGGTACTAAGGGGAGACAGAGACTTTTGACTAGAAGAAATATTCAGATTAATGATTAAATGCCATATTTAGAGTGGCTTCTTTGGAGCTGCATCTGCAGAGGATGGTTTAAAACACCCAGGCTTTTAGTTTATATGTGGTGGCACACACCTGTAATTCCCTGCTTTGGTGGGTGGGTAGACTTTCAGTGAAATGGCCTCTTACGAACTGATGTGTCACATGCTTGAGACCACATGCTCGGCTTTGTGTTGTACAGTAAGGGACAGATATTGCTGGTTTTCTTTACTTGTGTAGTAATTGAAAAATTACCAGTTTCATAATTTTAAAGTCTCAACTGTTCGTGATTTCTCTGCAGCCTGGAATCTAAAGTTCAACTTAGAACATGACTGTGGACACTCCATTTCAGAGTTGAACGAAGCCGACAGGAGGAAAGTAGAAGAGATAAAGGCAAAGTTGTTTGGTCATGGAGGGGCGACTCGCTTGTCTGAGGTATAAAAGAAACCTTGAAATGAAACCCGGAACTGTGAACGGGCAGTAGGAACAGAGCTCTCGCTTGGCATTGATGAGCCCAGATGAGTTGCTGATAATCTTGGGATAAAGTGTTAGTAGTAACTCTCTAAAAGTTGAGATTGAAGGACTAGCAGTCTATAAGTTTTGATTTAATTCTAAATTTATCATAGTAGTAAAGGAAGAACTGAGTTGTTTTGCCAGCGCATTTTTACAATTGGAAGGTTAAATGCCTCCTTTACATCTTTTTTTTTTTTTAAAGATTTATTTATCATTATGTATACAGTACTCCTCAGGTCAGAAGAGGGCATCAGATCACATTATAGATGGTTGTGAGCCACCATGTGGTTGCTGGGAATTGAACTCAGAACCTCTAGAGGAGCAGTCAGTGTTCTTAACTTCTGAGCCATCTCTCCAGCCCAAATATTTTATTTAATTTATGTGTGCTGGTGTCAGATCTTAGAGTTACAGACAGTTGTGAGCTGCCATGTGGATGCTGGGAATTGAACCTGGGTCCTTTGGAAGAGCAGCCAGTGCTCTTAACCACTGAGCCATCTCTCCAGCTCCGCTCCTTTACATCTTAACATTCATATGGAAGCTCGGCTTTAGAAGTATATGTTCTTTTAAGAATAGAGTTAAAGAGCTGGAGAGATGGCTCAGAGGTTAAGAGCACTGCTTGCTCTTCCAAAGGTCCTGAGTTCAATTCCAGCAACCACATGGTGGCTCACAACCATCTATAATGAGTCTGGTACCCTCTTCTGGTGAACATAATAAATAAATAAATATTAAAAAAAAAAAAAAGAATAGAGTTAAAGTAGTTTTATGTAGAAACAGCTTTCTGTTTGTTTCTTTGGCTGGTTGGTTGGTTTGGTTTTTCAAGACAGGGTTTCTTTCTCTTTGTAGCCTTGGCTGTCCTAGACTCACTTTGTAGACCAGGCTGGCCTTGATCCGCCTGCCTCTGCCTCCCAAGTGCTGGGATTACAGGCATGCTCCACCAAGCGTGGCTAAAACAGCTTTCTTTCCAATACTGTTTATTTTTCTTCTTTAGTGAGCTATTTCTTGAATGGAAGCACTTATCTAAAGAGAAGTTATTCTGGTGTTTCCTGTCCAGTTTGGGAAACAGAACATTAACAGATGCCATTGAGCTGCATGTGGTAGCATACACTTTAATCCCAGTATTCAGGAGTCTAAGGCCAGAGGATGGCAAGTTCAAAGCCAGCCTGGGCTATTTATCAAGATTGTATCTCAAAAACCAAAGCAAACCAGCACTCCCCACCCCGGGGGATGCCATTGTTTTGGATCCCTTACCTAGTCTTGTCTTTATTTCTTATCCTGACACACACTGGCTCTCTGCTCTTCAGTATGCTTTTGAATTTTACACAGAACCAGCATGCTGTGGGGCTAGAGAAATGCCTCTGTAGTTAAGAGCATTTGTCCTTGAAGAGGAGCAGAGTTCAGTTCCCAGCACCCAGAATCACAGCTGTCCATAACTCCAGTTCCAGGGCACCTGATGTTGTCTGCTGGCCCCGAAGACACCAGGCATCCATGTGGTACACACACACACACGCAGGCAAAACACTCAGACATGAAAAAGAAGAGAGTCAGGCGGGTGTATCTATTCTTTATGAGTGATAGCTTTCACTTTTATATACCACATTTTTTTCTCCATCAGTTCTGTTGGATACTTAGTTTGATACCATGTCTTGTTACTAACAGGAGCTTTTTAAAAAGAGCTTCTTACACATCTTATTGTAAGATTTTAGAAAGAGTAGTTTAAAAATAATGTTTGACAGGTACTGAAACATTAAGACTTTACAAAAACTTTACATATATTTATTTTGAGAGGGTGCCACAGCATGCCTATGAAGGTCAGAGGACAGTTTGCAGGAGCCTATTCTTTTCTCCCACTGTGTAGGTTCTGGGTGTTGAACTGAGTCAAGATAAGCAGCAAGTAGCTTCATCTCCTGGGTCATCTTGCCATCCTAAAATCTAAAGGGTTTTTAAAGGGGGAAGATCATTCTGAAAATTGTTTATTATAAAAACTTGAAAGATGCCACAGGAAGAGGTAGGCCATGGAGTGGTTCATGGAAAGAAGCCCCAGGAGGAAACTGGCCACAGAGAGAGAGAGCCGTACTTTAGATGAGCATCAGTCTTTAATGAGTCCCAGTTTTGAAACCGGAGGAAATTTATATTTTTCAAGTTAGAGTGTTTGTTTCTCAGCAATGTGTCATGGAGGTTTCAAGGTAATTAGAAGCCACAGATTAAAAAATGGCAACTCAGTGTACTTCATTGAGTTTTTTTTTAAGCCAAGTATTTTTTTAAATTGTAGCATCACATGGAGAAATGTCTAGAGCAAGTGTGTGTGTCCTGCTGCATCCAGTTTCTTTAGTGATCATCTCCTGTAAAGCTTTTCTTTTGGTTTGAGACAGGGTCTAGCTGTCCTGGAACTCACTGTGTAGACCAGGCTGGCTTTAAATTCACAGAGATCTGCCTGCCTTCCTCTGCCTCTCAAGTGCTAGGATTAAAGGCGTGCACCACTGTGCCAGGCCAATGTCTTGCAATATTTTAATGATCTGCCCCAGTCATGACATTGGCTTTCAAATAGTGAGGATACTGAAAACTGACGCTGTTTTGCAGCTGTCTAAGGCTGTCCTGTCATCGCTGTACCCATGCACATCTCCTCCCACCTCTTCTGTGATATTTGCCAACTCCTAGTCTAGTCCCTTTTCTGTATTTTGTAATCTCAAGAACGTCATAAGATGAAGTTATATAGCATGCTTTTTGTGTTGGCCTTTTTCATTCAAAATAACTGAAATATTTGAATTAAGAATAATTCTTTAGAAACGCATGAGGATATTACTTTTATCAATAGCTTAACCTTTGTGTTACCCACAGATTGTTTAAATATTCACTTGTCAACGTTTTAGGAGCCGGGCGTGGTGGTGCACGCCTTTGATCTCAGCACTCGGTAGGCAGAGGCAGGCAGATTGCTGTGAGTTCGGCCTGGTCTATAAATATAAAGACAGCCAAGGCTAATACGGAGAAACCCTGTTTCGAAAAAAACAAAAAACAAAAAACAAAACAAAACCCAAAACATGGGTTAATGGGTTCTCTATCTAGGGCTTTATAAACAATGTTGTTGTAACATTTATGTTGCTTTGTATGTAAATATGCATTTGTTTCTGTGGTGTCAGTGTCCAGGAGCTCAGTTTGGCCCATAGTGTTTAAGGGTAAGTGTTCCACTTGCCCCGTATCCTAAGCAGCATTTGATATTGCCTTTGCTGTTTTAGCTGTTCTAATAGGTTTGTAGCGAAACTTTAAAAAATATGTAATATTATATATAAAATATAATATATAAAAATACATTGCATATAATTTTTGTTTATGTATATGTGAGTGTGCCTGCATGGGTTTATGTGTATTTGCATTCTTTTGGGGGGGGATTTTTTTTTTTAAATTTTTTGTTTTGCTTTTGTTTTTGTTTTTGAGACAAGGTTTCTCTGTGTGGCCTTGGCTGTCCTGTACCCTTGTGTCTCTGTGTAGACCTGGCTGGCCTCGAACTCACAGACCCACCTGCCTATGCCTCCCAAAGTGCTAGGATTAAAGGTGTGCCCACCACTATGCTCAGCTGTGCCCCCCCCCCTTTTTTTTGGTATGTATGTTATACTGGGGATCAAAATTACACCATCATACATGGTAGGGAAGCACTTTACTACTGAGCTACACCTATAAAGTTCTTTTTTGTGTGTGTGTCTGTGTGTATGTATGTGTTCTTTTTTATATTGTTGTTGTTGTTATTAGTATTAGTATTGATTTTTGAAGATAGGCTTTTTCTGCCCTGGCTATCCAGGAACTTGCCCTATAGACCAGGCTAACCTCCAACTCAGAGATCCACCTGCCTGTCCCTCCTGAGTGCTAGAATTAAAGGCGTGCATCACCATGCCCTGCTGTTTTTATGTGTTTAAGTATGTATAAATGTGCAAATGTGCATGTCTGCATGTAGGCATGTGTACATGAATGCAGTTTCCCTTGGAGGCCAGAGGCATTGAATCCCTGGAGCTGGCGTTACAGGTGCTTGAGACTTGACTGATGTGAGGACTGGGCACTGAACGTGGGCCCTCTAGAAGAGCAGCCCCAGGAAGAACAATGTAAAAAGAGTTCCCTAAGTGCTCTTCATTATCGTGAGCCATTTTATTCTGTAAAGTTTCTTTCTTTTCTTTTTCCTGCTGTTTCTTTGACCTGTCTTATAGATGAATGTGATGACCTTCGCGGTCATTTTTATCTTGGATAAAAAAACTGGTAAGTGTGTGACTACTGGATTACGTTAAGTGGGAACCTATTTGTATCTTCTAGGGCTTACAGAGTCCACGGGGAGTAGGAAGTGTGCCCGAAGCTGTATGTGGTCACATTATTTTTGAGAGCCATGAGAAAGGATGTTTCAGGACTCTTACTGCTGAACAGCCACGACCAGACAGCCGCCATTCTGTTTTCCGGTCTGTTGAACCTTCAGACTTGACTAGAGGACACCGGAGCCCAACATCATGGAGAGGCAGGCACACCAACCTTTCCACATCGATAGATCAGAGCAATCCCCATTTCAAAGTTGGGAATTCCTTTCAGTTACAGAGTCATCTCCCATTTCAAAACCTTGCACCCAATGACATCAAAATTAGCAAGAGTATTGGAATGCCATTCCATGCAAACATGGACCCCCAGCCATCAGAATTAGTAGAACCTACTTGTGTGCCAGCTAAAGAAATGGATTTTCCTTCCTCATCAGAAATACTGTCCCCTGACCCCAAGAAGCAGTTCACTACCTCCGTCACTTTCTCTTCTCACAGACACTCTTACATTTCCGATTCCTCTGTTTTTAAGGTTGGTGTTCCTGCAGGTAGCCAGTGTACTGGACCAACTTTAGGGGTGTTTAAGCCTCATACCCCTGAAGAGCAGATTTCTCCTAGAAGTCTTAAACAGAAAACTTCTCATTCATCACTTAAAAGACAGAGTCATTCACCAGTGACTATTTTAGCTGAAGGTAGTAAGCAAAGGCAAAAATTACCTCTTGATTTTGAGCATTCTCATCAAAAAGAAAAACTCTTAAAAAGATCAGATTTTAAAGTCAGCCATTCTGAATCCAGTGTCAGTACAGATTTTCGTGGTTTCAGGAGAGTTCAGTTTTCTGATACGGACACCAGCATTAGCCAAGACAATCTAAGTTCTGCACTAGGGGTGAGAGAGAAGAATGTAACTATAACTCCTGATCTTCCTTCTTGCATTTTTCTTGAACAACAAGAGCTCTTTGAGCAAAGCCACACCCCATATACAGATCACCTTATGGAAAAATACCCTTCTGCCTTTTGTCCAGACATTGCCCCGTGCATTTTTCTTGAGCAGCGAGAACTCTTTGAGCAGAGCAGAGCTCCACATGTAGATCGTGAAGTAAGGGAAGACCCTGCTTTCTTTCCTGAGTGCCAGGATTATATAGTTGCAGACCTTCCTTCTCCTGATTTTCTTTATCAGCAGCAGTGCAGACCCCCAGATGTAGATGGCCGCGTGAGAGAAGAGCAGCAGTGCCTTCTTTCTCACGGTCAGGATTGTGCAGTAGAAAAGACTCCGCATACACCTCAGTCGTGCTTTTATAATATAAATGTGGAAGCCAAGGTCAGTAATATCCCCCAGTCAGGCCCTGACCACTGTGCAGCTGTGTCTCCTCCACCTTCAAATAGAAAAGCGCTTTCATGTGTTTGTATAACTCTTTGTCCCAAGACTCCCTCCAAGTTGCATAGTGAAACCTTAGATGAAAGATTTCATTCATTGGATCCTGCTTCTAAAACAAAGATTAATAGTGAGTTTAATGCTGATCTGCGAACTATATCTTCAAGGTCATTGGAACCAACCTCCAAATTACTGACCTGTAAACCTGTAGCCCAGGATCAAGAATCTTTAGGTTTTCTAGGACCTAAATCTCGACTGGACTTGCAAGTCGCACAGTCTTCTCTTCCAGCTAGTAATACTATTTCTCAGGACTTGAAAACCAAACCTCCTCAGAATAGACAGATAGTAACCTCAAGGCAAACACAAGTGAACATTTCAGATTTGGAAGAATATTCCAAACCAGAGGGGACTCCAGTGTCTGCAGATGGGTGAGTCACTGTGATAACAGGTGAACTGATGGAATTTGTAACAAAGGCTTTTAAATAGTTAAGCATATGGGAAGACTTTGGGGTGGGGGTGAGGGCAGTGTGATTTCTTCATAGGAGGTTGAATCTAACTGGTCTGGTAGAAGTCTTTTAGGAGGCATGTAAGTAAGTGAACATGTGAAGGTCATGTCAATAAGAGAACGTGTCGAGTAACATGTGAAGAGCTTTGTGCAAGATTTGACATCAGATGGAGGAAGTCGAAAACTTGAAAAGAACCTTTGGTCACCCAATGGTACAATTTATTTACGATGGCTTGTTTCTTTATTTCTTGATGGCTTTTCAAGACAGGGTTTCTCTGTGTGGCCTTGGCAGTCCTGGACTTGCTTTGTAAAGCAGGCTGGCCTCAAACTTACGGAGACCCACCTGCCTCTGCCTCCTGAGTGCTGGGTAAAGGTGTGCACCACCGTGCCCAACTTACTATTTATTTTTATGTTGGAGATGCACTGAAGATTTCCTTTGAGCTTGCAACATAAGTGGGGAGAGGTTTATTTTGGTCATGGTTTTAAAGGGATCGGCTGATGTTTTTTTTGCTTCAACACCATGCCATGGCTACAAGCAAATGAGATGGAGGACCATCCAAGGAAAGGCCCTGGCGTTACAATTTCTCCAACTATTTCCCATCTTGAAAAGTTCTACCATTTCCCAGTCTGTTCATATTTCTCTTGTTTGTTTGCTTGGTTTTGGTTTTTTGAGACAGGGTTTCTTGGTGTATCCCTGGCTTTCCTGGACTTAGTTTGTAGACCATGCTGGCCTCAAATTAACAACGATCTACCTGCTTCTGCCTCCCTGTGTGCTGGGATTACAGGCACGTGCCACCATGCCAGACCCTCATGTTTTGAATCCACCAGTGATTTAAGATATTCCTAGATCAGAGTTGTCAAGATGTAATTAACTCTGCAAACGCCCTCAGGTACATGCAGTCATTTCTCAATCTAGTTCAGTCATGATTAACTGTATTCCTGCTTGCATGATCGCTCTGTTTCTCTCCTTCCTTTCTAGCTCATGATTTCTCTATTATGTTTAGTATTTACAAGAGAATGAAAAAATTATGACTGTAGGAATTTGTGAGGGAGCTTGTTATATCTTAGCAGACCAGGGAGAAGAGAGAATTGAGCTGGAAGTGGGGCTAGCTACAACTGCCAACACCCTCTCCCTAGCAACCCACTTCACCTTTTAAAGGTTCTACAACCTCCCAAACCAGTGGCCGTCTTCTAGGGCTAGGGACCACACTGGGGCAGTTTACATCCAAATGCTAACTAACTTTCTCCTTACTGTCTTATAGACAACCTTTTCTACATTAAGATTTTTGTTTTTTATTTTATATTTTAGAGTATTTACCTGCGTGTGTGTGTGTGTGTGTGTGTGTGTGTGTGTGTGTGTGTGTATACGTGTATACAGTGCCCACAGAGGCTAGAAGAAGGTGCTAGATCCCTAGAACTAGAGTTTGTTGTTTTTTGATTTTCTTTTTCTTTTCCGAGACAGGGTTTCTCTGTGTAGCCTTGGCTGTCCTGGAACTTGCTTTGTAGACCAGGCTGGGCTTGAACTCACAGAGTGCCTGGCTAGAACTGGAGTTATATAGATGATTGTGAGCCACTATGTAGGTATTGTAAACCTAATCTGAGTTGTCTGGCAGATTAGTAGGTGTTTTAACAACTGAGCTGTCTCTCCCAGCCCCTTATAGACATCTTTAGGTTTTTTTTTTTCATGGTTGATTGGTTACCCTAGCAGAAGCGAGATGGATTCATACGCATGGTTTTCTTCACACCAAGAGAATTTGAAAGGAAGTTTATTATTCGTGTACACACACACACACACACACACACACACACACATAAATCTCAGAGGGATTTGGTCGTTAGCAGGTCTGTGCTAGCTTGAACAAAGCAAACAAAGTGGGTTGGGCTAATAGTAGCTAGAGCAGAAGCCACGCATGAGGCCTACATTTCTGGCTGGTACCAAAGGAGGCATAGACTTCTTGCTATCCTGTCCAGCTAAGAACCAAAGTGGGAAAGGAGGGAAAGTCTTAAAAAGGAGTTGGTGACCAAAAGGAAAGCTCTTTATTATTGTAGGTGTTGTCCCTATTCATGGTAGCCTGTGCATATGATTTCCTAATGCTTAAAATATTTTTACACCTGTACTCAGGAGAAGTATTCTATCTAGCCTGAGCTGACTTCACGAAAGTATTACAGTCTGTGAAGTTTGGAATTAGTTTTGTACATTTGGTAGGATTCATTAATGAAATGGTCATGGAGTTCCATTTGTATAATGTATATGACGTAGTGTCATTTTTGAAAAAAATGTTTTTTTTTTTTTTAATTTTGTTTTATTCTAACTCGACATGGTCCTATCCTGTTGTGCCATTAGTCTTTTTATATTTCTGATATTGGTAATCTCTCCGATAATTCTTGGTAGGGGTTTAAAATATGGGTTTTAATAGCCTCTTTTGTGTATTTTTATTAATTTCTACTTTTATCTTTTGTCTTCTGTTTTGCATCTTAATTTGTTTTTTCTACCTTTTTGAAAGTAAATATTTAATAATATATTCATCATTTTTTGTTAATTTTTCATAATCTTTTTCAGTATGTTTACAGAGAGTTTTTAATGTAGTTTTCAGTTTCTTCTTTGTTCCATTGACTGGTGCTGTGTGCTTCTTAACTGTGTTGTAGTCATGGCAATTACTCTGAATGACTTCATTGTGTTTAAAGGTGTTCAGAATTGCCTCATGATATTTTGATCCATGTATGCTTGAAAAGATTGTGTGTTCTGATGTTGCTGTGAGGGGTAGAGAATTGGATTTGCTGGTCAGGTGAGCTGTTGAATACTTTCCTTGCCGTATTTGTCCACACATGAGAGGAACATACTACATGGTAACATGAAATCACACTTGTAGGCAGAAATAAGGCACACTCTTATTTCTCTCCTTCCTTTGATTTTCTCTTCTTTTCTTTTTCTTTCTTTTTTTTCTTCTGAGTAAAAAGTTATGGGCAAGCTGTAAGTTCTCCGTCTTTTGGAAAGGATCTGTTGACCTGCCCCATCACTTAATAGACACATTTATATTTCATAAATATCTTCTACATATATATTGACAATGAAAACATCCAGGTCAGAAAATTGATACTGCTTCATTACAGGTACATCCTGACTTCTCTACTTCTCCTACTGTTATTTTTTATAGCAGAAGAAACAATTCGAAATTACATGTTATATTAGTTATCATGTATGTTTAATATTTTTCCTTTGATGCTGTTTCTTCAGTGGTTTCTTATTTTTACTTGTTGATTTGATTTGGTTTTTGAGGCAGGGCCCCTCTATAGGCTAGCCCAGGGTTTTCCTGAAACTCACTGTGTGGACCAGGCTGCCTGCTTCTGCCTCCCAAATGCTGGGATTAAAGGCGTACACCACGATATCTGACTTTAGTACTTTGACACTTTAAAAAAAATTTTATTCATGTGCATGAATGTACTATTTGCATATATGCCTGCATGACAGAAGAGGGCATCAAATCCCATTATAGATGGTTGTGAGCCACCATGTGGTAGCTAGGAATTGAACTCAGGACCTCTGGAAGAGCAACCAGTTCTCTTAAACTGCTGAGCCATCTCTTCAGCCCCAACCTTGATACTTTTTATGATTTTATAAGTCATAATATACTAATAGTATAATAATATAAATCAAAATAAAATAAATTTTATTTTGTGAAATAAAATAATTTTTGTTTATAATTATTTTAATTATATGTAAAGTTATATATTAATTATATACCACCTTATATAATTAATATATTAATTATATATTACCTTATATAATTAATATATATTAAGATATAGTTAAAATAATTATAAACAAAGATTATTTTATTTTACAAAATAAATTATATATATATATAAGTAATATATATAAGGTGATATATAATTAATATATAAATATAATATATAAATATAATAATTAGAGTTTTCTGATGTTTTCTTATGATTGTATTTCTATTAGTTACTTTATATAGCATAAATTATATTGACCCTCATTACATTCTATATCATAATACATGGTTTTGATTTGTCCCATGGTTGAAAATCATTACTTTAATTGCTTAGTAAGGTTGTAGCAGCTACATGTTACCATTACAAAGTTACCTTTTTCTCTTATGTAGTTAAATATTTTATGTGAGATTCTTTGAAATTATATAAGTATCTTGGTGTTTAGCAAGATCAGTTTTTTTATACCTATATAAAATCATGCTTTCTTATCTAACCAAGTGTCTTATGATTTACTTGCTTAATTTATTTATTTATTTATAGGCAAAGTCTCACTATGTGGTTCTGGCTGTCCTGGAACCCAATTGTGTAGACCAGGCTGGTCTTGAACTTACAGAAATCTGCCTGCCTCTGCCTTCCAGGTGCTGGAATTAAAAGGTATGCACCACTGTACCTGGCCTGGTTTTGTTGATAGTCTTCTCCATAGTCTAGACTTGCTTCAAACTTGTAGTCATCCTGCCTCGTGTACTGGTGTTTTCGGGGTGTGCCATGAGCCCTGGCTGTTGCTGCTGCTTTGCTTGTTCTTTTTACTTGAAATAAATAAAGACTAACAGTAAAGCACAAAAATAGCCCAGAGAAGCTGAGTGTGGTGGCTCAGGCCTGTGGTCCCAGCATGCATGGCACAGCAAAAGGAGGATTGTCATGACTTCCAAACCATCTTGACCTATATACTAATTTACAGAGTAAAACTTTTAAAGAGACCAAATAAAGCCAGGCGTGGTGGCACATACTTTTAACCCCAGCTCTCAAGAGGTGGTTATCTCTGTGAATTGAGGCCAACCTGGTCTACAGAGTTACTTCAAAGACAGCCGAGGCTACACAATAAAACCATGTTTTAGTAGGATTAATGATGTCCAGCACCGATTAAAAGCTGGCATGTTTTTTAGTTTAGGCCATGTTTAGACCGTGTTTCAGAGCAACCCCGCCTCCCTTCCAGCTCTTACATTCTTTCCACACCTCTTCTGCAATGAAGAAAATGATTTAAAGATGAAATTTTAATAAGAAAAGAAGCAGAGATTATTTATTAGAAAATGTTTAGCATTGCTATATTATAAAAATGAGAAAGTGCGTTTGGCAGAGAAGAGCAGTAGTGTGCCCACGTGGCCATTTGATCAAATGAGTATGAGTCGACCAGGTGCTCTTCACTAAGAAAACAGAAGAATATATTCAAAGGCATTTCAGGTACTGTTGGTGCCATTCCCACTGATGAGCCGGAGTGCAGGGATTGGGGACATAATAATTTCAAAGGAGACATTTCAGGTCCCTGTGGGTCTTCTATGCTCACTGCTCAGTGCTGCCTCACAGGTTCTTCCGTCCCACACTCTGTCACGGCATGCCTGTCCCGTCTGAGGGGTGGCTTTCGGGCCCCACGTGTTGTATGTACTATACCTAGCACCATTGTGGTGATGAAGTGATTTAGGAGCCACTGAGAGAAGGATCATTGGGAGAAGCCCATAGGCATTGTCTGCCAGTCATGGGGACCGGAGGGCAGAGCTTCTGGTAAGGATTAGTCTTGAGATTTAAGATTTAAGACTTTGCCTGGGACCTGTTTCTCCTTTTCTTTTTTCCCCTTGGGAATGAGAATGCCCTATGCTGGTCTTGTTGTATTTTGGAAGGACATACTGTGTTTTATGTCATTCGTTCACAGTTGGAGAACATTTTGTCTGGAGATAAGTTGAATTTGCCTCTGATGAAGATGTTATTTAGATGACACCCTAGACTTAACTAGAATGAATGTATTTTGCATGTGAGGACATGAATTTTGGGAACCAGGAACAGAATGTGATGGTTTAAATACTTGGTTCCTCCAAAATTCACATGTTAAACTCTAATCCCCAGTATGATGATTTTGGAGCTAGAGCCTCAAGGAAGCATGTAGGTTGTGGGAGGGAACGCTCCTGAGTGAGATAAGGACCTTTGCCCACAGCCCCTCCTCCCAGCAGCTGGATGGTCCCTTCCATCATGTAAGCCACGGAAAGGACTATGAGCCAACAGCCTGCCGCTGCTGTGCTGTCCTTCTTAGGCTCCAGAATGGCCACCAGTGACTTTTGATGAAAGGCCACGCAGCCCATGGATTTTGCTATGACAGTGCAAGTATCTCTTAGCCTTCTGTTGTGTATGACAATCCTTTTTTCTTGTTTTTAATAGAACTGGCAATTTCGAAGAATACTAGACATTTGCTAATTTGATCCTTCATTCCAATTTGAGCGATGTTTTCTCATGATTAGACTAAAGTTTTCAATTTGGGGAAATATCACAGGTGAAATTCACCTTCACATCAGACTTGAAAAATTATACCCACAAGACATCATTGTGATGTCAGCTCTGCTCACCGGGTGGTTAGCGTTCTCATTTCTTAGGCCGTATTCCTTGAAATCTAGCCGCTAAGTCCAGCCTACACTTGGGCATTTGGGAGTGGGAGGTAAGCTCTACCTTCTTTGGTAAGAGGTGTCTACATGTTCTACAGAATCTTCACAAGCAAAACTGGCCTTTCTTCCTAGATGTTTGTTTATTCAATCATTCATTCACTTTGTTTTAACACAAATTTCTAATAATCTTGATTTTACACACACACACACACACACACACACACACACACACACACACACACACACTTTGGAACTTCTGGTTCCACCATTGAAATATAAGCCCCAGTGGGAAGACTTGGTTTCATGTTTATCTTTGTGTCCTCTGGGCATTTAGTACAGTTTTATATTAATTGTCAAATTAAGTATAAATAAATGAATGTCTATTAATTTCTACTAAGAAGTACTGTTTCCTAAGTTAAATTACATAATGATATGATATAAATTAAAATCAAAGTAGATTTTGGGCCAGGTGGTGGTGGCGGCGGCGCACGCCTTTAATCCTGGCACTTGGGAGGCAGAGGCAGGTGGATCTCTTGAGTTTGAGGTCAGCCTGGTCAAAAAGTGAGTCCAGGACAGCTAGGGCTACATAGAGAAACCCTGTCTTGAAAAACTGAAAAAAAAAGAAAAAAAGAAAAGAAAAGAAAGTAGATTTTGGAATAAATAATAGGCATATGATCGATGACTTTTTAGTATGTATTTAGCAAAGTGAAGAGTACTGTGGAAGTAGGTCATTAACATGTGAGAGCTAGGTTTACAGGTGTGTACTTTGCTATTCCTTGCCAAAGATGAGCTGTTTGTCCTTTGTTGTTGTTAGTTTACAAGAACAGAGTAAAGCTCCCTTTGCTATGTCCTCTGGCAAGTTATCATCTGATGCGGTCACTCAGATAACAACAGAAAGTCCAAAAAAGACCACGTTTTCATCTGAAATTTTTATTAATGCTGGTGATCATGGACGGGAAGCTCTAGATCCCATAGAACAAAAGCCATCCAAGTTCACCGCATCATCCTCAGTGCAGCAAATCACAGCTTCTCAGGACAAACATGGTAAGGCACTGTGACTGAGTTCTACATCATTCACCAACTTTTATGTGATTATCCTTCAAATGTTATTGTCTTTCTCATCATTAAACCTAATTTTAATATAAGCATTATGCTACAAGATTACTATATCTAGAGTTAATAAGAGTATGTGGAATTCATGCTGCTTATGGGTGGCTGACTTTTATTTTATTTATTTATTTTTCCTTCAAGACAGGGTTTCTCTGCATAGCCTTGGTTGTCCTGGAACTCACTCTGTAGACCAGGCTTGCCTGGTAGAGAGCCATGTGCCTCTGACTCCAAAGTTCTGGTCTTAAAGATGTGCACCACCACGACCCAGCTGGCTGGCTGACTTTTGTCCAGTGATTTAAAAAAAAAAAAACAGTATGTAGGAACTTTAAACGTCAGGCAATTGAATTATTGGCTTTGGATCATAATAATGTGACATATGAGGCATTAATAATGCACTATTAAACACAAACATTTCTTGCCTGTGAAACAACCACCTGTTACTCAGGTTGGTTAGTAATCTTGCTGTATAGAAATGTAAACACATATGTGCACACATGCAGTATACCCCCACACATGTGAACATAACCACACATACACATATATGGAAAGAAAAAAATCTGCATGGATACTGATGATGTAGTTCAACAGTATGTGCATGCCTAACATGCACCAGGTCCTAGACCAGTCTGTGGCACTACCAAATACAAATAAACTTACACATGCTCTCACACAGGTATGTATGTATTTTCAGCAGCTTAAAATAGCAGGGATTTACCTTCACATCTCAGTCTTGTCAGCCAGTTTGGGAGAGTTTGGCTCCAGGTGGCAAAAGTAGTTTAGGTATACCTTCAAGTGCCTGTGTCTCTGTGCCTGAGGTTGAGGCTATGGGCAATTGCTGCCTTGCTTTCATGATGGTGGCAGAAGTAGAAGAAGGGAAGACCCAACTGTGAAAAACTTTCAAACCTACGTTTATATCAGAGTTCTCTGTATGAATAAGATAAAATTAATATTCTTATTATTGTAAAACAGAAAAACTGAATTCCAATTTTACTTATTTTATAGTACGAGTGTAAACAGAAGCAAACCATGGATAGAGTCTACAGTAAACTGATGGTCTTTGAATAGGCAGACCTTGTCTTTTTTCTTGGGTGTATGTATTTTGATGCATACCTTGTAACTTATTAAAATACCAGATAATTTGCTCATATAGTTTATTTAATTAGCTGTGCCATGTATTTCCCATCTCTAGAGTCCTGGCTGCTGTTGAAAGTAAAGGTGAATTTAGTTCATTCATGTGTCCCAAGAAATGCGAGTACTGCCTGGCAGATGAAGGTACTCGGTATATGTTTGAAGAGTCGGTGCTTTCTTACTAACAACTCTGATCTTTATTTCTCAGCCCAGCCTGAACTGTTGCCGTACAAGCCATCTGGTATTTCGAGGATGTACTATGTTCCACATTTAAAAACAGTCTCTTCATGCCTGGATTCCAAATCAGATAGCACTATTGAAAGCTCACATTCAGGTATTGTGCAAAAACTATTGAAGATTTTATTTTTAGAAAAACTGTGATGGCTGGTTGATTATGGAATCTTTTAGTGAAATATGGAGGTTCTCATGCCTTAACTAACCTCTGATTCATAATAAGTGAGTTATATGAGACGTTGTGTAAGGAAAAAAGAGAAGGCTAAAATTGAGTTGACAGCATCCTGGGTCAGTGTAAAGCCCCTTTACAGTAAGCACAGAGCCAAAGACTTGGAATCTTAGTGGTTTCAGCTGTGTAAGGCAGCCTTGGCCAGGCATTGCTCACTGCCATGGGGATAGAGTAGACGCTTGTGTGGGCATGTGCAGTCAAGTGTAGTCTTTACAGCCTTGGTCCAGAAATTAGTAAACAACATAAAACACTAGCAAATCTTGGGGTGGAATAGAATCTGACTTTAACAGTTGCTATATTATATTATTTAAGTGTTCAAGTTTGCAACAAAAATTATAAAGGAAAAACACAAGATACAGTATGTTCCATACAAGAAAAAGTGCCTGAGGAATCCCAGATGTTGGCCTTACTATTTAAGATATGTTCAGTGATATAAATGAAACAACTTGTGAAGAACTAAAGGAAAAATATGGGAATATTGTCTTACCAGATAGAGAACCTTATAAAGATGTAGAAATTATAAGGGGCCATATTATAATTCTGGACTTAAAAAGCACAGGTGGAAGACTTAATCTGCTAGAGGAGCTCAACAGAAGACATTCGAGCAGAAGAAATGGTGAACCCAAAGATAGGTCCATTGAGATGACTTAGGGTGAGAAACAGACGAAAGAGAAAAGTAAGACTTAGAGTTCTATGGGACTCCATTAATGAAGTTACCGATATATACACAATGGAGGGAGCAAAGTGTAATACAAATCTGTACACTTAGAAACAAAGAAGAGATTTTTACTAAGGCATCTGGTGACTGGGGCTAGAATCCAGATGAGAGATGGCGTTGAACAGTCCATCTTAACTTACCATGCTGCGCACTCTACTGATAGTCCTGCTTAACTCTCCTTCAGGTCCCTATCTCAGGTTACACTTAGAACAGTTTGAATGGAGACAGGAGACTGCTTTACACAGCAAAGTTACTACATACTGCCAGAATTATTTTAAGCACACCAGTGTTTTAAAATAATTGTTACCCAGTGTCATCTTGCACACCTGTCTTTCCTGATAAGAGCACAGGGTACTTAACGGCCGACCTGGACTTCACCATACACTTCTTCCCCTTGAGCGTCTCGTTAGAACAGAAGTTCTCAATCTTTCTACCCTTCAATATAGTTCCTCATGTTATGGTGACTCCCAGCCATAAAATTATTTTTGTTGCTACTTCATAATTGTAACTTTGCTACTGTTATGAATTGTAATATTTTTGGAGATAGAGGTTTGTCAAAGAGGTTGAGACTCAGAGGTTGAGGACTGCTTGCTTTTAGAGGCATGTCTTTGGGAATGGAGCCTGATGGCTGGTCTGTAGTCGTAAATAAACATTTACATCCTAGCCTCCTAAGTTTTGCTTATCTCAAAGGCCTAGTTAGCACATCTAATCCTCGGGTTATTTTGGAGACTAAATTCTACTTGTATAACTTAAGCAAATCTATTAGTCCTTTATAATATCATTTCTATGAGCATGAGTTTCTTCTACATCAAAAGGAAAAGAGAGACAGAAGCAGAGTAAAAGAATATTTGAGCATGTAATGATTTTAAATTTCTTAAATTTGGTGACAACTGAAAAACTGAAAAGAGCTCCAAGTAGGAGAAACATAGGACAGTATTCAGATATGTACTAGTCAAACTGTCAAAAACCAAGACAGAGAGAGGTTTGAAAGTATTCACAGAGAAGCAACTCATGGCTAGATGTCTTGTTTGTTTGTTTGTTTTGAGACAGGGTTTCTCTGTGTAGCCTTGGCTGTCCTGGACTCACTTTGTAGACCAGGCTGGCCTAGAACCACCACTGCCTGGCTAAATTGTTTTTTTGGTGGGGGGCGGGTTTAGTCTTCTTACTTACCAAGACTCACCAGGTAAGATCTTACCAGAACCCTGAGCTCAGGAGGAAATGGAGTGACTTCCTCAAAGAATTGACAGGGCCTGGAGGGAGGAAGGGTGCAGCATGTATCAAACCTAATAAAAAGCAGACAGCAGGATAACTCCGCACCTCAACCAAGATTCAGTATCCAGCAAAACTACTCTGTAAAACAAAGACAAAGTCTACACAGGACCGATTTTTATGAGTGTTGGCGTTTACTCAAATACATTGCAATAAACTAAAGTGTACATGGTAATTCCCAACACAGCTCTAAAAAGAAACTAATGAGTGCATAGTAAAAGGAAATTCAGTATGAAAAGACAGTAGTAGCAAATAAATCAGGAACACATTTTTATGTAGACATAAGATTTTTTGAACAGGAGCAGAATGATAGGCTTAAGTTCTGCATTATCTGTAACTAAATATTAGTGAGTTAAACTATAAGACAGATATGAGCAGAGCAGAGAAGACATGGTCTAAGTGTAGTCTGTCTACAGAATGCTCATTTTAAATCCAGAAACGAATAGGACAAAAGTGCTAGTGGCACGTTCCTTTAATCCCAGCACTCGGGAGGCAGAGGCAGCCCCCTCTATAAAGTGAGTCTAGGACAGCCAAGGCTACCCAGAGAAACCCTGTCTTGAAAAACCAAAACAAAACAAAACGCCCCTAAAAACCAAATAGGACAAAAGTAAGAAGATAGAAAATATTAGAAACACAATGTTAACTCTAAACCAGGAAGTATGCCATAGACAACACAGTAATGTGAGCAAAAGTAATATTCAAGGTATAATTGGACAAATTTTTTCCTCAAAATAGACTGAAAAAGAACATAGTGTGTATATTGAAACATCTTTTATAATCCCAACTGAAATCAATAGCAAAGAGACTGAAGAGCATGCTATGCATTTTAACCTAAAAGTTTTGTAAATGTATAAGCTTAAATATTGTATGTGTATGAGTGTTTGCTTGACTGTTTGGGCATTTTGTGCATGCAGTGTTCTCTGAGGCCAGAAGAGGGCAGCTGATCCTGTAACTGGGTTACAGACAGTTGTGAGCTGTCATATGGATGCAGGAAATTAAACTCAGGTCCTGGGAGATCAGCCAGTGCTCTTAACTGCTGAACCATCTCTCCAGCCCCTAAGTTTGAGCTACATAATTAATGGGATAAGATTATCTTTTTTTCAGGGCTGGAGAGATGGCTCAGCAGCTAAGAGCACTGACTGCTCTTCCAGAGGTCCTGAGTTCAATTCCCAGCCACCACAGCATGGCCGTTTTTCAGAACCCTAAACACAGACTTTACCATATCTTTGACCAGTTCTGCTTCTAATATATGCTTCAAAGAAAGGAAAACAGGATCTCAAAAAATCACCTATGGATCAATGCCTATAGAGCCTAAAGGTGGATCCCATATATCTGGCACCCATGAGTGGATGAACACAGCAGGGTGTACTTAGAGTGTTACTTGGAGTTTGTAAAGCAAAGGCAGTTTTTGTTATTTATTTATTTATTTATTTATTTATTTGTTATTTAAATTAGTGAATATCAAAGCTGTTAATGCCAAATGCCATGCTAGATGGCATAGCACTTAACAAGCACACACAAGAGCCCTTGGTTTAATTCCTGAACCCTGACCTAAATCCCTAGGCTTCCCTCTACCATTGGTTTTCTTTTTGTTTGGTTTTGGTTTTGGTTTTTCAAGACAGAGTTTCTCTGTGCAGCCTTGGCTGTCCTGGACTCTCTGGCCTTGAACTCACAGCCTGCCTCTGCCTCCTGAGTGCTGGGATTAAAGGCGTGCGCCACCACCCCTGGCCCGTTGGCTTTCTTTTTAATGTTTTGTTTTCAGACAGTATCTCACTGAGTTGCTTAAGCTGGCTTTGAACTTGTGACCCTTTTGCCTTAGCTTACCAAGTAATCTTGATGAGAAGTGTGAACCACAAAGCTTTGCCTCTGGTTGTTTTAAAATGTTCATAGTTTCTATAAATTTAATTCAAAGACTGAATAGACTTTTATTAAGTAATCATAAATTAGGCAACATGCTTGTCTGCACTCCTCTGTGGTTGCCTCTCAGCTCTGCTGCGTTCTCTTGCTCACCCACTGCAGCTGTCAAAAATTATCTGTTGTTCTCAACCCAGCTGACATGGTCACCACTCTTGGGGAAAAAGGGTAGTGGGCTGATTGTTCATGTTGCTGCTTCTGATGATGTTCTCTGGTATGTAGGAGGATTGGTGAGAATGACCCCCAAATTAGAGTTCTGTTGAGCCACAATATAGTACCTTACATAAAGAAGGTCTAAGACCTCCCCGAATCCTCTACTGCTAGACCTTAAAGCATAAAGAGAACTCTTGGCCAGTGATAAGTATTCTCTCTCCCCCACCCCTCTCTCTCTCTCTCTCTCTCTCTCTCTCTCTCTCTCTCTCTCTCTCTCTCTCTCTCTGTGTGTGTGTGTGTGTGTGTGTGTGTGTGTGTGTGTGTGTTGTCCTGGAATTCACTATGTAGGCCCCATCTACCTGCCTCCCAAGTGCTGGGATTAAAGGCATATATGCCACTAGGCCTGGCTTAAGCATTTATTCTTTACAAACCATTCTTTGGGACTCATAGTGTACCCAGGAGGAGTAGAGATGCAGTTCTGGAGGAACTCTAGCGTTGGAAACTTTGGAGGACTTGCCAGAGAGCTAAGAGGCAAGGAACAGAAATTGATAACCAAGTAAGTTGACACATCCAGGTCATCTGTAGACATGAGCAAGAAGGCTTGGTAGGAAGCTTGTAGACTGTTTTGAAAACCCTTTGTGGTTTAATTTATATTGCACTGAGTCAGTGATACTTTGTCAGCACTTCATGTCATATATATATTATTATTATCACACATATATTAGTTACACAATAAATAGGAGCTCAGGAAATATACAAAGTGTGGGATACTAGGGTAGAAAGACAAACCATTTTATAGAATGTCCAGAAATATTTTTTTGCCTATCAGATAGAACATGGTAACAGATCAAGTTCTGTTGTCAGTATATATAGGAATGTTGAAATATACTTAAAAGAACGTTTAATTCTTTCGCATTCTTGTCACATAAGTTATTCCTTTTAGTTTTTTTTTTTTTAATGTTTTTTTTATGTTTGTGGTTCTGGGGATTGAACGTGGGGCCTCACATAGGCTAGGCATATATATACCCTTATCTCTATTTTGTGTTGTTAGGCAAATCTTCCTAAACCAAAACTTAATGAAGTACTCCATGATTAAAAATAATCTTTACTGATGTTACATTTCATATACAGTAAAACTTACGGTCTTGGATTAGTATTTCATACACTGCTGTTACATTTAAATAAATAACTCTTCTTGCTGTATCCTGCTGTCCAGCCTGACCACAGTGTGCATCACTCATACACTTGCCTTTGTGTGACTGCTGCCTAGCGTGTCGTTTTGCCTTCATATCCATATCAGAAGACATCCCCCCAATCATTTTCCTTTTCAGAAGTTTTCCTCAGCTGCCAGTAGTCCCATGAACTAGTCACTGTTCTGCTTTTTGTATCATGCCGTTCTGTCATTTGCTTCCTTGTCTGATAATTTTGCCATTTATTCTATATATCTCTGAATTCCAGTTTGACTGACACATTCTAATTAGCCTGTAACATTCCCGTCACAGTGCTCCCTTCATAGAAGTGGTGTAAGGGAAGAAAAGTCTTTTCTTACTTCAAACTATTTTAGTGTTAATTGTAATCTTTTCTCATTTTTCTGTAGGGTCCAATGATGCCATTGCCCCAGCCTTTCCACCTCAAGTGCTAGGCACAAGAGACGATGACCTCTCTGGCACTGTGAACATTAAGCACACAGAAGGGATCTACAGCAAGAGGGCTGCAGCAAAGGGGAAAACACCCTCACAGAAAGGTAATGGGTGATGTTGCATGTTTTACAACTTGTTGCTTGAATGAAGTGAGAATATTGTTTTCTTTATCCGTTTTCTGCTTGTTATGGGAACCTTTTCCTTACCCATTACATTAAATATATGTATATAGGAAAATAAAATGTTAGACTATTTAAAGTGCTTTAGAGAAATGGAAAACTGTCAACTTCATTTCAGCATAAATAAAATGTATTTCAGCTGTTGAAACAAAACACTGAATGAAGCTTATTTTGACCACTAGATATCAGAAAAATCTTGACTAAAATGCTCATGAATTTATCTCTGTCAGATGTTACAGAGTCACATTTTAGGCAGGATTTGACAAAGAGTTCACATGGTGTTTGAAATTTTGTTTTGCTACTAGTGTGTGAAAATTCAATTTTGGGCTTATTGGGGGGAAAATGAGACTGTGTGGCTGTCCTTAGCTCACATTCCTCTGTGGCAGTAGTCACTGTCAGCGGAGCCCTGGCTGTTTCCAGCAGTCAGAACATCCGTTCTCCTTTTCACTGCAGCCCCACCCATCCAGAGCCGACCTGCTTCTCTCTGCCCAGAGTGCTGAGTTTCCAATTGCTTCTCTAGATAGAAGACAACCATTTTCTATAAGTGCCGTATATTTAAAATTGCAGGAAGATGACTAGTTCCAGCAAGATGCTCTTCCAAAAGAACAACAACAACAACAACAAAAAACCAAACACCCAAACCAAAACTTAGAAGAATAGATTAATAGGTAAATAGATGGACAGATAGCTAGATCTTCTATAGGAAAATGGAGGAATGTGCCTTCTTAATTTATAAAAGGAAATTTCTCTCTTTTTGGTATTTTTTTGGGGGGGGGTTGTTTGTTTGTTTGTTTGGTTTTTTTGTGACAGGGTTTTTCCATGTACCCTTGGCTGTCCTGGACTCTCTTTGTAGACAAGGCTGGCCATGAACTCACAGAGATCCACCTGCCTCTGCCTTTCTGAGTGCTTGGATTAAAGGCGTGTGCCACTACACCTAGCTCAGAAAAATAAATTTTTCAGTAAACTGGATTCCTCTCCCCAAAACAAAGCAAAAAAATAAAATAAAACCAGCAACCATACAGGGAATTATTGTCAAATAAGATATGCTAGAGTAAAAAGTTCTATAAAATGTAAATAGTAAATAAAAGCAAATGACAGTGGAAGTGAAAATTGCAATGTGTCATTCTACAAAAGATATCCTGAATGCAAAAAGAAGAGTGTGAAGAAGACACTCAACTCCACAGAGACTGGGCAAAAGAATTGGACTTATTCTGTAAAGGAGACTATGATATATTGTATATAAAACTTTCACTTTGTTGATAATCTGGGAATGCAAATTAAAACAGCCATAGTTTACTTTTTTAGGGGTTTGGGGATTGAGGCAGGGTTTCTTTGTAGCCCTGGCTGTCCAGGACTTGCTTTGTAGATCAGGCTGGCCTAGAACTCACAGAAAAGAGGTTCACCTGCCTTTGTCTCCTGACTGCTGGGATTAAAGGTGTGTGCCACCCAATCCAGCCTCAGCAGTAGCTTTTTAAACTTATTAGAACAGCTAAAAGAAAAGTGCTATGCTGTTAAGAGTGAAGAATAAAAAACTCATTCACTGACAGTGTGTGTGTGTTGCTGAGTTTTGAATCCGGGGCCTCACATAGGTGTAAACGTGCACTCTACTACCACTGAGCTATACCTTTAGCCCCATACATATTTTTCAAGCCATATTTGTAATAGTTCCAATCTAGAAACCACCCAAATAGCCAACATTATTGAATATTTACTGGCAAAGAGAAAAGTGTTTATATATATGTTATATATACATATGTATACACACACACACTTTATATAGTGTGAGTGAAGAAACACTATATATATATATATATATATATATATATATATACTACATTTTTATGCAAATGTTTTCTAGGACAGTAAAATTTTTTTTAAAAAGAAATGTAAAAGATAAGGCTATGAGAAATAAGCCTAAATTACACGCATACTGGACAAAATATATGACAACCATATGCAATAAAGGGCAAACATTTAGAATTTACATCTCTTTATGACTGTGGAATTGTTCAGAAGCTCATCCTTTCTTTTAGACAAGGCTTCATAGGCTAGGCTGAACCCCCACCTTCTGATCTGATACTCTGGCCTTCAGCCCCACTACCTCCATGCAGGCACCAGAGGCATGCGGCACTGGAGAGCAAGCCCAAGAAGTCATGCATGCATGCTGCCACGCGAGTGCCCCAGCAGCTAAGCTGCATCGCCAACCCTTAAGCCAGTCACACAAAACACAGATCCAAGGGGGAAAATGAAATTATTAACATGAAAAACTTAGCACATACTATAAACTATTAAATGATAAGGCATAGATTAAAAACAAGATTTTTTAGCTTTTAAAACCAATGGGAAATGTTACAAGAATGTTCATGCTACTGCTTTTCAGTAAAAAAAATTAAACAGTCATATGTTGATCAGTAGATGAGTTGATAAGTTAAGACAAGAGTATTATATATTGTTAGACTCACATATTAATATGGGTACATCTCAGTCATATTGAATGAGAAGGTATGCTCTTAATGGCATATATAGCATTGAATCTTTATATAAGATTTAGACGTTTAAAACTATAAATTATTAAAGTTATTACTATTGTTTAATATTAATTCAACATGCTATAAAGAGATTGAGAGAAACTCAAATCCAGTATCAAGTAGAAGGGTAGCAACAGGAAACCATGTCTATATAATGTTTTTTTCTTTTTTTTTTTTTTTTTAAGCCAAGTTGTCAATATCTTGTTAGGCTCCTAGTGTGCCTAAAGTATTAAAAATGCTAGAGAATAAGATGAAAAAATTTAAAATTGAAGTAAAAGCAATAAAGAAAAAGTTGACTTGCAAGAAGAAATTGCTAGGTAAATAGAGCCAAGGCTGATTCTTTATTGTGTGTTTCATTGTCTGTTAACTCTCTGATTTCCTTGTTGAGAAATAGAGATAAAAGAGGACATGTGACCCAGGAGGGGAAAGAGAATATAAAGTATCTGACAGGCCTAGAAGTTATAGCCACGTGGGATTTATTGAGTGCTGTTTGCAAAATCTAGATGGAATAAGTATTTTTCTTTTTTTTTTTTTTAAGGTTTATTTATTTGTTTAATTAATTAATTATTTAATGTTTATGAATGCTTTATACCTGGTGGCCAGAAGAAGGCACCAGATCTCTCTATAGATGGTTGTGAGCCACCATGTTGTTGCTGGGAATTGAATTCAGGAGCTCTGGTGGTGGGTGCTCTTAACTTCTAAGCTGTGTCTCCAGCCTGGGTATTTTTCTTGACATTATGGTTGATTAAAAATTTGAAAAGGCCAAAGAGCCTCAAGAAGTTGTTTAAATCTACATTTTTATTTTGAAAAACCTAATTTGATTTATATGTTTGTGGTTGCATCAGACTGTCAATATATTTTAAAGTGTTACTTTATTTAAACTGCTGTTGTGCAGAAGATGTGGCAAACTTTCCGATCCATGTTAGTTTCCCAAAACAGAGCTTCAGAGGTCTTTTCTCCCTCATTTATAAAGGGCTTGGGGGTGGCTGTGTGCCTGGGGAGGAGGGCAGGAGGGCTGCTTGCCTTTGTTTATTATCGTCTCTCCTCCGCTCTGGGACCAATGTGTCCTTATCCAGAGTCCCCCGTTCAAGTTTCTCTAACCGGGGATGAGAATGCCTCGGACAAAAACCAATAGGCGGGTTGTGACCAAGATGGCAGGACCTGAAGAAAGAAATTGCCTGCAGCAGGACCCTGCAGGGAGCTGAGCTGGGCTCCACTTGCCTCTGTTCTCCTAAGAAGCCTGGAGGCCACAAGCGTATGCCCCAGTCTCTCTGTGTCTCCATCCACTATCCTGCCATGAGAGTTGCCAGCTACTGTTGGCTGACTTTGGCATGGATAAAGTTACATTTTAAAAACTCCTCACGATATTTCTGGAGAACTTTTTAATGTAATATACAAAGTAATCTTATTGTCAGAAATTTGCTTAATGGCCTTTTCGCTTTTTAGTAATTATTTCAACATCACAAGATACTCTTCATGTGAAATGGATGTAAATAAGCTTGGACAGTGGGTGTTATTTTGTTTTGTTTGTTTTTTGGTCTTTTTGGTAACCATGATCCTGACAGTTATATTTTTAGGATTATCTCTTTTTTTTTTTTTTAGAGTATTTTTAAAAATTATAATTTATTACATCCTGAATGTTATCTCCTTGCTTGTATCTTCCTGTTCCTGCCCTCTCTTCCACCCTATTCCCCTCCCCTAGACCTCTGACAGAAGGGGACCGCCCCCTCCCACCCCCCACCAAATGGCCACAGCATGTCAGATCTCATCTGGATAGCCTGCTTCCCTGTCCTCTGTGTGCCCCTGGGCCTCCCCACCAAGGGGAAGTGATCAAATAGATGCCCAGAGTTCATGGGTTTTCCTTGTGTATATTCTTATTTTTGTCTTTTCCTTAATATTTATAGAAATTAACCCCCCATTTGATAGTCTATTAAGTTCCCCCTAATTTTTGCTGTTTGATCCTGCGTTGTTTGTTAATCATTGCCATCTGACTTAATTTGAAATCAGACAAACTTTCCCTCATTCCCTCCTCTTTTCTTATTTTGCATACAGATCCAAGTCATTATTATGAAGCTCTTACTATGCTTAGACTGTGCCTGTAAGGTCCTGTTTTATCGAATTTTTAGAGCTGCTTTTAATTTTTTACACTTAATTTTAAGGAATATTTTAAAAATAAATAGCAGTAGCACCAGTTGTTAAATTCATTAAACTATGCTAAACATTTTAACTGAGTTAAAGTAGTCTCTGACATAGATTACATAATTAAAAAAAGATGGTCTCATACCATTATACTAAAACTGTTTACGTTCTAGAAATTCAGCCTGTTTACTTTGGAACTAATGTGGGTATTTTACTTCCCTAGGATTATGCTGAAATTGCCTGTATGTAGCATGTAGGGTTTGCCTTGATTAAAAAACCATCCCAGAATGTAAGTGGATTTAAAGAAGACAAGAAACCGTTTCTCTTTCTGTATTGTAGGCAGTTCTGGCGTTCACTCTAGGGACAGAAAAAGCCTTTCTTTAGGGGAGCTTCTCAGAGGTTACACTCGCGTTGGTCCTAGATGCTGGCCTGAGTCATGCGGGCGCATCAAGGTGCGCTGCCAAGGTGGCTGAGCCATCACTGCGGCAATGTGCTCAGCTGCTGTAGTGGGCAAAGAAGATGTGTGTTAGAGAACAGATGGGGTTTCTGCCACAGTTATGAACTAGAGACGTCTTTTAGAGCAGAAAACACTTCTCTTTTTTACATACTGTTTTTTTCTTAAGATTTTAAATTTGTATTCTGGGGAAAACTGCAAGATTTTACCACTTTTTTATTGTTGCTAAATGAATGTTCTTGGAACCATTTTGATTGTTAGTGTCCTGATACACTTTAGTCGTCATTGTCCTTGGGAATAAAGTCTAAGCTCTTTTTTTAGCGGTCTTCCAGAATGTTGGGAGCAGCGCCAGCATAACCTCGCCTGCTCAAGTTTTCCTCTTTTCCTTATAGAAGCTGTCCTGGGTAGATGCTTGGTGGCTTTCCTGAGCCCACTCCTATGTTACACAGCCACCTTTGCTTTCAGTGACTTCTGTTTCCTTTCCAAAATGTTTCTGATCTCTGAGAGACCGGTCAGTTATCTAGAGTTTTCTATGGTAATGCTTGCTAGAATTACTTTTTTCTTTGTTTGTAAGGCTGTTTTGCGTGCGTGCGTGCGTGCTTGCGTGCGTGCGTGCATGCGTGCGTGTGTATGCATGCATACATTTGTACCACTTGAACACCTGGCGCGCAAGGTGGTCAGAAGAGGGTGTCGGATTCTCTTGAACTGGAGTTGCTTTTATGGTTGTAGGCCACCATGTTGTCTGGAAACAAACTCAGGTTCTCTGCAAGAGCAGCAAGTGCTTTTAACCATGGGGCCTTTTCTCTGCCCTTATTCTTTAGCTCCATGTGACAAGTGTGTCAATGTGCTTTTTTTTTTTTAATTTAATTTACATTTTTCTAAACAATGTAGTATGGCTATTTATGTTTTCCAGTACCACTAACAATGCCTTTGACATTGGATAGAGGTTTTTTGTATGTATTAATGCATTCATTTTGTTCTCAGATACCAGTAGTATCACTGTACAAGTCAGAAAAACTGAAAACCTGCCAGACACTAAATCCATTAAACAGGAGGAGGAGATCCATGTTAAGAGGACCATCCCTCAGGAACTCTGCCCAGAGAAGGACGGCTCCTTGGAGATAGATATTTCAGGTAATGCAGCGTATGTTAGTATATATGCCTGAGTGCTCTAGTGTCTGTGTTGCTGGTTCATTCTGACAAAAATATTTCATTTATGAATATCATTTCAATACTGCATTGTCTGTATGGGTATGTGTATGGATTTGTAAAATAAATGTTAATTCTGGGAAAATAATAGAAACAAAATTACATGTAAATACATTCAGCCCTCCGTACCCAATTTAGCCAACATTTAGAAAACATTTGAGAAAAAAAGTTGTCTTCATTGCCCACCATGACTTTACACACAGCACAGGATAATGATCTTGTGTCTGGTACTAAAGCACAGAAGTGCTGATGCCCATGCACATGCACAGTTATATGCACGTGTCTCCCTGTCATTTAATGCACTTGGATCTGGGAGAGGTCCAGGAACTAGTCCTGTCAATTCTATCAGACCCTGAGGGATGACGACACCTCTAAGACTGATGATGCTAGAAGTGCAATATTGTGTCTTAGAACTGAAACGTGGAAACCTAATGCTATTCTAGAAGATTGAAAAATGAGGATAGCATCAATATATAACAGTGAAAAGCCAAATTAAATAAATTTATGTTTATCTTTGGTCCCAGTATTATGACAAAAGAGAAGAGCATACTGAACATAAACCATTACTGTTCAGTTGTCACATTTTAACCTGTTAGAAGATGAGCCTTTCCATGTAAGAGAAAGGAGCAAAGGAGTGGGTAGTCCGTTAGCTATTCACATTTGGACAGTATAAGATCACTTTCTACCAAGGCTGTAAGTACTGGGCAGTGGGGAAAGGATAGTCTTTTCAATTGATAGTATAGAGAAATTGAATAACCATAATAAAAGAATTAAGTTAAATTGTTACTTTACATAAAGCTACATCAAAAAGGATTAGAGGTATAAACAGAAGACCTGAGCTCCTAGAACTACTAGTAGAAAATAAGAAAACCTTCAGGAAACTGTCTCTGGTGATCAGTTCTTTGACACATGGCAAAAGGGTAGATGGACAAATGAAGCAAACAAGAATGGAAACAGACTGTCAACAGAATTGGGAAAATACTCCCAGTGCGTCTGTTTGTTGAGAGCTAAACCCAGAATGTGTAAGGAGGATATGTGCCCTGAAAAAACAAAAGACAAACCTGACTTAAAAATGGACAAGGAGTTACACATAGTTCTCCAAAGAGAATACAGGCACGACACAAGAGAATATATGAAATGACACATAACTTAAGAGAAATGCAGTTCAAAATGGCAAGGAATGAACAGCTCACATGCACCAAAGGAAAGCTTCCAAAAGAATTCCAACTGTTTGGGAAAATATAAAAAGTCTGGAATTGATGTATCACCAGCAGGAATGTAAAATGTGTGGTTATTCTGGAGAACAGTATGGTATTCCCTCAAGCAGTTAAAGTCACCCTATGAATGTAGCACTCACACCTTGGGGCATATGTTCAAAAGAACTCAAAGGAAGATCTTGAACTTGACAACATGTTTATCATAGTTACTTACTATATCAAGAGGTAGGAGTGATCCAGCTGTCCGTCAGGTAATTGGGTAAGGAAAAAGTGAATTACTGGTCAACGAAGAACCTTCCTAGAGTGCTATATGCCTATAATCCAGAAGCAGAAGCAGGGGGATTATAAATTAGAGGCCATGGCTGGGCGGTGGTGGTGCACGCCTTTAACCCCAGCACTCGGGAGGCAGAGGCAGGTGAATCTCTTTGAGTTTGTGGTCAGCCTGGTCTACAAAATGAGTCCAGGACAGCCAGGGCTACACAGAGAAACCCTGTCTCGAAAAACAAAAAACAAAAGCAAACAAACAAAAATAATAATAAAATAAAATAGAGGCTATTATAATATGCATAGTATATTCGAGGTCATTATGGAATGTATAATTAGACCTTGTCTCAAACAAAAGCAATTAAAAAAAAGAATGTATTATATATTTAAAGATGGTAATTATGCAGCCTTCATGAGGAAATTGTCATGTGCTACAACAATGGATGAACCTTATAAGGACATACACTAAGCAAAATAGCCCAGCCACTAAAACACAATTATTTTTAGATTATACTAATATGAAATATCTCAAGCAGACAAAAATCATAGAAAAAGAAAGTAGAAAGGTAGTTGCTAGCTGGATGTGGTAGCTCATGCCTGTAATCCCAGCACTCAGGGAGGCAGAGGCAGCCATATCTCTGTGCATTCATGGTCAGCCTGGTTTACAAAGCAAGTCCCAGTTAGCCAAGGCTACACAGAAAAACCCTGTCTTGAACCCCCCACTACCACCCTAGAGAGAGAGGGAGAGGGAGGGGAAGAAGAGGGGAGGAGAGACATAGGGAGAGGGGAGGAGGGAGAGGTGAGATGAGGATGGACAGAGAATAGTATCGCCCAGACTGTCTTTGGCCTTGTGACTCTCCTGCCTAGGTTTCCCAAGTATCTGGAATTACTGGCTTCTGGCTTATAATTATTATTATTATTATTATTATTATTATTATTATTATTATTATTATTTAAATAATGTTCTTTAGAACACAAAAGTTTTCAACTTTGATAAAGTGTGGATATTCATTTATCTAAGTCTTATTTTTATGATATTATAATGAGTAGAATTATACTTTTAATAATTTGGATAAAAATTTAATAATTATATATTCATTTATATATCACCATGTTTTTATAGGGAGCCTAATTTTCTTTCTTTCAGTGGTATATATGTGTATATATGCATATACACATTACATAAATCTTGTATAAGCTGCTTTTCTTTTTGGTGTAGTGAATATAAGACTGGTAATTAGAACCACTTCTGTCGTAGTTTCTTTTCTCTTGCTGTGATAAAACACCATGACCAAGGCAACTTATAGATAGAGGGGCTTATTTGGGCCTATGGTTTTGTTCTTTTGAATTTTGGTGGGGAAATGTGTAGCAGGCAGGTGTGGAGACTGGAGCAGCAGACTAGAGCTCACATCTGAAAACTGCAAGCATGAAGCATAGTGAACTGGGAATGGTGTCAGGCTCTGAAGCCTCAGGCCTGCCCCCGGGGATATACTTTATCCGACACGGCCTTACCTTCTAAGCCTCCCAGGCAGCGTCTCCACCCTAGGGCATATTCACATGCCCGAGCTTCCAGGGGACAGTCTCAAACCACCACAGTACATTCACATAGCTGTATTTCCTAGATAACCCTTGTTACGTATTTATGCTTGTGCTAGAATTGGTTATTTTATTTTCAGTTTACTTACTGTAGGTGCACAAAAATTGAAATTGTAAACACATTTTTCTTGAAACCTTATCTAAGCTTTTTTATAGTTCTATTTGTTTTTATGGACTTCTTAGTAGAACTCAGTTAAGGACATTTAAAAGTTAAGGTGACTGTACATCTAAGTGATATATCTGATACATAGATATGAATCTGGGGCTGAGAGAAATCATGACAGGAAATATAAGTCGAGGAGTAGACATTGACACTGAAGTGGGGAGGTATGATCATCTTAAAGGGAATTTTGCATGTGAGCATGCTCTGGATAGAGTGGACTCTATGAGCAGACCGTGGTCACCACAGGGCTGTTAGTAATCCTGTGGTGTGCTAAACTCAGAAGCAGTTTGAAGAGAAAATTGATTTGGCTAGTTGGAGAACAGGGGAATAGATGCTTTCTATGTTAGCAGCTTGACCCTGAAGAGTAACAGAGGAATGAGCCAGTACTAAGATGTTCTGAATGCTGGTGCCATGATATTGAGTGATCCAGCAATCAGAGATGAACTTTAATGTGCAGTTCAGAGAAACATTCTAACTAGTAAACTAATTTATGATTGCATTTAACAACACATATTTTGATGTGGAACAATGATTACCCAAAAATGAGGCTTAAAAATTTTTTTCACTCTACACACTTAACACCAATGGTGAAACCTCAGGTTTGTTTTTAAAGCTGGAAATACCCATCTAAGTCTTACTAGCAGGATGAAAAATTTTTTTAAGATTTATTTATTATTATGTATACATTGCTTTGCCCACATGTGAGGAGAAGACATCAGATAACATTATAGATGGTTGTGAGCCACCATGTGGTTGCTGTGAATTGGACTTAGGACCTTTGGAAGAACAATCAGTGCTCTTAACCTCTGAGCAAATTTTAAAAAGAAAGAACACGTACAAAAATAGCCTATTTAGAACAGGTGGTATATACACAAGGCAACTAATTGTAGTGCAGAGAACTAAATGGCTGTCTTTGAAGTCAGGTAGTGTTGTCACATGATGGCAGAGTTCAATCCAGATTTCTGTTTGTTTGTTTTTTTAAATTTTGGCTGGCCTAGAACTTACTGTTCAGGCTGGCCTTGAACACACAGAGGTCCAGTAGTTTCTGTTGTAAGACTGAGACCTCTAGAGAGATCTCTAGTTTATTCCCGGAGTCCCCACTAAGAGACGGAATCTGTTGTTGATGTAAATGCATAGGAATTTATTGAGTCAATGTGTCGAGGTCTGCCCAGCTCTTTCAAGCTGCAGACCCCGAGAAGCAGAGGCATGGGCCTTTTATAGCTTTTAGACAAAGAAATGAGTTTTACAGTATGTGATTGGTTGGCATTTGGGCAGAAAAGCGGTAAGCAGGGATTTACAAGCCTTGGCGTTTCGTGGTTGGGTAATGGGAGGACAAGTTGACCTTTGGAGAAGATTGGTTGAAGCAGTCACAGGGGGCGTTAGGAACTTTCTTAGTTGGGAGGGGTAAGTACATTCCTGGGATAGTGGAAATTTTAAACACAAGCTGTAACACAAACTTGCTGTCCTTGAGTTAAGCTGGACTCTCAGCACAGGCGGCCTGTCCTTGGGACAAACTGGACTCTTTAAGCAGATAAGATTTACAGACTTTGGGCTGGAGAGATGGCTCAGAGGTTAAGAGCACTGCCTGCTCTTCCAGAGGTCCTGAGTTCAAATTCCAGCAACCACATGGTGGCTCACAACCATCTGTAATGTGATCTAATGCCCTCTTCTGCAGATAAAGTACTCATATACAATAAATGATTAAAAAAAAAAAGATTTACAGACTTTGGTCCTTAATGGGGGTCTTTAAGGGAGGACTGCGTAGGCCAGCTTTTACATTTCCCCACACTTTGGCCTTAATGGAGGTCCTTAAGGAGGCTGGTTTCTGTACTGTACTCCCTAGTGCTTGGATGACTTGTTTTTAGTTTTTGATATAGGTACCATGCACAGTTAGTCCAGCACAGCACTGAACTGGCTGTGTAGCAGAGGGTGACTGGGAGTTCTTGATCCTCTTGTCTCAACATTTTGAGTGCTAGGGTTCTAAGTACAGTTTCTTTCATACGAGAAATTGAACCCAGGGCTTTGTGCATGATGAGAAAGCACTCTTTCAGCTGAGGTCCAGCCCCAACTCTGTCACATGATGGTGACTTTATCCAGAATCCTTATATTTTGACTCATGCCAGTCTGATTGCTAAGCACATGTTCTATGTCTAAAGAAAAAGCAGCAGCATTTATAAACAGAAGACAAGTTTTTCTAAATTCCTCCAAAATCTTTTCTCTTATTCCCTTCAGAATCTGAATGCCATTCAGCGTTTGAAAACACCACGCACTCTGTCTTCAGATCAGCCAAGTTTTACTTCCATCATCCAGTGCACCTGCCCCATGAGCAAGACTTCTGCCCTGAGTCTTTGGGAAGGAGTGTTTTCATGCAGCATTCTTGGAAGGATTTCTTTCACCATCATTCAAAACACAACTGCCTTCCTCCACCTGGCCCAAGTGTGGATAAGACCAAGATGGATTACACCAGAATTAAGAGCCTCAGCATCAATTTGAATTTGGAAGGCAATGAGAAGATGCCTACTGCTAAGGATCAGGCCAGAAACCCAAAAGGCCAAAGACAGCCGGATGACCAAAATAGAGATAAGAGCGTCACCCCAGAATTAAGGACGCAGTGCACCGTGACGTTGAATCAACTCTGGAACAAGTACCAGGAGCGGCAGAAGCAGCAGAAAGAACCTGGCGGCTGTGATAAGGAAGAGCTCTCTTTGGTAGAGCGACTTGACCGCTTGGCTAAACTGCTTCAGAATCCCATCACGCACTCTCTCCAGGCCTCGGAAAGTACCCGAGACGATAGCAGAGGGGGACTTGGAGTGAGGGCATTGACTGGGAGGAGGCAGCACCAACAGAAAAACAAGCAGCAGAGGAAGTGGAGTAAAAGCTTAGCACGGGGTCAAAGTGCAGGTGATGTTAGGAAAGGCAGAGTGCTTTCTCCTCATCACAGTGGGAAGTCCAGTCAGATTAAAATTGATCAGATTAAATTAGATAAATACATCCTGAGAAATCGGCCAGATTTTAATTATGTCACCAATACCTCCTCGGATTCTAGACCCTCAGAGGAAAGCGAGCTCCTCACAGATAGTCCCAACATTTTTTCCAGCACTACTTCTCCCGTGGACTCGGACATATTGACCCAAACTGATAGGGACGTGACTTTAAACGAAAGGAGCAGCTCCATATCCACCATTGACACAGCCCGGTTGATCCAAGCTTTTGGCCATGAAAGACTGTATTTGTCACCCAGGCAAATTAAATTATACAGCAGTGTCACTAATAAGCAGAGGAGATACCTGCAGAAGCGATGCAAGCACACCAGGATGGCAGTGAACACAGGCTGTCCCCAAGTGACTGCTGAGCACACCAGAAGGAGGCGCATCCAGGTACACAGCTACAAGTTCCAACTGGCAATGTGACTGCCTTTTTCGTGGACTTTTCTAGTTAATCTCTTCACACAGGTGGAAAAAAAAAAGTCCTTTGCCCTTTCCTCACTAACGTCCCTTTCCAGCTGGAAAAGAGTGAGAAAGTATAGCACAGCGCTGTTGTTTGTTGTCATTCTTTCCACCAGCGCATGCGCCAGGCACCCTTTAGGTGCAGAGCTCGGCACTAGACGTTCTCAGATCTGTGAGGCAAAAGGAAGCCCCTGGCATGGGGGCTGCAACTTAGCGTGGCTGCTCTTCGGCCCAGGGGGTTGTCTGTTTTTGTTCTTTTCTTCTGTCCTTTGAGAAGTATTTAAATTGCCTTTAAATTCATAATACGCACTTACACAAAAAATACACTATAACTTTTTTTTTTAAGTAAATGAAGCATTAGGATAATACAAAAGTTGAGAATGGGGTAAGCCAAACATGGTTTAAAGTAAATAACTAAATGAAGAACTAAGAGACGGAAGGACATGTTGAAGCCAGACAGGGATAAATACACTTGGTGGGTGTATTTGCAAGAAATAAGCTACAAGTCTAGTGGTACGTGCTCTAGAAGATAAGTTGTGATCACTTCATATTATAAAAGCAAGCCAGAATTTCAAGACTACTGGTTATTTCCATTACTAACACCTAAGAGTGAAGTTTCTTCATCTGTCTTCACAAAGAAGACATGAGAGAGTAACAGCCCTCCAGACCTTCATGGTACATGCCTCCGCAGGCAGAGGCTCTTAGGGCCGTACTTCTTCCATAACAGAGTTGGTAAAGGCAGAGTAAAATCAGAGCCGTGAACTTAGTGGTGCACACCTGCTAGCTCAGCATTCAGGATGCTGAAGCAGGGGGATCATGAGTTTGAGGCCAGCCTCAACTACCATGTAAATCTGTCTCAACAAAACCAAAACCAAAGTAAAATCTAGAGACGAGCTCTCCAGGGAGAGATGCTCCCCACTGGAGCAGGGAAAGTAGAACTTATATAATTTTTTTTTACTCAAGCTTTCCAATCTTCTATTTTTGTATTTTTATAATATATGGTTAGTGAAATAATTTATAAATAAATACCTATTTTGGCAATTCGTGCTCAAATATTTTGTCAGTAGAGGACTGCATGGAGAGGATTGCTGGTCGAGAGGGAAGGAGACAGGAGATGCTCAGTTTACCACAAGCAGTGTTTCTCAAGACCAAGTCTGTGATAGATGTGAAGTGACAGTGCTCACATACGCTAACTGGTGGGCGTAAGTAATAAAAAGCTGAGAGAACACTGAGAAGAGGGGAAAGGATCCAGGTAGGTTTATGTGTGCCCACAGAATACAAAGTTCACACTTTTGAGCTGGTATCGTGGTATCTATCTGGATTTGAAGTACTCAGGAAGCTGAGACAGGAAGATTGCTGTGAGTCTAAGGCTGTCCTGAGATACTTAATAAGACTGTCTCAAGAATAATTAAATGATATTCAGGGCTTCATTTATATCCTGCCCTTCCCACTAGCCCTTGGCAGCCAATAATCTGGGAACTTGTCTGTTCTGGTCAGTTCATACAGTCAGTTCATACAGCCATATAGTATGTGGTTCTGGTCAGGTGCCCCTGCTTCCAGGGGCTGAATATGGGGTGTCATCCCTTCAAGGCAAGTACTCTACCACTGAGCCGCAGTCCCCGCCTTTTCAAATGTTTCCAAAGCTCGTCTGTGTCAAACCACAAACAGCACTGCAGTTTTCTGTGTTGGGTAATACTCCGCTGTATGTGTGCTCCATCTGTTTATTTATACATCCAGTAGTAGATACTTGGATAGGTCAACACTTCAGCCACTGAGAGCAGGGCTAACCTCGGAATCCCTGTGTGCAGCAGTGTTGAGTGTCCATTTCAACACACCCTTGCCAGGACTTTTTTTTTTCCTGTTCTTTGTTTTAATGTTATCTACTAGCTGTGCTATTGAGTATGAGGTGGTTTTTATTTACATTCCTGTAGTGACTAGCCATGTTGAACACTGTCTATGCATTGTAACCATTTGTATATCTTCTTTGGAGAAATGCCTGTTTTTACAAAGTTCTTTGACCTTTAGAAACTCAGCTGCTTGGCCTTTGTGCTGGAGTTGTTAAGCTTTTCTATATACCAGTCCCTCACGGGAAGTATATTTTGCTGTTGTGTGGCTGCCTCCCACCATGACTTCACTGCTTGCGTCTTTAGACATACAGCAGCTCTGATAGTGCAGCATGCGCTCTCTTATCTGTGTGGTAGGGTCACAGTCAGGAGGCTGTTGTCAACTTTGTACTCCTAAGTTTATTGACTTTAGCTTTGTATATTTAGAAATCCAGTCTATTTTGAGTTAATTTTTGTATATGGTATATAAAAAAAAGGTCTACTTTTTTGTGTCTAGTTCTACATGTTCGTGTCTAGTTCTGTCAGAGTCATTTGTTAGACCATTTTCCCCGTTTGTTCCTTGGCACAGGCATTAGAAATCTTGGCAGCAGAGTGGGAGGTAGGGAGTGGTGTCCGTGTATCTGTGTCCACATTTGGTACTCTATTCTGTTTCGCTGGCCTGTTTTCCTTATGCTAATGCTGTAGTTTGTATTCAGTATATCTTCATCATAATTTTTGATAGAGAGAACTGTCCTGTTTTCAAGATTATTTGGATCACCCAGAGTCCTTTAAGAGCCTATACTTTAAAATATTTTATTCTTTCTAGTTAAATTATTTTAATTTCATTTTTGGGATTATTTGTTGGTGTATAGATACATAGCTAATAATTACATGTTGATCTTGTGCCTTACAGCATTGCTGAATTCATTTCCTTGTAGAGGATATGGAATTTCCTGTCATCTGCAAATAGAGACAGTCTTCTTTTCAATTTGGATGGCTTTAATTTTTCTGATTTATCGCAAACATCTAGTAGAGTGTTAAATAGTCTCAGGGGAAGGCTCAGTCTTTGACAGTTGAGCATGTGTTACTGTGCTATGTTCTCTGACTTTTGTTATATCGAGGAACTTCCTTTTTGCTAGTTTGGATTTTATTTTTATTATAAAAAGTTTTGGCTTTAGTAAAATTTGGCTTCTATTGAACTGATCTCCTCCTTCCTGTTTTCTCTTAATTTTGTAAGTATTAATCAATAATCACGTCAAGCCAAACTTTGATTCCTGATGTGATTTTTCATTTTGCACATTACTCAGTTCTTTTCAAGTGCTGTCGGCTTCAGTTTGATAGACTTTTAAAGACAACTTTGCATCTGTATTCCCACAGCCTATAGTTTCCTTGAGCTGTCTTTGCTACTTTTCTTGTCAAGATAATAGCAGCTTTATGGAATGAGTTTGTCATCCTGCTGTGTTTTGATGATCAGTGCAGTAGGATTAGTGCTGACATTAATGTTAAATCTTTATGTGTTTGAAAGAATTTACCAATGATTTCCATCAGTCATGTGTTTTTTGAAGATCTTTTTTATTTAAATGATTCAATATCATAAGTCTAAGATTTCTATTTATTGAGTCAGTTTTTGTTTTTGTGTGTGTGTTCTCTAGTAGGTATTACTTTTTTTTTAAAAAAAAAAGATTTGTTTATTTTATATAGCTTTGAATTGAAAGAAATCCGCCTGATTTCCTGGGATTATAGACCTATGCCACCACTCCTGACTATATTTGCTTGTCTTTTTAAATCCTACAGAAAAATGAAAAGTTTTAAACTGGAAATAGAGTCATGCTGGCTCTTAAATTTACTTATAGCAGTTAGCTTTAGGAGTATTTCTTCAGTCAAGTTGTGTGGGCATTCTACAAAGTGTAATTGCACATTTTTAATGGGCTTATGATATGAAAACATGTTCTTCCCTTTTTTTGGAAACAGATACTTACTGTGTAACCCTGTCTCTTCTGGAACTCACTATGTAGGCCAGTTTAGCTGAACTGCAGCTTTCTTCATTCCTCTACATACCAAGTGATAAGATTAAATGGCGTGTGCCATTACTCTGAGCTGCTTCTTACACACACACACACGATTCAATATCATAAGTCTGCATTGCTCTCCAGACTGTTGACTTCACTTGCAGTGCAGCACTTTAATGTTAGCAAAGTCCTATTACTTACTCATCACACATACTCTTCAATGTTGTATCTGAAACTAAGACTCAACCCAAAGTCAAAAACAAAAATACTCCTTGGTTTTCTTCTAGTGTGTCTAGAATTTTAGCTTTCATTTAGTTTATGCCAGCTTTCAGCTGCTTTTTAAAGCTCGTGTGGGTGCAGCTTTACTCCTTTGTGTGTTGCTATCCAGTTAAAACCATTTGTTGCAAAGACTGTTTTCTTCACCAAGTATTTGGACACCCTTGCTAGAATTCTTTTCCTCTCTCTCTCTTCCCTCCCCCTCACCCCCTCTCTTTTAAAACATAACTTCTCTGTGTAGTCTTGCCTATCCTGGACTTGCTTTGTAGACCAGGTTGGCCTTGAACTTACAGAGATCTTTCTGCCTTGGCCTTTCTGAGTGTTAGGCTTACAAGTGTATGTCACCCTGCTGCCTGGCTCAGATATATTTTCTAATAAGAAATCGTGAAACTTGTGTGCGGGGCATTGTTTTTATTTTATATGTATGAGTGTTTTGCCTGCACATATGTATGTGGACCACATGGACTTGCATGGTGCCTATGGAAATCAGAAGAGGGCATCAGAGCTCTTGAAACCAGAGTTCCAGATGGTTGTGAGCCGCCAAACAGGTCCTGGAAATAAAATCCAATCTCTGCAAGAACAGAAGATGCCCTTAATCACTCAGCCATCTCTCCAGCCCCCCACCCCCATCCAAACCTTATTTTTGTGTAACATTGATAAGTGAGCAGAGAAAGTGGATTTCCAAGTCTCCTTAATTTTCATTTCTGTCTGAAGGATCATCTGAGCCTCCAGTTTTGTCATGTGACTCCTCTCAGAGGTGTGGTGACAGAGAAGGGTGAGAGAAGTGCTGTGCCTTTCCTTTCCATGCCATTTCTAGTTCATCATCTTCATCATCTTAACATACATATTTCACTGTGTAATCCAGAACTCATCGCAAGCGTGTGATCCTCCAACTACAGCCTCCCAGATTACAGGATTACAGGCAGATACTGCCAAAGTCAAACAAACAAACAGAAAACTTCAGCGCTAAGTATTGGATGAACTAAATGTGTTCTCATTCGAGGCCTCCCTTTAAAAATTTTTTCCTCTGTACCCATTCTCATTTCTATCATATGTCTGGCCTTTTGGAAATATATTTTGAGCCAGTGGGTTCTTAAAAATACTGTGTGTATATACACATGCATTTCAGTTTATATAAAAAGCTCACCACTGGTTTGTTTTTCATGCTTATAATCTGAGAATCCGTTGGCATCTGTAATCACAGGTGTCTAGCCACTGCATAATACTCTGTAATCTACACATTTATATGAGCTCAGCTAGACAGGCAGCCCAGCTGTTCGGCACACAAAACAGCAGTGCAGATCTTTGTGAGTCTTCTGCATGTGTACTGGAAGTGGGATGCTTGGGTCAGCTGACACAAATGCCTAATCTCATACAGGAGCAAAACATTTCTTTCTTTCTTTTTTTTTTTAAACCTTTATTTCTGCCTGAATTGTATAAAAATTGCCATTTCTACTCTTTGGCTGGTAATGTCTAGTCTTCATTTGGAAATAAGATATACAGATTTCTATACCATGTAAAGTGTGTGTGTGTGTGTGTGTGTGTGTGTGTGTGTGTGTGTGTGTCTTTTTGAGTAAATGCTACCATATCCCCAAACTGTTGGTATGACACAAGAGAGGCTTTTAAGAGTTTTAAGAGATTTGCTTTATTTTCAACTTTAACGCATTGACTTATCCATCCATACACAGTTCTAATATGGAGTGTGACCAGTAGTTTGGGATGCTTCTTTGAGATTTACATACACAGGAAGAAGGGATGGGAGACTGTAGTATAGTCTTATGTTAACAAGCTGTAGGCTGGGCATGGTGGTACACGCCTTTAACCCCAGCACTCAGGAGGCAGAGGCAGGAGAATCTCTGAGTTCAAGGCCAGCTTGTTGTACAACGAGAATTCCAGGATAGCCAGCACTACACAGAGAACCCCGGTCTTGGGAGAGAAAAAAAATTATCTCTGTAAAAGTCCATTCTCAAAACATAGCATCTGTGATTACAGTAATTCCAAACACCTATAGAGTATTGTAAGCAGTAATTGTGCATTAGGGAAATGGTAACAAATCCCATAGTAGTTTTATAAATGAGCTTATTCTGTAACTACAACACAGTAAAACTGGGCTGAACAAATATAATTTCAAAATTAAATATCTGAGAGTGGAAGAGATTGTCTTACATTTCAAGGTAGTAATGGTATGTCAAAACTCAGGGGTTGTGGCTAAATCCGTGATGAGAAGGCACGTCCACCATAGGAATCCATTCCCAGGACTGACTAATACAATCAATAGCAAATCCTTTAAAGGAACAGTAGTTCCCCCTCTGGCTATTCTTGCCAAGAAGGAAAGAATATCAACACTAGTGATATAGAGACACAGTGTATCTAGAAAGAAAAGGGATGTTTCTTAGAGTAATGTACGTGAATGGGTTTGCCTACATAGATGTGGGTGCATCACATGGGTGATAAAAGATGTTTAAAAGATTGTTTTGTGTTATTTTATGCAGATATATTTTAGAATCTAAGTGGATTACGATTGAGGAAAATGTAAATTAAGCTGACCAAGAAGTTACAAAACCTCCCTGATTAGCTAATCAAAATTGAGTAGCTGTCTATAATCTATACTCTGCTCCCTCCTCTGGAACATGTTTGAGGTTTCCATTCAACAAGTCTGAGAGTGTGTACTGTTATCCCCAGGTCCACTCTGAGGACTCAGCTTTTTAATATCTGCTAATACTTTGGTGTTTTTAAAATAATTAAGCTTCAGATTTATCATTTATACTTATTATGTTGTCTTTTTATAGCCTTTTTCATTTTTTTCTGAAGTCTTTTTTTTTGTTAATTTTTAAACATTAGTCAGACTGTAACTATGTTGTTACACACATTGTTTCTTTATTCATTCTATGACTAGGGAACTCTTCCCAACCTCAAGATTATAAACACAAATTTCCTACTTAAAAACATGGAGGGGTGGGGAAGCAGTTCATTTAACTGTTACTGTACATACAGTTATTTTGTGTCAATTTCTAAATAGTTATCAGTAGATATCTTTTAATAAGGAATATAAAGTTACTAAGAGAATTTGGTGTCCTTTTGTTAAGTTGGACTCTCAATCCTTAAGACTTAGTAATTGAGTAGCATGTTTCTTTGGACATTTTAATCCAAACAAATGAAGTATAGGAGACTTCTTCAAAATGGAAAGATCTGAAGAGGCCATTAGCTCTGGCTGAAGCATGAAGTTTTATTAACCCTAAAGTTGAGTCAGAGCCTCCAAGTATACTGAACAGATGTGGTGCAGCTCGTTTGCTGTGTCAGTAGCGATGTAGAGTCACCCTATGAGTGGTCATGATCCCTGTGGATACTTACAGACAGCGGGGAAAATGTTTAAGGGAAAAAAGGGCCCCTTCCAGACAATGGTGTTTCCAACTTGATAGAAAACCTCTGGAAGGGGTAGCCACTCTGCAGGCTGTTCTTGATTTGCCTCAACCTGTTGACTCTCCAGTTGTTGATGGTGGAGTTTAGTTGTTGGGTCACTTTCTTCATGTGTTCCTCAGCCCTGCTAGGTCTGGGAAACTTTCCTGACCTCGACTGTAATGACTTCCATACCATCTTAACCATCTTGGTAGTTACAACTTGAATGTTGGTGTCGCCCACAGCTGTTCTCCTATCTTGACTCTTCACTCATCCGGATACCAGAGAAAACAAACACAAGAAACTAGGAACCTAGTCAGCTACAGCGTTCTTTTAACCTTCTGAGGAAGTTTTACACACACAAACTGTGGGGGTGGGGTCTCTCTATGTAGCCCTGGCTGTCTAGAACTCACTATGTAGACCAGCCTGGCCTCAAATGTAGAGATCTGCCTGTCTCCGCCTCCCAAGTGCTACTATTAAAGGTGTATACCACCACACCCAACATTTTTCTTAATTTCTTGATCTGCTGAAATTACCCTCTAGACCGTTGTAGCTTTTGTCTCTAGGAATTACATGTCAGAAGGTTATTTTATTTATTTGGTACAGATGCATTATAATTGTCACCCTTAATAGGCCAGTAAACTTTATTATTTATTTATTTATTTATTTATTTATTTATTGAGACAAGGTCTCTCTGTGTTAGCCTTGGCTGTCCTGGAGTCACTTTGTAGACCAGGCTGGCCTCAAACTCACAGCGATCCGCCTGTCTCTGCCTCCCGAGTGCTGGGATTACAGGCGTGCGCCACCACGCCTGGCTGATCTGGACATTTTTAAAAGCCTTTTAAGAAAAAGAAGCTGTGTTCTGGTGACAGACCCCCTGATTTTGACTGACTGACTAGAGTGTATTTCTGGCATTAAACTTGGATAGTTGTAATTACTATCAAACCATTATTCAGAAAGAAAAACCTCTCAGGTGCCTGGCTGACTGAAGGCCATTGATGCTAAATGTCCTACATCATAGCAAATGCACCCTCCCAAGATCAGTTTTTATATTAAGAGTAATTCTATTTTGGACAGGGCTTCATTGGCCCAGGCTGGCCTTTTAACTTGCTGTGTACCCAAAGATGACTTTGAGCTCCTGCCTCTCCAGCCTCTTATCTCCCAAGTGCCAGAATACAGGTATACACCATCACACCTTCCAGTTAGCTTCTCTGTTTATTGACTGTTAGGATTAATGAAAAAGATCGGAAGTGATTTTAGACTTTTAAAAGGTTTAAAGACGCTAAAGGGGTATAGTGGCAAATGCCTGTAATCCCAGTACTTGGGAGGCAGAGACAGGTGAGTCAGAAACTCAGTACATGGCAAGTTAAAGGCCACCCTGGGCTACATGAGATTGTGTGTCCATAAGTACAATAGTTAGTTTAAAGGCTTCTTTTCCGGATCTTTTTGATGTCTAATCAATGTGGGAATGCTTCTTGTCTGGTGCCTTTTAACTTAGAAGGCACTACAGAAGCCCAGAAACAATCCTGAAGTGGTGGCATTTTCTTTTTCCTTGTGTAGAGCCAGGCACTAGCAGGTGAGTTTGCCCTCATTAATAAACATTAGAGAGAAGCAGCCAGCTAGGATGTCTTCCTCCAAGATGGTACACAGCAGAAAGTGGTAGTTGGTATCATTTAAGTTGGAAACACTGAAATCTTTACGTGGAAGCCCCACTTTGGAAGACAGATTCCTGGAGGTTGATAAGGTGTCGTGGCTCTCTGTGGACAAAGGGATATGGTCTGTTGCTTGCCGGCAGTATCTGTCAGTGAATATTTTAAAATGTATCCCATGGTGGATCCCCAAACCAGCTGGACACAAGTGCAGGTCTTTCGTGGTGTTTTGGAATCTAGGTAGAAGCTGGTGTTCCCTGCACCACTGCTTGGTTGGCCATGTGCCTTGGGCTCTACTCTGGGAAGAGGCTGCGTTTCACCCAGTGCTTTCATGGTATGTCATAGCACGTGCTCACTATTATATAGATATATATTTGTATATGTAATATACATATTTCTAAGGTTAGTTTTTAAAACCAACTTTTCAATGCTAAAGTGTCCCCTCTAAGGACAAGTACTTTTAAAAGACTGGTATGTTTTATTTTTATGTGCTATTTCTGCTAGGATGATGCTAGAAATAATCTTCAGTATAAACATTTTTGTTAGTAAATTTGGAAGAGCCATCATCCTTCCACTTCTAAGTTTGTGTTCATTATTTTTATGACCAAATACTCCACTGTATTGAGTGCCACATTTTATCTGTCATTCTGTTCATGGATATTGGTTTTCTGATTTTTGCCTATTTCCAACAAAGCAGTGTGAGCATGTGTCTGTTTTTATGTGTTGGCCTGTTTTCCCTTCTCTTGGGAACATACTTGGGGTGGAATTGTTGATCACATGCATCTCTTTTGATCTGACGAATTGCCAGACTTTCAAAGGTGCCTTTACATTCCTGTAAGCAATGTGAATGTTACAGTCTGTCAATGTTCCAGTTAGCATGTGTTTTTTCTTGACTCTCACCACCATGGAGGGCCGAATAAGTACATTTTGTTTTTAGACTATAGCTTTGAGTTTGTCTTTTCATAGCAATTTATCAAAAAATGCACTCTAAATGTGGGTTTTTCCTGGCCTTTGTGCATTCACAACTGGTCTTTGGAACTGTATCTTGGAAATGCAGGAGACACTCGATCCTGTCCTTGGCTGTCACGCCCCGCCTGGAGCAGGGCACACCAGCCTTTGCTTCAGCAGCTCCTCTGCTCCATCTCCTTGAAGGGCAGACCAGTGCATATGTCTTAGACCCTAACAATGGTTTTCACTATTAAGAGTGCAAATCAACTTGCTTTGGGAATTCTGGCATGGGAAATTGGTCTAGCTTTCTCCTTCTTAGCTCCCTGCTCACAAGAATTTTCCCCTGGGTATCCATAGCAACCATTCCTCACAGATCTGTGTGGAAGAAATATCCGTTTCCTTTTCCAAGTACAGCTGCTTTCTTGAGGACACAATGTGGATATCCTACTTTTAAACTTGGGCCTTTGGATTAAGCTTATTGATGAAATCTATCACTTTTATAGGGCTGAAACAGTTGCAACCTAACACCATCAAACTCATTACATCTTTATTGCACCCTCATCACTTCAGGCCTTTCTTGTGTTGATTCTTTCTTGAACTGAATATAGCCCAGTGAGACACGAGAATATTCATGAGTGTCCTGCCTGCTCCTGTACCCAGGCAGGCATCACCGGAGGCAGCCAGTGTTAGTGAGCTGTGCAGTCATCAGCATACCCACTTACACAGTATTTCTATCACTCTAGAAAGCTTCCTTGTTTTTGTTTACAATTATTCCTGGTTCCCAGTGTTAGGAACCCTTGTCCTGCCCATTCTGCACAATTCACATAGTCACTGATGATGCAGCCTTTGCATTTGACTTGCTTGCTCTAGTATGTTGTTTTCAAGATCTGCCCATGTGATGTATTGTCAGCTCTGCTACCGAGTAGTGGTTGATTATATGGGTTTTGCCACATTGGGTCTACTAGTGAACATTTAGATTAAATGTAGTATAGTTTGTCTTTCACAGCTGCAAAGATCTGGTGTGTTACCTGCCATTGTGTTGTCCTTACTGTCCCTTTTGTACTTGCACATTTTTGCTTTTTAATATTATAGCATTCTAAAAGCTTTATTTATACAAGGTGGGGTTTTGTTTTATAGCATACTATCAAATCTTTTTGTTTATTTTGAGATGGTGTCTCACGTTCTTGCTGAGACTAGGCTTGAACTTGTGATCCTCACACTTTAACCTGAAGAGCTGAGGTTTTATTTTTTTCCTAGTATTTCTTTTGTTGCTTTTTGTTGTTCTTTCTAGCACTTTCTTTTAATGTATCCTTGATTCATCTGTTTTGGGCCTCACTGTGTCGCCCAGGCTAGCCTCAGACAGACTGCAGTCCTCCATCCCCAGCCCCCAAGTGTTGGGATTACAGGCATGAGCCAGCGTGTTCAGCCCTTTCTACACCCCTGTAACTTCACTAGTAAAGGTTTCAGTTCCATTGTAAGTAAGGAAACTGGTACAAAGAGACCATTTTGTGTCTTGAGAGACAATTAGTAAAGGCAGGACCTAGCGCTGGCTCAGGTCTGAAGATTCTAGGCCTGGAGCTGGCTTTTTCTTTTTTCTCCCTTATCAGATTTTTTGCTGTTGTGACTACACAGTGCTTTGGCCTTTTGTTGACATAATTATCTCTACTTATTTGCTTCAGGCCATACTCCTGTTCCTTAAGAGCTTTTCAGCCCCTCAAGCACTCTGGATGTGTGTTTTACAGAAATTTTGCTTTCCAACACTCCAAAATATTGATGCACATAAAAGGCAAGATGGCTGTAGCCAAACCTAGAGACAAAGGAGGTGATCAGTGGGGATGTGTGCAGTGTAAACTGGACGCAGAGAGGCAGGGCCTCGCGAGTATTGACATAATGCTAGGTGGACTAACTGACCATGGTCTACTGGGGTGATTGTCATTTCAGCCCTTAGGCTGTCGTGCTCAAATACAAATATACTATTCATGCTGCCACTCGACTACTGTGTCGGCTAACCTGGCAGGCCAGTTTTTGTCCTCTTTACCATCCTTGGACATTCACTAGCCTTTGACTTTCACATACTTGCAGATTATCAGATTGATGACCAATTCCACATTTGACAGGTCAGCGGTGTTAAACTGCCAGTTTACCTTTCTAGAAATCATAAAATGTTTCCTGCCTTCAAATGTCTCCCTTTTCCCAGGGTTCTGGGCTAAGTTCCCAGAGGCCTTGGAGTTTAGTTTATGTAGGTCAGAGGAGTAGATGCTGTGCTTGAGCTGCAGCATGCCGCTATCAAACTTGCTGATGGAAATGTCATTTGACACTTAGAAACAATGATGACCAAACCCTAGAGACTCTTTTCCCCCTCCCTCCCCACAACATTCTTTGATGAGCAGGCCCACAGTGGAGAAGAACACCTGCTGTGTCATCGAGCCAACCAGTGTTCAGGTCCCAGCAAGCTGCACATCCCTGATACGTCTAGGATCCCAGATCTGAGGGAAGCAGAGCCAAGATTGTTGGGGCTTCCTGGCTTCCAATCTAGCTGTGGAAGTGTGAGCCCGAGGTCCAAGGAGGGACCTTGCCTCAGAGGAATAGATGAAGGGGGATGTTTATGCCACCTTCTGTCCTCTGTGTTTGTGTACTTGCTTGCAGACTTAACAAAACAAAACAAAACAGTTTTATGGGCTATTTGTTCAGCTATAATTTGAACTTTTTCTTCCTCGCCAGTGTCAGCTTCCATCTCTTAACCTTCAGTGTTCTACTTGCTCTGAGTATAGTTAAAGGTGGCTTAGAGATTTTCATGTGTTTTGTATCTGACTCGTTTGGAATTTCTTAAGGTGCACTGTAGCACTTTGTTATCTGTCATGTAAGTGTCCGAATCTACTCTGACTGAGGAGTCCTCCATGTACTTCAACACTTTAGTTAGCATCTCTTTTAGCGCCAGAACTTTCTACAGGTGTGCACTGAGAATTTCATTTTGGAGATGTGTCAGGCTAAGGTTTAGCTACCAGGGAACTTCCTAGCTCTCTCTGTGTTGTGGTAGCTTGGGCCCTATCCTTACAGTAGCATTCTCCCCATCACAGATACATGGCCACATGGTTCACAAGCTTCTGTGGGATGTGTCTCCCCCGCTTGATTAGAGAGGGCTTTGGGGGCTTGTAGGCTGGCTTGCCCTGTGGGTAACTGTACCTCTGGCTGCAGATTACTCTAAGAGAGTCTCTTTTCACTTTTCCAGGTGACAAAGCCCATGGTTTCTTCTGACTCCTTTTCGTCTGCTGATAGTTTCTTGAGCTTGGACTCTACTCTTTTCAATGAGGGAAATGTGCACAAGCTGAACAAGAGTGTACAAGCTGGTAAATCCTTTGAATTTAAATTTTTTATTGATATAAAAATGCCTCTTCAACATACTTATAACTTCATTCATGATAAAGGATATAAAGATTAAAATTACCTGCCTATTCAGATGCTGTTTTTCATATATTAATTGAAAAAAAATCCAAGTTTATAAGCAAGAGTTAAGGGAAATAGGTGCCTTCATAACAGAATACTAAACAATTCAGGCCCTGTAAAAAGCAGTTCTTAACAAGTTCACTTGGGCCCAGTGTTTTCTGCTGTTGGAATTTGGCCATTAGATAGATATACTTAAATATGTGCAAAATGCTAAGTGTAAAAAGTTGGGTTATTATTATAGCAGAACATTTAAATCAACTTTGATAGCCATCGATAACAATGGTGGAATTAATTATTGTAGTTTCACAAAGGAAGTTTTATGGAATGAGCAAGCTCTAAGGGCTGGAGAGAAGGTAATAGCCCTGGTTGCTCTTGCAGAGGGCTTTGGTTCACTTCCCAATACACAAATGGAGGATCACAAACACCTACAATTCCAGGTCTAGGGAATCCAGTGTCTGCAGGCCCTGAACACACGGCACACAGACATACATGAAGACAACATTAATAGGGGCCTCACTCACCCCCAGACTTGGCTAAGCCTGCCAGCCAGGCTTCCAGTCTGCTCCCAGATGCATCTTTCTTTCCCCTCAGGTAACTTGGAGATTGTGACTGGTGCCAAAAAATACACTCGGGATGTTGGGATGACGTTCCCAACTCCCAATTCTAGTGAGGCCAGATTGGAAGAGGACAGTGATGTAACTTATGGGCCAGAAGAAAATGCCAAAGAGAAGAAGTTCCTTATCAATTATCTGCAGGCCAGAAACTTAAGGAAGAACAAGCCAAATCCCCATGAAGGTCAGTTGCTAACTCCAGGTGGCAGGGAGATGCGCAAAAGCCAGCTCTCAGTCTCTTGCAACACTGAGCTCTTGCTTTTGAGGACTGTTGACTTCACCCACCTGCCACCAGCCACCACATTAGCATGTTTTGAAAGTAACTAGAACCTCATTTAGAGAGTCCTACTGTTGGTTAAGACCAACTCAAGGGTACCCTAGAAGTGTCACCCCCACCAGATAAGGCCTGTGTAAGTCAACATTACATGCATGTCTTTGACGTAGTTGGGTACAATTATTACAAAACAAAACTTTTCCGTTTCTTCTCAAAAATATTTCCTTTAGGAGTCTCATGGTTTGTTCCTGTGGAAAATGCAAAGTCTGGATCTAAGAAGGAAAATGTGCCCAAGATTTACAGCTCTGGCATCTCCTGGTTTGAACCAGTCACCAAAACCAAACCCTGGAGGGAGCCACTGAGGGAACAGAACTGGCAAGAGAAAATCAGTCATGGGTGCCAGGGAGGCCCAGGCCCAGGCAGAGAGAGTGGCCGGGTTTTTCTTAGGCCTTTTGTCAGAGCAACCCTGCAGGTAGGTACCGTGATCTCAGGCTGGCTCTAGCCGTATGTGGGTGGGGCTGTGTGGCTGACCTACTGGGCTTCAGTTATCCCTCCATCCTCAGTATCTGAGGAGAAGAGAGAGTTCTGATACGGCCCTGCTCGCCATGTGTAATGTCAGGCCTAGTGTTGGGGTCAGCACCGCATTGTTCCAGGGCCTTGCAGTGTTACCCAAGTGCTCACCCCTGAGATCTTCCCCCTTGGTAAGAAAATAATGATGGCTTTGTTTGAAGAGAATGAATGGTCCTCTGTGTCCATAAACATTTGGAAGAGTTACAGATGACCCCACTTGAGGTCTCAGCTTTTCCCAAATTCATTCCTGTGCTTCCTGTGATTTCCCTGAGGGTGCCCTCCCCTCTGGCTCTCCAAACCTCTGGGGCAGGCATTGTTTTCCCGGCCCTTGGGCCACGTCATTACTGTGAGGCTTTTTCTCTCCCTTAGGAAGCGCTTCAGCTTCACAGACCTGACTTCATCTCTCGCTCTGGGGAGCGGATAAAGCGCCTGAAGTTACTAGTCCAGGAGAGGAAGCTACAGAACCTGTTCCAGAACGAGCGGGAAGCCCTGTTCAACGCAGTGCGGCCCCTGCCTAGGAGAGGTACGCCCGCCCTGCCTGCCTCGTGTCGCCTTGCTGAGAGTGGCAGCTGCGTTGTGAGGAGCACTGCTGGAAGATGCCTGCTGAGGCTCCTTAGCTGCTAGACTGGCCCGCCCTGGCGTTTCACACATCTGTGACCCCATAAGCCAGTTCTGCGAGCCTTGTCACTGCATCTCTAAAGGAGATGGCTCTTTCCCGAACTAGCCTTGTGTTGATGATTTTGGAGTGAGGTAGGAAAGAAACAGTGATACACAGCCCTGTGAGGTCTGCCCAGCAGTGTTCTCACAGCGCCTCTCTAAGAAAGGCACTGTATTAACACTCTTACTTCACAGGGGTAGTGAAGAGATCACCCAAAGTTACACTCTTCTTAGTGCAAGAGCTGGGGCTTGTGCCAAGGTCTGTGCCCTTAGTGGCACTGAGTGGCAAGTCTCAGCAAGGTAGCACAAGGAAGCTGTGACAACAGAAAGCCCTGCCTGCAGCTAGCTGCCAGCCTTTCCTGTCAGCCAGCCTGTGCTTGGTGCACCCTGTGGCTGCCACGGCCAGTCGAGGCTGTGGTCACAATCCCCTGATGCAGTTCAGGCTTGGGCCTTGCTCTTTCTTTACTCAGTCCCCCGTACTGCCAGCTCAAGTCAGGGCCCAGGGGCAGCAGCTCCTCGGCCCCGCCTTCCACGCCACACCTCTCCTTACACACACTGGCTCACTATCCACTAGTAAAGCTCTTTTCTTGTCTAGTCTGCCTGGCCATCCAGAAGAACAAGCCTATTGGAAAGAAGGAAATGATACAGAGGACCAAACGGTAAGTCTGAAAGAGTAAAGGTAATCCTGCAGCTTTAGCAGGCCGCCGGCAGCCGGGCTCTGCTGCCCAGCCCCGAGATGATGAGGTGCACGCCCAATTGGAAGCCCGTGAGAAGGTTAGCTGTGTAGTTGCTTCTCACAGCACAAGAAAGGAAGAGAAGAATAGACGATAGCATTCGAGTGGTTCCTGTTTAAAAGGGGAGGAGAATGCCTGGGGGTGAGCTTGTTTTATTAGAAATCTGGATGAAATGAAAAGATATTTTGGAATAAAAGTAAATATTTATCTTGGGTCACCTTCTTTATCTTAGCAATCTCACTTCTAGGAATTTCCCCAGCGGAGTAAGAAGTGATGGATTGCTCTCTGTGACGGTAGCTTCAGAAGCAGTTTCAGACCACTGCTGCACTGGCAGTCTTCTAAAAAGAATGCCTGTGCAGACCTGTGCATGCATAAAATCGTTTTCTGATTTGCAAAAGAATTGCTAATAGTGGTTACCTTTGGGAAACAAAAGCTGAATGTCTGGGCTGCAGGGATGTGAGAGACCAGGTTTCTTTAATATTGTTTGGGTTTTTGCGGCGGGTGGGTGAGGGGGTTGGTTGTTGTTGAATTTTAAGGTTTGTTTATTTTTATTTTGTGTGCTTGAATGTTTTGTCTGCATGTGTGTAAGTGTACCACATGCATGCAGTGCCCTCAGAGTCCAAAAGAGGGCATTGGATTTCCTGCAGTTTGAGTTACAGACAGTTGTGAGCTGCCACATCAGTACTGGGAGTTGAACCCAGGTCCTCTCTGCAAGAGCATCTGTGCCCTCAACCGCTAAGACTGAGCCATTTCTTCAGGCCAGTTTTTCACGGAGTCTTTGTGAATCTTGTGCTGTTACAAGCATTGTCTACTCACTAATTAATCAGTTTGATGAACACATATGTTGATGGTGAGAACACCTTTGAAAAGCAAGGTGACATTTTCTAAGGGAACAATAGGAGCCGACTTTACTGAGAAGTCATGTAGCTGTGTGGTGCTTGTGAAGTAATGGGTTGTTTGGTTGGTTTTTTTCGAGACAGGGTTTCTCTGTGTAGCCTTGGCTGTCCTGGACTCACTTTGTAGACCAGGCTGGCCGCAAATTTACATCAGTCCACCTGCCCCTGCCTCCCGAGTCCTGGGATTAAAGGCGCGCCTGGCTTGTTTGCTTGTTTTTAATCAACGTTGGTTTGTTTGAGACAAATGTATGTAGCCTTGGCTGGCTTGGAATTTGCTCTGTAGACCAGGTTGGCCTGCAGCCCCCAGAGACCCTCCTGTTTCTGCCTGCGCTTCCGGAGTGCTGGGTTAAAGGTGTTTGCCGCCACTATCAGCACTGCTTCCTTTTTTATGAGGATCTTGTTTTTTGAATTATAAAAATCTTTGGGGAAAAAAGTAGAAGAAAATAAATATTACTCAAACATCTTCCCTCCATCCCACAGATACTCGTCTTGTTTCTAGGAGTGGGATTTACAGTATCCTGTGCAGCACACGTTCCCTAAATAGTGGGTTATACTGTGTGTAGGCTTAACTCCCGCTTTCTCTAATTCACCATCATATTATAGACATGTCCCCATGCCATTAAACATCGCTTAAAACATGTTCTGCTTTATGACCCTTACATTATATTGTTTATTCTTTTGTTGGGAATTTAGACTCTTTTTCAATCAGAGTCAAGTTTTCAAATGCATATTGACTGGGCTTCTTCAGCTTGAAGTTAGGGGCACTCAACCCTCCCTATATAGGACGAAGTGTCATTTTTCACACGACTGTAAGACCTGAGCTCACCCCAGCCTTGCCTTTCCTGCTTCCTGCCTGTCCTCTGGACCACAGCTCTGCGAACTCCATTTCTACCAGTGTACATCTCCCCAACGTGATACCCGCCTGAACTCCTCTCGGGAGCTTGTCTGCCCTTTCTTTCCTCAGAATTAGTTTCCCTTCTCTCTGCACTCTATGGTATTTCACAGCGGCAACTGTTCTAGGATCTGCCTTTATTTTCCTGTGTTTTCAATACAACAGCAACTGAAACTGCTAGAGTCGACACACATCAATATGCAGGGATACACAAAGGCTTTCTGAAAAGCGTGAGAGTGAGTCCTAAGACTTGGCTATGAGAGCTCATGAAATTAAAGCTTCTCACAGCAAAGAAGCAGCAGAGGGAAGAGACGGCCCTCAGCTCTGCATCTCTTAGGTGTTCTCCTGCGGAGAGCCTACTGTTCCTGAGGAGTGAAGTCCCTCCTGGTGACAGCCATGGTGCCAGGAGCAGGCCGCTGGCTGACCTGTCACATAGAATATAAACAGGAAATGGGTCCAAGCGCAAGACCCATCTTTAGTGATCATTTCTTCAGCGATGTTCCACAGCCTTGCCAAACAGTACCAGGAACAGTGTCAGGCATGTGAGACAAGGGGGCATTCCACAACACCACCCAACAGAGGGTTATTGTGTAGAATCTATAGAGAACTCAAAACATTAAATAAATTAAGAGGATCGTTCAGCCATTAAAAGCCATTCATGAACTAAATAGACAGTTCTCAATAATTGAAAATGTGTTCACATCAAAACTTTTTTACAATTCCATCTCACTCCAGACAGAGTGGCTAGTGTCAAGAAACAAATGCTGGTGAGGGCGTGGAAAAAGGAAGTGTGCTGTGGGTGGGAGTGTAAAGTGCTGCAGGCACTGAAGACGCAGTGTAAAGTTTCTCCGAACAAAAACAACAAACCTTGAAAATAAAACTATCGTATGACCCAGCGATACCACTTGTGTGCGTGCACCTGGAGGGCTTTCTGTCAGCGCTTCCCAGAGATGCTTCCACATTCTTGTTTATTGCCTCAGTATTCACAGTGTCCAGGAAGTAGCCTTGAGGGAAGGGGAGAATAAAGGCAGCTAAAGAGTGTGTGCGCCACAAGGCAGAAAGGGGCACTATTTGGGAAATAAGGGGACCAGCAACGGGGGTAGAGCCATGAGTGTAACTGCGGCTGTTTTCTCCCCATCCCACCTCCTGAAATAACGACTCCAAGTCTTTGTATTTATGAACAAATGCCCAGGCCATAAGCTTCGGCTCATTCCCTGACTAGATCACAACTTAATTGTGTGTGCCGCGTGCCTGGTTACCTCTCCAGTTTCACGCATCCATCTTGTTCAGAGTCTCGGGCGAATCTCTCGCCTCTCACCATATCCCATAGTTCATCCCTCTTCCTGTTGGAACTCCCACCTGGTACACGTACTGCTTCCACAGATGAGGAGGGCAGATAAAAACATAACGGGGTTGGGGATTTAGCTCAGTGGTAGAGCGCTTGCCTAGCAAGCACAAGGCCGTGGGTTCGGTCCTCGGTTCTGAGGGGAAAGGAAAGCACAATGACATAGATGTGTGACAAGGTCACAGTGATGTCCATTTCTTTGTATGCTAGCCAAAATACTCATGTTAAAAATATAGTGTGAGCTGGATATGGTGTTGCGTACCTATGTAATTCCAGCATTTAGTAAGCTAAGGCTAGACTGAGTTCCAGACTGGTCTGGGGTTCCTCAAGTCGATCCTGATTTATGTATACAGGAAGGTATGTGTCTGTGTGCATGTACGTGTGGACTCAGTAATACCTATTTGTTATAGTAAAACTATACAGTTTTGCATATAGTGTGGAAAACAGAATTTTACCTACTCCCTCTATTCTTTTTCTGGAAATAAGCACAATTATCAGTGTTTTATATTCTTGTGGGTACCCCAAGCTAGGCTGTCCACATCCGTGGACTTGGGTGCTCAACAGGGACTGGCCCTGTCTAGATGCTGGATGCCTGTGCAGCATAGAGCTAGAGGTGTGAGGACAGCCATTGCCTACCTTCATGCCTGATCACCTTTCTGTCTCTCCCCTCATGCCATTTCTAAGGATTTATGAGCAGCTTCCAGAAGTGACGAAGAAGAGAGAGGAGGAGAAGCGGAAATCAGACTATAAATCCTACCGACTGCGAGCTCAGAACTATAAAATGGTTAGTTGAGCCCACACTGTGCCAGGAGGCGGGGATCAGGCTTATGAGCAGAGGGAAACAGCCTGACTCACGCTTTTGAGAAGCAGAGTGACTGTTCGAGTGCTGAGAGTTCAAACACAGGCAGCTGTGATTAGCCTTCAACTCAGAGCTAGCTGTGAGCCACTCTCCATGAGGCTGCAGCTAAATCAGACCTCACACAAGACACTTTAGCCCTTACAGCTGAACTGTACCAGACTTGTGATTCCCTCTGGGAAGTCTCTAGAACTGTGTAAATACACTAGACAATGTCAGAGTCATCAGGGAGTGAGGGCTAGGCCAGTGGAGCCTGCCAAGAACCTCCTAGGGCAAATTTTCTTAGAAGCCACACTGGCCCCTGGCTTGGAGGGTCCTGTCCTTCACAGTGCTCTCCTCCCAGGCTGCTCACTACATTTCAGAGGACTCCGAAAGTCAGAAGCTGAATACCAGATAGGCTAGTGTGAGATTTGAACACTGTCTGAGCACCCAGGAGCCTGGGGGGCGGGGAGACCCCGGGAGCTGCATAGCCTGCCTGCTGTGTTAGCATCACTGAGGCTCTTGCTGTGCTTGGGTGCTGTCAGTGATGGGCTGCTCAGTCTATCAGCGTTCTAGATTATCTGTTTCTATGGAGAAGTAACAGATGTTGCTTATAAACTGTCTTTCCAAAACACTCCAGGAAACACATTTTCCTAATTGCCACCGTGGGTAGGTGAGTAACATGGACAGTCATTGGAGTCTCTTGAGCAGTGAGCTGAGGTGAGGCTGTCCAGCTACCTGTGACATTACTGCACGTGACTTCTTTCCTGTGTTTTCTTCCACAGAAGGTAACCAACCAGCTCCTGGGGAGAAAAGTGCCATGGGACTGACGTGAGACTACTCAGAGCCTGGGAATACTGTGTTATAAGCCCAAAGAAGCTAATTTATACTTTAATGAGTATGATTTAATAAAGTTTTGTCTTTGTCTCCGTGTAGTTTAGTAGCTGTGGGGTCTGGGGCTGCAGCATGGCAGCTGGTGGTTTGGAAGCAGGCCTCCCTCCCTCTGCTGAGGTCTTGCTCGCAGGCCAGGCCTTAGGGCTTCACTCATATCAAAGCAAGCAGCAGAAGGTCATTTCTTTCCCATCTGGGGAGGAGCAGGGAGCTGGGCAGCGTCTGCCCTGCCGTGTAAGACATGGGGCTCACAGAATGGAGTCAGAGCTTGCTGTGGTGAAGTCTGCCCCTGCTCACCCTGGGCTTGTTTTGGAATGTCTGCTCCATGGCCGCACATCACCAGAGTCTCCCCGGAAGGCTCCCAGCCTTCTTCAGCCAGTCTTCCTCCACCCTCTCATTTGTGGAATTGAAGCCTCAGACCCTCCCATCATCTCACATGAAACGGCATTCACAACATAGAACGACTTCTGGAAGAGAAGTGTTGTCAAGATTGCCACACTGCTCTTAGCCCAGTGCCTGGGCGCAACACAAACGTTTCTTCCCGGGAACTTGGGATCACAGCTAAAGCCCAAAGCTGAGGAAGGAAGGCACTGTAAATTCAGCCGACACCTCCCACCCCTACAATGCTAGGTCCAGCCAGACCAGTGGCCAGCTCAGAAAGATACCAAGAAGCTGCAGAGAAGGACGCCTTTCTTCCTGAGTCAGGTGCAGTCACCTGTAAAATGAGAATGCCAGCAGCTCTGAAACCTTTCAGCTCCAAAAGGCTATGACTTCCTGCTTCGTGGGTTACCATTTAGAGTAGAGATAGAAAGCAATGGTTGGCCCAAAGCCCAGTGTGCAAGGCAGCTTAGGCTGCCTGGAGGTGCATGGAAACAGGATGAGGGAACAGTTCTTGAAGCTGGAGCCTCCCTGCCCATGTGAGCCGAAGTCTTTTGTAGGCTTGTACTTACACTACTTACAGTCTGTCAGCTCCCAGATCGCAAGGTGGCTTCCCTACTGTGCATAGATGCATCTGTGCTCAGACTTCACTCCTCTGCTCCCCCTGCAGCCACCTGCTTGTCCTGACAGTGCCGTCAGGCTCGCAGAGACCCATGCCTGCCTCTCACTGCTGCAAGCCCAGGCCAGGGCTGCACACCTCCTGCTTCTCACTGGATTCGCTCTAGGACCGCTTGCTCACTGTCTACTTAGAGGGCTCAGCACAGCCCAGTCCTGCAGTGGCCACTCGGGCCTACAGTTGGGAGTGAGGGTATGGGCGAAGAGGACAGAATTTCAGTGTGAACCCAGGCCTGGTGGGGTGGAAGTACTCATTAAGTAGCCCAGGCTGGCCTCCCAAATGCTGGGATTACAGGCATGTCAAATCACGCCTGACATCATGAAGTCTATTTGTGTCTCGAGTGATTGTCCAGCTATGAAATCAGACCAGTCTGCATCATTAGTGTGCCTGCTAGGAACTAGATAGTTTTCGCCTCTGTGGCTATTTGCATATAACAGTCTCCCAGGTGATCACAGGACATTTGCCAGGCCAGACTGGGCAGGGAGCTCACAGGGGGAAAGCTCTACAAAATAGTGTTGGCCTCCAATCGGCCTCCAGAGCCCCTTTGCAGCCCAGCAAGAGAAATATCCCCATTTTAGGAAAGGGTGTCTCCATCACTCCCTAAGGAGGCCATTTTCCAAGTCTGACCCAGTCCCATTGGTTGGCTGCTTGTTTCTCTGTGTGTTTTGTTGCTGTTGTTAAGGGATTACATTTCTAAGGAATGTAGGTAGTCTGAGCAGCAGTAGCCCTGAGTAGTTCCTTCCTAACTTTCAGAGAGCTAAGAAATACCCTGGGGTCCATGCATGTGAGAGCGTGTGTGTGTGTGTGTGTGTGTGTGTGTGTGTGTGTGTGTGTGTGTGTGTGTGTGTGTGGTTTCCTTCCTGAATTGCCCACTGAAGTGCTCTAGGAAGACGAACATCGTTTTCTTACAAGATCTTGCACAACACGTAGCTCATGGTTGGGTCAGTAGGACTCTGGAGTGGTTCACAGAGAGTGATCAATCCAGATTAGCAGGAAGAGGGTGACAGTGAACTTGAATAACTGGTATACAAAAAACAAAAACCTAGTGGAAGAATGAGAAATTAGTTTTATGTAGCTCAGCTTAAACCAAGCACAGAATATTGTGGTGGTGATCAATCGTCCTGGCTTTGGAATCTAGGAGATATGCCTTGGGTATGTCTTCAGAGGCATTTCCAGAGCCGTCTAAGTGAGGTGGGTGAAGGATGTGGATGGCACCATCCCCTGGGCTGGAGTGCCAGCTGAATAAAAAGCAAGCTGAGCACCATAGGGCATCTTTCTCTGCTTTCTCTCTGTGGACTTGTGTACCTGCCCACCCACCCAGCCACCACATACTTCTGCCATCACAGCCAAACCCGCACACCCCAACATGCCTTCCTCCAAACAGTAGACAGTACCCTCAAATGTTGAGCTCAAACAGACCCTGGCGTTCCTTCTTCTCAGCTGTTTGATCACAGAAGTAAGACAATAGCTAATACCCCAAGTAGCAGTGTGCAAAGTAGGGACTGTGCACATGCGTGTAGACACTCGACACTTCTTCTCAGCCTCACTGATGAGCAGGCAGCACGCAAGCCGTGATGGAACAGTTGAGGAGCCACAGGAATCCTTTACAGAAGGGCAGGTGACTATCCTGGAGTACAGGGGATGTTCTGTCCACCACACCCACAGGCTTTAATAGATGTACGTGCTTTTTATAAAATCTAAACTAGAAGTGGCAATCTGGAGAGATGGCTCAGTGGCTGAGAGCTCTAGGTACCCTTCCAGAGGAGCCATGCTCCATTCCCAGCACCCATATGACACCTTACAAGTGTATAGCTCCAGTCTCAGAGGATCCAACACCTCACCTCCAGGAGCACTGCCTGGTCATGGTGCACAAATATACATACAAGCAAACACCCATACAAATAAAGTTAAAAAATTATTTTGAGTATCACAAAAGTTTATTTAGCAAGTTTCATATGAAAACATGTATGACCTGATTGTACACTGTAGTCAAACAGGCCCCTTGAAGAGGGATGTGAACTCCACTGAAGAGCTATTGTTTAGACTTCGAGCATCAGTGTGACCCTCGGTCACAAGATTCATTGAGATCAAAGTAACATGGTATTCCTTGTTCATGTCTGCCACCATTCAACTTCTTATTCATAAATTTCCTCCACTCTGGCAGGCGGGTCTTACAGCAGGAGAGAGTGGCCTCACACTTACACACATGGCAGAATCTTTAAACATGAAGTAGGGAGCAATTGAGGATGATACCTGACACTGACCCCTAGCCCCCACGCTCACACCAATCCATAGGCACCTGCATGTACATGTGCGTGTGCGTGCGCACATACACACACGCAAATGTGCGCACACACACAAACGTACATACATGCAAATATGCATACACATCACACACACACACACAGTGGGGGATAATTGCAGCACATGTAACCAACAAAAGATTTGTATGCAGAATATATAAAGAGCACATATGAGTCAACTTTCAAAATTGGCAATGGAGGAAATTAGCTAAATAACAGTCGCAGGCAATTTCACAGAACATTTGAACCCCAAATGTGGAAAGTTTTCCTGCTTTGGTCAAGTGCACACTAAAAATTAAAAAACAAAACAAAACACCCTTTTTTTTGCTCAGTGGATTGGCAAATCTGACCCGCAAGAGTTGGCCAGGAAAGGCGGGGTAAAGTGGCATTCAAGTACAGCTTGAGCAAATGTGCGTTCACTAGGAACAGCTGAGTTCCGGGACACTGCACCCCACTGCTCATCCAGAAAGGTTAAAGGCAGCGTCTTCATAGCATAGCAATGAGCAGGGACAGCTCACATCTTTTCACAGGAGACTAGGTAATGACAAGTGGGATAAAGAATTCTAGGTAGGAAAATTAATTAGAAACAATGCAGAATACGTTCAAAAGCTAGGAAACTGAGTAGGAGAAGCATTAGCTTGAGGTTATTCTGGGCTACAAGGATAGATAGAGTGTCAATAGATTAAATACAGTTAAACAAGCAAAGGTAAGCATTGCTTAGGGACATGTGGACACATGATAGCAGACATAATAGATAGAAAGATGATTGATAGGTAGTTACGGTATATGATATGACAACGGAGCCACGGGAGTGTGGGAGCAATAGCTCAGTGGTTAAAAGTACTTACTGTTCTTACAGAAGACATAGACTTGGTTCCCAGCGCCCACATGGCACCTCACGCCATCTATAACTCCAGTTCCTGGGGTTTCAATGCCCTCTTCTGCCTCCAGACACATGACGCATATACACATACCCAGCCAAGACTCTCATACACAAAGAAGTAAATTTAAATATAGAATGTATATATTTATCTAATACATAATAAAGCTTCAGTGGTTAACTAAGGCCCTATGAATATAGTGAATGCCTTTCAAGGGAAGAGGAAACGCAAAAATCAGGAATTCCAAGAGATTATACATCAAGCAAAAACAATGAAAAAAGGCAAAAACATACTCTTGATGAGAGAGAAGAAAAATCTAAACGCTTCCAAAAGGAAAACAAGATAGAAATGAGACAGGGAGGAAAGGAGGCAGAAATGGAAGGCGGGGAAGGTGGTGTGCCTGGGGCGGTGGGGAAGGGGTGCCTGGGGCGGTGGGGGAGGGGGTGCCTGGGGCGGTGGGGGAGGGGTGCCTGGGGCGGTGGGGGAGGGGTGCCTGGGGCGGTGGGGGAGGGGTGCCTGGGGCGGTGGGGAAGGGGTGCCTGGGGCGGTGGGGGAAGGGGTGCCTGGGGCGGTGGGGGAAGGGGTGCCTGGGGCGGTGGGGGAGGGGTGCCTGGGGCGGTGGGGGAAGGGGTGCCTGGGGCGGTGGGGGAGGGGTGCCTGGGGCGGTGGGGGAAGGGGTGCCTGGGGCGGTGGGGGAGGGGTGCCTGGGGCGGTGGGGGAAGGGGTGCCTGGGGCGGTGGGGAAGGGGTGCCTGGGGCAGTGGGGGAGGGGTGTCTGGGGCGGTGGGGGAGGGGTGCCTGGGGCGGTGGGGGAAGGGGTGCCTGGGGCGGTGGGGGAGGGGTGCCTGGGGCGGTGGGGGAAGGGGTGCCTGGGGCAGTGGGGAAGGGGTGCCTGGGGCGGTGGGGGAGGGGTGCCTGGGGCGGTGGGGGAAGGGGTGCCTGGGGCGGTGGGGGAAGGGGTGCCTGGGGCGGTGGGGGAAGGGGTGCCTGGGGCGGTGGGGGAAGGGGTGCCTGGGGCGGTGGGGAAGGGGTGCCTGGGGCGGTGGGGGAGGGGTGCCTGGGGCGGTGGGGGAAGGGGTGCCTGGGGCGGTGGGGGAAGGGGTGCCTGGGGCGGTGGGGGAAGGGGTGCCTGGGGCGGTGGGGGAAGGGGTGCCTGGGGCGGTGGGGGAGGGGTGGTGGGGAAGGGGTGCCTGGGGCGGTGGGGGAGGGGTGCCTGGGGCGGTGGGGGAAGGGGTGCCTGGGGCGGTGGGGGAAGGGGTGCCTGGGGCGGTGGGGGAAGGGGTGCCTGGGGCGGTGGGGAAGGGGTGCCTGGGGCGGTGGGGAAGGGGTGCCTGGGGCGGTGGGGGAAGGGGTGCCTGGGGCGGTGGGGAAGGGGTGCCTGGGGCGGTGGGGAAGGGGTGCCTGGGGCGGTGGGGGAAGGGGTGCCTGGGGCGGTGGGGGAAGGGGTGCCTGGGGCGGTGGGGGAAGGGGTGCCTGGGGCGGTGGGGAAGGGGTGCCTGGGGCGGTGGGGAAGGGGTGCCTGGGGCGGTGGGGGAAGGGGTGCCTGGGGCGGTGGGGGAAGGGGTGCCTGGGGCGGTGGGGGAAGGGGTGCCTGGGGCGGTGGGGAAGGGGTGCCTGGGGCGGTGGGGGAAGGGGTGCCTGGGGCGGTGGGGGAAGGGGTGCCTGGGGCGGTGGGGGAGGGGTGTCTGGGGCAGTGGGGGACCGGTAGCTGTGTGACTCTCCCAGACACTGACTGGGCAGACACAGCACATGAACTGGGAAGAACCCAGTGCAGGCTTTGCTTTCACTGCTGGATATGGTGGCACATGCCTGCAATCCCAGGCTGAGGCGGGAAGAAGGCAAGTTTGAGGAGCTGAGTCCCCTGCCCTTGTCTTCCAGCTCGCCTTTCTGTGTCTCACCAGGGAGGCAAGGCCTGCAGCTTCCCCTGCTCACTGAGAGCCCCTCATGTCCGCCACACATGCAGCTCCAACATACCCAGGTTGCCCAACACGGTCACCAAAACTCCGGGCCACCTCTGTGCGCCTCCAGGTAAGGGCTCCACGGTGCTCACCGTCACTCCCACCCCCTTCTCAGAATGCCCCCGCCCCCCACCCCATGCACCATTTGAGTTCCTCAGACACCACACATACCATACAACCATACATACCCTTCTGAAGGAGCCACAGGTTTGGGCTTTTGGGTTAAAGTTGAGGCTTCTTTGTCTTTCTGGTTTCTAGTCTCCACAGCCAAGGGCTGCTCATCTCTTTGTGGCAGGTGCCTATGCCCCTCTTCCTTTACTAAGATGCAACAGAGAGGGCGCACTGAGTGGCAAGAGAAGAGCCCCACCTTAACCTTCTCCTGTAGTGTCTTTGTTTAATCCAAGCTCTGGACCGATGGCCTGCAGAAACCTTATCAGGCTAATTTTAAAATAAAATAAAATTGCTGTAACATTAGCTTTTTTTTTTTTTTAGATAACATCTCACTGTGTTGCTAAAGCTGACCTCAAACTAGGCCTGGAGCACTTCTTGCTCTTCCAGAGAACCTGGGTTCAATTCCCAGCACCCCGTATGATGGCTCACAGCAGTTCTAGGGGATCTGACACCCTAACCAGACCTTCATTTGACACAAAAACCACAGCTCTCATCTTAAAAGAATAAGAAGTAGTTTATTCTGGAGTCATTTGGGATGAACATGTCCTGGAAACACCAATTTAAATTACCCCAAATTTAGCCGGGTGTGGTGGTGCACGCCTTTAATCCCAGCACTCAGGAGGCAGAGGCAGGCGGATCGCTGTGAGTTCGAGGCCAGCCTGGTTTACAAAGTGAGTCCAGGACAGCCAAGGCTAACACAGAGAAACCCTGTCTCGAAAAACCAAAAAATATAAAAATAAATAAATAAATAAAAATTTAAAAAATCACCTCAAATTCCATATTCAAAAAAGGAGAATGGCTTCATGAAACATTTGTAATCTTCCAGAATAAAGAAAACAAGTTGAAAATGCATAGGTGAGTATATCAGTGTGGTGGGGGAGGCTTGACTATAGGCTGCAGGCATCCTGATAGCACTCTTAGCTTTAGGGTTGGGGGAAGCTAGGGGTCTGATAAGTCAATAGATTCTAAAATGCTTTTAGCTATTCATTACAAGATGTTAATTCAAAACAGGCAGACAAGGGATGGCCATTCTGAGGGCTAGAACTAGCCCAAGATAAGATGGCAACAGTCTGGTACCTACACAGTGCTGAAGTTCTGATTTGTCAGTCAGCCTGCAGCCACAGCTTCTTTTCAGGAGCTTTCACTCACAGGACTCATGTGCTGCGCCTACGTACATGCAGGCAAAATACCCTTACACATAAAGTAAAATAAAATGAATTATTGATTAAATGGTTAACCAACAGCTTGTCATGCGTGCAAAAAGTAGCTTCCAGATGTGCCTCCCTCTCAACTCTTCATGACTTTAGTTTAAAATTAACTATCTCTATTTCATTTTAAGTGTATTTTTTTTCATAGACTTAACAATTGTTTCCATGTTTTCAAACAAATGAATTCTTGTCAAACAATAGAAACAATGGCAGAGTCTACCAACATATGGACGGATAAATAACATATGGCTCATACATGCACAGGCCAGGGATTAATAATTAGCCCTTTCTGCTTGTATATTTGTGTATATTGTATATGCACAAATGTGTGTGTGTGTGTGTGTGTGTGTGTGTGTGTGTGTGTGTGTGTGTGTGCATATGGAAGCCAGAAGGTAACACTGGCTACTCTTAAGTGATTTGAATGAGAATCATCCCCACAGGCTCATATATTTAAATGCTTGGTGCTCAGCTCGAGGAACTGTTTAGGAAGGATTAAGAGGTGTGATCTTGTTGGAAGACGTGTGTCACTGGGTGGTGGGCTTTGGTATTTCAAAAGCGACCAGTCCGGCTGGTCAGTTATTGGGGGGCCGAGGGGGGTCTCAACCTGTGGATAAAAAATGGGTGAGAGAGAGGCAGGGCTCAGGGAAACCGTAGCTTGTCAAGAGCCGTTTATTGAAGGTGAGGGCAGGCTTTTTAAAACCTGCTTTAGGGAGGGCGGGGGTAAGCGAGGAGGGTAATGGAAAAGTACAGAATCTTCTGGGGTTGAGCCCCGGGAACATCTGCAGGGGGAGGAGTTTTCCTGGTTGAGGCAAAGCAGGATGTCTCTGTGGTTATCTCAGGATCGGATCGCTCTCTTCTCAGGGCTAAGCCGGATGCCTTGCGTGCCTAGTGAGTGGCCAAGCAGGATGTTTGCTGTAGATGCTGAATGGGTGGGGGTCGGCCACGGGCCGTTTGGTCCCTGGCACAAAAGCCTATGCCATTCCCGGTTATCTGTTTCTCTTTGTCTGCCTCCTACATTTTGGATAAGTATGTAGGCTCTTAGCTGCAGTGCTATGGCCTCCTGTCTGCTTTCGTACCCCCTGTCATGATAGCCATGGACTCTCACCCTCAGGTACTATAAGTGAGACCCCCAATAAATTCTTTTTTGTTGTTATTGTTGGTTGGTTTGCTGGTTGGTTTTTCGAGACAGGGTTTCTCTATGTAGCCTTGACTATCCTGGACTCGCTTTGTAGACTAGGCCGGCCTTGAACTCACAGTGATCTGCCTGCCTCTAGCTTCCAAGGGCTGGGATTAAAGGCGTGCGCCACCACTGCCCGGCCCAATAAACTCTTTTATAGGCTGCCTTGGTCATGGTGTTTTGTTACAGCAATAGAAGAGTAAGACAGCTGTCTTCCTCAGTCACTTTTCACCTTTTATTACTTGAAGCCAGAGCTTACTGACTTGGCTGTCTACCTATTCATCTTGTTCTTGGGATCCCCTGTCCTTACATCCCCAAAACTGGCATTAAAAGTGGTTCACCATGCCAACTCAGCCTTTATATGAGTGTTAGAAATTCAAATTCTGGTCTTCAAGCTAAAAAAAAATAATAATAAGGTAGAGAGTCAGGCATGGTGGTGCACAACTTTTATCCCAGCATTTGGGACGCAGAAGAAGAGTTCAGGGCCACACTGGTCTACATAGCCAGCTCCAGGACATCTAAGGGTACATGTACATGCCTGGCATGCCGCAGGGCCTGGATTTAACCCCATTAATACACACATACACACATATCCATAAGGAAATTGTGATACATGTTACAACATATATGAGCCTCAAAAACATTATGCTAAGCAAAGTGAAGGAATCCAGACACAAAAGGCCAAGCACTCTGATTCCACTCACATGGGATGCAGGCAAAGCACATTAGGAAGCAGGAAGCAGACATTAACAAGGGCTGAACCAGGAGAAGATAGAATTACTTATTGTTAGTGCCCACTGATGAAAAGTGGACACTGGGCATAATTGCTTAACACTATAATTGTAATTAGTACCACCAAATTGCACAATTAAAAGTGTCTTAACAGTTGCGTGGGCAAGGGAGAAATGCCCTCCCCTCCTCACCCCTTGCCGCCTGAAGCAGGCAGCTGTGTGAACTGGCCCTGACATCACGAGAGGTGGAGAACTGTCTCTGCCTTCACCAGCTGCAGCACTCGGGAGAGCTGGCCTTTCACTTCATCTGGGCAGCACAGGAGAGCTGGCCTTTGCGGCAAAGTCACTGGTGAGCCAGCCCCCAAGGGCATGAAAACAGGAGAGCTGACCCTTGCTGGCTGAGGCATTGGGTGAGGTAGCCAGGGCAGTGCTGGAGAGCTAGCCCTGGTGGTGTGGGTACTGGAGAGCTGGCAAACTGACTTACTCATCTACCTCCGGGCCCAGATCTAGAACTTTGCGTTGGTCCACCCCAGCATCTACTGCATCCATGATCATGTACTGGAGCACATGAAAAGACCACTGCAGGACCCCCATGACACAGGGCAACAACAGAAGAGTCCCCATGAGGACCCAGTACTGATGATGAAGCAGAAACCAGAGGCCTCGAAACAGAGGCCACCAATGACTCATTGCAATGAACATTTTCAAGTCAAGATGTGTGGACAAAAGGGTATACTGTATGGTACACTACAGCTTCCACTTCAAGATTTTTAAAAACAGTATTTTATTTTACTTTCTTTTGTGGGAGAGGTTGCAGAGGTGGAAGGCAGCTTATGAAGGGGCAGAGAGATGAGTGGGATTGGGGTGCATGATATCAAATTCACAAAGAATCAATAAAAAGCTTTTAGGATTGTCTTGACAGGGCTGGAGAGATGGCTCAGTGGTTAAGAGCGCCACCTGCTCTTCCAAAGGTCCTGAGTTCAGATCTCAGCAACCACATGGTGGCTCACAACCATCTGTAATGTGACCTGATGCCCTCTTCTGGCCTACAGTTGTACATGCAGGTATAACACTGTATACAAAATAATAAATCAATAAATCTTAAAAAAAAAAAAAAAAGACTGTCTTGGCAGCTCTCAGCTCATTCCTCTTCCAGAGACAGCTGCATCTTCTCATGCAGTGCCAGCCTCATCCCTTAGACATGATGGAGAAGGCCAGAGTGAACGGATTTGGCCATATTGGGCTCCTGGTTATCAGGGCTGCATGCTCATCTGGTAAAGTGGAGATTGTTATCATCAGTGACCCTTTCATTGACCTCACAGTCTATATGTGTCCCAGTATGACTCTACCCACGCCAAGTTCAATGACACAGGCAAGGCTGACAATAGGAAGCTTGACGTCAGTGGGAAGCCCATCTCCATCTTCCAGGAGCGAGATCCCGCTAACATCAATGGAGTGATGCTGGTGTGTACTATGTTGTGGAGTCTACTAGTGTCTTCATCACCATGGAGAAGGCTGGGTCCAAAAGGGTCATCATCTCTGACCCTCCTGCCTAGGGCCCCATGATCACAGTGATGGCTATGAACCATGAGAAGTAGGACAACTCACTCAAGATTGTCAGCAATGCTTCCTGTACCACCAAGTGCTTAGCCCCCATGGCCAAGGTCATCCATGACAATTTTGGTCATGATGGCATCATGACCATAGTCCATGCCATCACTGGTACCCAGGAGACTATGGATGGCCCCTTTAGAAAGCTGTGACATGATGGCTGTGGGGCTGCCCAGAACATCCCTGCATCCACTGGTACTGCCAAGGCTGAGGGCAAGATCATCCCAGAGCTGAACGGGATGCTCCCTGACATGGCCTTCTGTGTTCCTACCCCCCAGTGTGTCCATCGTGGATCTGACATGCCTCCTGGAGAAAGCTGCCAAGTATAATGAAAGTAAGAAGATGGTTGTCGGCGCCGCACCGTCCAGGGGAAATAAGACACCAACAACCAGACTTTTTCTCAAGATCTTTACTCAGGATTAAGCTCAGTGGGAATGGCCCCGAAGAAGGGAAGGGCCAAGCTTAAGTACAACTCAAGGGCCAATCAGCTCATGCCAGGTGTCACCTCCTCATAGGTCCGCGTCAGAGCAGGACTGCTCGTCATCAGATCACCAGTTACCCTTGCACAGCCTTTTGCCATATAAGGACTTGTTTATCTTAGAGAGCGCTCGCCGTCGGGATGGCAGAAGGCGGAAGGCGGAAGCCTACGCCATATTAAGGCGCGGCACCTCGCAGCTCTCCACAGATGGTGAAGCAGACATCCGAGGACCCACTAAAGGGCATCCTGGGCAACACTGAGGACCAGGTTGTCTCCCGCGGCTTTAACAGGGACTCCTACTCTCTTACTTTTGACGCTGGGGCTGGCATTGCTCACAAGGACAAATTTGTAAAGCTCATTTCCTGGTGTGACAATGAATACAGCTAGAGCCACAAAGTTCTGGACCTCATGGCCTACATTGCCCTAAGGAGTAAAAAGCCCAGACCACCCACCCCAGCAAAGACATGAGCACAAGAGACAGGCCCTCAGCTGCTGAGGAGTCACTGTCCCAACTCAGTCCCCAACACTAAGCATCTCCCTCAAAGTCTCCATCCCAGACCCCCAGAATAATGGGGAGAGGCCCAGGGAGCCCTACTCTTTTGAATGCCATCAATAGAGTTCACTGCACCCGCCTCCCAAATGTCTTAGCAGGTAAAGGCGTGTACCACCAAGTCTGACAACATGAGTTTGACCCCTTGGCTCACAATTGTGGAAGGAGAGAAGTGACTCCCCCAGCTGTTCTTTGACCTCCACACAGGCACACACTTATACACATACTCTCTCACACAGGCAGAAAATCAATAAATCAATAAATCAATAAATCGAAAAAGCCAGGCGCTGGTGGTGCACACCTTTCATCCCAGCAGAGGCAGACAGATCTCTGTCAGTTCAAGGCCAGTCTGGCCTACAGATTGAGTTCCAGGACAGCCAGGGCCACATAGAGAAAGCCTGTCTTGAAACATATCCCCAACATGTAAAAAAAAAAAAACCCAACTGTGTGTTATGTATATTTATCATAATTTTGAAAAATGAGAAGAAGAGAAGAGAAGAAGGCAGACAGGCAGGCAGGCAGAGGAAGTTTGAAGAAGGCTGGGCTGGCAGAATTCAATTGTGTATACCCATGTCCTCAAGCATGTACATGTGTGTGTGTGCCCAGGTGAATGCATGTATCTGGAAAGCAAAAACCAGACTGGAAAATTAGAGTATACTTTAACCAATAACCTTTTACATAACAGGAGATATTTTTCCTTAGTGAGGTTTACTTTGCCTCACAGTTGGAGGGCACAGCCCATGACCTAGGGGAAGCACAAGACAGCCAGTTACGTCCTCAGACAGGACACTGTGATGATGCTCAGAAGTGCTAACGTCCTTACACGTTTAGCATTTTCAGAATACAAGGTGTCCTTCAAATTGAAGAAATTATTTATTGACTGAAGGAACAACAAGTCTGGAGCCAACATTCCAGGTTTTCTCACCGTTAGATCCAAGTCACTAACCTCTATAATTATCTTGGCCCACGCCCTATTCCTTTCTGCTTTTGTGGGGGAAATACCAGTCTCTTAACCTTACACAAGCATAAGTGAATCCTTGTACAAACCATAGGTCTACGTTTTGCCACTCTGTGGAATGCCCAAAATTCATGGGTTTTCTTGAATTTCTGCCCACCCCAATATGGATGGAAGCATCCCTTTCGCGTTCATACCTGCAGGCTTTGGGGTTCCTAAGACAAGTGCTAGGTATTATTAGTGTCCTCCATTGCAGAATGTAATGTCAAGCTGGCCAAGAAGACCCCTCAGAGCCTCTGGCACCAGGGGGGTCGAGGTTTAGAGTAGTGTATTCCACGTTCCCGTGGCTATGTGACTGCAGAGGACACAACAGCCACCTACTCCCCCACAGAACTTTGCAGTGGGGGCTGGATAGCCGAGCCAGTAAAGTGATCTGAGTTTGACCCCCACCCCCCAGATTTCCAGAACCCACATCAACAGGCTGAGTGTCAGGGGCTTTTTATTTGCAATCCTAGCAATGGGGGAACCAAGAGGACTGGACCCTGGGGCTTGCTGGCCAGCTAGGCCAACCGGCTGAAATCAGCAAATCCCAGCCAGTGAGAAGCACTGTCGCAAAAAACACTTGAGGTTGAGTTCAGGCCTGTTTGCACAAGCACATGCATGCGTGCACATGCACACATGCACACATGCATACAGAGAGAGAGAGAGAGAGAGAGAGAGAGAGAACACGCATGCATGTGTCTCCCTCCACAGCATCACTCTCTTTAGCTTTCTATATTAGGCTTCTTGCCATTTTCAAATCATTGGGAGAAGACATTTACGAATTTTAAAGTTAACCATTAAAATGTAAAATTACTATTATTAAGATAGGGTTTCATTATGTAGCACTGGCTGGCTGGAATTTGCTAAGTAGGTAAGGTTGGCCCTGAACTCACAGAGAGCCTCCTGCCTCCACCTTTACCTTCTGAGTGCTGGATTAAAGGCGTGCACATGCCTGGAGCTAGCCATTTTAAGATACACACGCTGGCGGCATCGTTTGATAACGTTTGCACTGCTCTCCAAACATTGTCACAACACCATGACAGCTAGACTTCCAGGAGGAGCGCACGGTCAGGCCAGAGACACTTAGAAAAAACCAGGAGTCCCCTGGGCAATGTGTACAGAACCAAGCTGGGTCCCAGGGGTCATGTATGGTGACTCTCCTAGCCCTGTAGCTCTTCTTGCCTCCAGGAGCAGTCCACACCCAGACTACCTTAAGACATGCAAGCTGCTCCACAAGATCAAGTCGCAAGGGTGTAAACAATTTTTATTTAAATACCCTGTGCTCCATCCCCACCGGCTCTCCTCACCGTGTGCAGAGGCAGTTGAGCATGCATGCCTCGCTAGTCACAGGGCCATACCTAGCCCCTCTGTTCTGTGCCTTCAGACCCTCGACGACAGAGGTGGCTGAGTTCCCATCCAAGTCTTGGATGTATCTGCATGTGAGACCTTCAGGGCTCAGAAAAGACTTTCCCTTCTTTGTGCTTTTTTTTTTTTTTTTTTTTTTGCTTTGGTTACTCTGTAAAGACCTCAAGCCTTGCCTAAGCTAGCCTTCTAGAACAAGGCAATACGCTTCGGCTAATCCAAAGGTGTCCTGAGTCCCCAATAGCTGTGCTGCCAAGCTCAGAAGATGATCCAAAAGAGTCAACAGCTAAATACAATTTTATTCATTTGTGTTGCTTTTATACATTGCAACAAAGGATGCCCGAGACAGCATGGATTACAAGGAGTAGCCATTGCCCCCACCCTCCACCCCCACCCCCAAGCACTCAGATGTGCTTGAGAGAGTTAGTACTTTGCACCAGAACTAGCTGGGCTTACTTGTCACTGCTACAGAAGCAATCGGATGCTGACTGATGCACACAGGAGACGGATCATGGGTCCCCTTCCAGAGCAGAAGTGATGCAATACTTTAAATGTATCATTGGAGACTTCCTTAGTTTGGAGATGACAGAGAAGAAAGACTCACCGGTCTTCTGAAAGGCCATGCTCTGGTAGAGAGCCAGGGCCGCACGCTGAAATACACTGGTGACGATCACCACGTCACTGAAGCCCTGCGCCTGTGCAAACCGCAGGACAGTCCTGACCAGAGCTTTCCCTATCCCACACCTTCGGTGCTTCAAGGACACAGAGAGATGACGTAGCTTCAGTTGCTTCTTCTGCAGGAGTGGATCCACTATGGGTATAGCAGCCACCAAGCCCACTATCTGGCCTCCAGACTCAGCTACCCAGAAGCAGGAATCCCGAGAGCTCAGGTAGGTTGTGGTGATGTCAGCCATGTCTGTGCGCAAACACGTGACTATAAACTTTTTCCATGTATGTTTTGCAAGGACCCACAGGGAACCAAAGAGGCTTAGGTTGGAGACAAGAGCCAGAAGCCAGGAGCCCGAGGCCAAGAATAGAATAAGAGGGACCCCAAATAAGAGCAAGTGGGTTCGGGGCAGCCTCAGCATGTAGTGGAAGGTGGTGGGGATATGCTCCTCCAAGCCCTTGGTGAACAAATCCACCACACTCCTGTGGTCGCTGTCCTGGTATTTGCGGATGTGATATGAAGCCATGGCAGACTTCTGGATCTCAAATCTCAAAGGCCGAAGACACAGCTCTGACTGTATGTCCCCCAGTAACCCTGCAGAAGAAAGAAGAAGCCATGTTAAGTCTCCCAACCAAGTTCCTAGCTTGCCTGTCACCTGCTAGTGTGTGTGTGTGTGTGTGTGTGTGTGTGTGTGTGTGTGTCCTGAGCCATGACAGGAAGAGAGCATAAGGACAGACACACTAGTTGGAGTGTTAATTTCTCTCCCTGTATAGATGTGTGATACTGAACATACCGCCTAATCGCTTTGGACCGGTTTCTTCACCTGCAAAACAGGATAAGGAAACACTTGCCTCCTGGGGTCCCCTAGAAGCACCGGTGGCCCCCGTCTCTTCTACCCTCCTGGCTCCATTACTGCCTCTCTAATTTTTTTTTTGAGTGTTGAGCTAGTACCCTGTGGCAGCTAGTCTTTACATCCAACCCTTTTGGCCCCTCCCCGCCCCCATTTCTAGAGTCTATGTATTGCAAATCCAGGCTTTCCAAAGAACAAGTTTCAACAAAGCCACTGCCCCTTAACTCTGAACCTTTAGACTTTGGAACAAACCTGACCAAGAAGGCCCTGCTAACCCCAGACAAATGCGGAGACCCTCCAACCTTGCCCCCATGCCCACTCACCTAGCTGCTCAGAGCTAAGGGTCTAGCTCAGCCTTAGTGCCACGCCTGTGACTGATATCAGACTAATCTGGGACCTACCCTTTATTGGAGCAGCAGACTTGATAGGCAGCCTCATTGGCTGGAAGCTAGGTGCTTGATAATCATAAACCACAGAGCCGAGTAGCTGGGCCGTGAAGGGGGACCTTCAGGTCCACTCGACTTCACGAACCCCACAGAATGAACTAGAAGGGAATCAGGATCCCAGGTGTCTCAGGGGTCATTAGTCTCATGGTTGGAAGGCCCGCACCTCATCTTCTTGTTCCTCTCCCCCCCACCCCACCCCTCCCAGATACAGTAACTATCCTCCAGCACTGTCACCCCTCTCTGAGGCCCACTCTGGTTCCTGCTGCCGTGCTATGTTGCTCCTCCTCCTGAGCTCACTTGACACAAGCAGGAGCAAACATCTACTGGCTCAAGTGCAAGAGCTTTCATTGCTGGGCTTTTTCCTGCCCAGGCTGTATCTGCCCCCATTTTAGTGGACCCTGGAAGTCTTCACTGACTCTCTCCTCCACCTCTTCCTTAGCTGTTGTGTTGATGTACCTGCCAGGCTGAACGGGTCTTCTCAGGCCGCAGCCACTTAGAGAGGCACCCTTCTGTGTGAAAATGTCCCTGTGAAAGAGATGTCCCACCCATGCCCGCAGTTCATAGCTTTCTGAAAAGGGTGAAGTCAGTTTTTGACTGTAGCATTTAGTTCTGTGTGTATGTGTGTGTGTGTGTGTGTGTGTGTGTGTGTGTGTGCGCCCTCTCTCTTATTTTCAGAGGCAGAGGCTGGTTCTCCAAATACAAGCCGAGTTCAGTGGGAATCTCAGCGCAGCGCTGCTGACCACGGGGCCCACTTCCCAGGGGCTGGTGCAGGTAAAGGAGGCGGGTTACATAACAACTCTTACATAACCTCTGTTGGCAACAAAGACAGAAATGGAGCTGGATCGAGGAGCAGCAGCCAGAACAGCAGCATTGGCACCGGGAACCGGGCAGAGGCTAGACAAGACTGCTCTGACCTTTTGGCAAGATGTAACTCTAGCTGGGTCTTCGCTGAGTATTACTAGCTTTGGGGCACCTGTCCTTGTGATCTCTCCTGCATAAGCAACCAGCTTTCTTTGCTGAGTCATTCACCAGCTGAGGAACCGACTGAAGCGAGTCTGGGTGGACAGCAACAACCTGCACAACGTCCCTGTGCTTTGTTCGTGCCGAGAGTGGCCTGACTGCCCACTCTGCTGCGTGCTGAAGTTCCAGGCTGTCATGGACCCCGCCTACCTCTAGCCGGATTCCACCCATCTCATGAATTTGCTGGTTTGTCTGGTGCTCAATTTCTGGGTCATTTTCTTTGTTGAACCTTTAAGGGCTATGATACTAAAAAGCTGAACCTATTTGATGGTGGGTGCGCTGGTTCTGGCTCCAAAAATGAGTTCTTTTTCTCTCTTGAAGTTGTGGGTCCAATAAGAAGGGCAAGTGTTGATGGGGCACCAAAGGTGGCTTGCATACTTGGCCAAGGGCAGAAGTGGGAGGTAAACTACTCCCAAATCTACTTCTGTCCCTACTAGGGATCTGCAGTAGGAAAAAAAAAAGGAGGGATAGACTAGTTAAAAGATGGAGATTCACGGGTGGGTGGAGACTTTCCCGCAAGTGACACTCCACAACTGTCCCCTCCTTATACAGTTCTTTCCTTCTCTCATTATGGCAACGTCAAGTGCCTTGGGATGGGTGGGGTGTCATCAGACTGTAGGTTCCTTGCAATGGCGTTATAGATGTCTGCTGGACACTCTGGCAGCCTTTTTAGACCCAAACAGAACCCAAGTGAGTGACATCTGTCTAATGTGACAGGCCCTTAAGCTATCTTAGAGAGTCTCGTTTTCTCAGAGGTTTGGTTTTTCTGGAAATGAACATGTATATTTAGACAAGACACTAGGGGAAAAAAAAATCTCTTTTACTTTCCAGTAGTGACAAGAGAAAGCTTCCCCCAGAGTTGTGGTGCTGGGCGTGTATGACAGTTTAGATCTGGAAAGTTCCCAAGACACTCCTGTACTGAGGCAGGGAACAGTGTTGGGAGGTGGCAGATGTGCCTCTTGGTTGGTCCTGGGATCTATAGGAAAGCCGACTGAGCAGGACATAAGGAGCCCATGGCCTCTGCATCAGCCCCTGCCTCCAGGTCCCCACCTCTTGAGTTGAATTCCTGCCTTGGCTTCCCTACTGGACCGTGGTATGGAAGCCAAATAAATCCTTTCCTCCTCAAGTTGCTTTTGATCACAGTATTTTGGAGCAGCAATAGCAGCCCTACTGACGCAGTGTGATAGTGTCATATTTGCAACTGGCTGTTTTCTGATTGTATTTGAGAGAACGCACATTTGGCAGTGTAAGTAGGCTGGAACCGGTGGCTGGAGTGGTCATTGGAGGCACTCTGGGCAGCTTGAGTGTGGCCAAGCAAGCCAGGCCTTGTCCTTCTCCCCTATTCCCTCTGCCTTGCTAAACAAAACAAAACAACACACACACACACACACACACACACACACACACACACACATATTAGAGTACAATCCTAAAGCTAGACACCAAGGTCTGTTCCTTTATTTGGCCAGTTCTTCCGCCTGAGGCTGACTACCAAGGTCCAGCTACCAAAATATTGCAGTCCAGCGATCCAAAGCCCCTTTTGGCTCCCCTAGTTAACATGCCCAGCTAAAGTAAAACACCTCATCCTGACACTCCGGTTTCCCATTTTACCTTTCTAAACTGCCACTTGCCTACCCGCCTACACGTCAGTCTCCTCTCTCTCCAGAGGCAGTCCCTCTGTCCCGTTCCCCCATCCCAGGGACAAAGACCACTTACCCCTCCCTCTGGCCCTTTTTTTTCTCACTTCTCCTTTGTTCTGTCCCCTTCTTCCTAGTTCTCTATTTCCTGCTTTTGTCCCTTATCTCTGATCTCTGTCCCTCTGGGGTTAAGTAACTCTCCTTTGTGCCGGGAACTTTGTCTTGGGGTGTCTTGAGTCATAGGATTCAGGAAGGAGGCTATTGGTGTTTTGTTTTTGTTAAATGGATGTTGTGTGCTTACAAAGTGCTTTCTAAACACTCCTGTCCCTACCCACTGACTGCTGAGGCTGTTACCCATGGCTGTGGAAAGAGACTTCCTTTTTTTTTTTTTTTGTAGTAGGCGGTGGTCACAGTGGGGACTCTGTATCCAGTCAAAGCGCAGAGAACAAGTGTTTTTTTGCTGTAGTCTGTACAGCAAGGAGCAAGGAGAACTGTGTGTGTGGCACACAGAGAGGCACCTGTGCTTGGGAAGCAAGTTACTTGGGCTTAGAACCACTCCGTGTTTTGGAAAAGAGCCTGCATGAGGCCAGTTGTCAGGATAGCAGGGAGTTGTCAGTCAGACACCCTGAAGAGACAGCTAAGATCAGGACGCAATGCCGTGGCTGGGAAATACTAGCCTTAATACTGGCTGGAAGTCACACGGTACCAAATAAGGGGAACCTAGACAACGCTAGAGATAAGGCTGCAAGAAAAAGCAGCAGCGTCACAGGCAGAGAGACGCATCCCCCATCCGTGCATCTGAGTCCTGCGGGATGACATGGTCAGGCTTAAGTTCTGGACTTCCTGTTGCTTAGGACAGAGCCAGGAGCCAGGCTTAGTGCCAAGAGCTGTGTGGCTGAGACACTCTCGAGTCACACATCCTCTTCCTGGACCTGCGGGAACATGCCATGCTTGGCCTCCACTTGCTAATACTGGCCCAAGGGATTGTGTCTAGCCTATGCCATTAGGGGCCACACATCCCTTTCAGGTCACGAAAGCCACTTCCACTTCATCAGTGCCATCAACTTGACACCTTTAGGAAGGTGACTTCAGTGGAAACAGTGCTTTATTGCCTGAATTCTGCCACCCTAGTCAAATACACAGTGATCCAGTGAGCATGAACAGACACACTTTTATTAATTACAGTACAGTAATTGGACCCTGACAGATATGATAAGAAATAAGATCATAGTCCGTGTTCCTGGGCAGTAGGGAGAGAATACATGAAGTGAATTATAGAAAACTCCATCAGCCAATTGATATTACCGGGATATAAGAACTGGCCGGTTCTCTGGAAACCCATACCCTCATAGAGGGTCATAGCACCTTGCTGCATGACAGAGGTCTCGAGGACAACATCGCTGTAGCCTTGGTCCCGTGCGAACTGGAGGACAGTTCTGACCAGCGCTTTCGCTATCCCCTGCCCTCGATGCTGTGAGGACACAGACAGGCGAAAGAGCTCCAGCTGTTTCCTCCCCAGTGGAGGATCCTTGACTGGCAGAGCAGCCACTGTGCCCACCACCTGCCCCCCAGACTCAGCCACCCAGAAGCAGGAGCCACGCGCATTCAGGTAGGACTTGGTGATGTCAGCCATGTCTGTGCGCAAACACATGGTCATATATTCCCTGAAGGGCTGTCTGGCAAGGAGCCGCACGAGCAGGAGCAGAAAGAAGACACAGAGTATGGCCAGCAGCCAGGAGCCAGACACCAGAACTACGGTCAGGGGCGCCCCAAATAGAAGCAGGAGGGTTCGGGGCAGTGTCAGCATGTGGCGGAAGGTGGTGGGGATGTGCTCCTGCATCCCCCTGCAGAACAAGTCCACGGCCTGTTTGTGGTCCCTCTCCTGGAACCGGCGGATGTGATAAGGAACCATGGGGAGACTTCTGGCTCTCAGAGCTCTGCAACCACAAGAGACAGCTACACCTTTCTTCACACCTTCCCTGGACCCTGCAGGAGAGGGAGGAAGCCGTGTGAGTTCCCTCCACCCAACCACCCTGCTGCCAGCCTCTCAGGAGCCATGGGAACTTTGCTCAAGGCTGTGTCTTCTAGTATCACTCAAGGAAAACAAACAAACAAACAAACAAATAAAACAGAGCACCACTAGGAAAAAGCATCGGGCCAGTGAGGCCTGATCGATTACTGGCCAGGTTCTTCCCTTTTCTGCCTACGTGACCTTGAACGTGTCACTTAAGGTCTCTGAGCCTGTGCGGCTTTATCATAGAGCAGATTGAAACAACAGCGGGCTTCTCGTGGCTCTGAGGATTTAATGCGGTGACCTGTATGAAGCAGGGTCATGATTTGTTCCCACCCCCTACTCCACTGCCACCTTACCCTCCTCATCCAGGAACTGGTTCTCTGTTGTTTTGATACCTTAAGATGGCACACTAGGAGGAGGATGTGGTGTCCCCAGTATTGGGTTCCTCTTCAGATTCTGTAGACAGCAGGATCTCACGTTCCCATGGGCACAGGTGAGTTTCAGACCCTCCCTCTCCCCGCCCCCCCAACCCCCAGTTGGGAAGATTTAATCTGACCAAAGGGCAAAAGGTCATCTCCAAACACCCCACCCTTGAATCCCCAAAAAGGTTGTCAGACCGCAGGCGCGCAGGAGACCTCTTGCCCAGCCTTGCCTCCCTGTGCTCTCACCTGGTGCCACAGAGCTGGGAGTGTTCAGGAGAGCTCCAGCCTCTAAATGACACCCCAAGATAATTTGCTACATCTTGCCTCGGCTCTGGGGAGCAGACTCAGCCTGGCGCCTCATTGGCTGCCTCCTGGATAATCATAAACCAGACGTCAAGACAGAGCCTTGGCCAGTTCACTTTGTGATACCGTAGGACCGACCTGGAAGAGACTCGAGCCCTGGGCCAGCCCTCACGGAAGGCCTGCCACCTCTCTTCCTGAATCCTCCCACTAAGCACACTTGGCCTTCCTGAGGTGCGCCGTGCTCCCCTATGCACATCTGCACACGTGCAACTCACTCAGCTCACCATTGGCTCACACACCCTGAATAAGGGTCTAGGCTCTCCAAATCAAAAGATCACCCTCACTTCCGGCCTTCGCCCTGCCCAAGCTTTATACCTGCACATTAAAAAAATGTATCCAGGCGGCCCCCACACTGCCCTTCTGTCTGTCCCTTCTCATCATCAGGCCCCGACTGAGCCATAGTTGGGAGGCACCTGCTGGGCTGCACACATTCTTTCATCAGTAGTGTGGCCATTCAGGATGCAGGTTCAGGCAGGCCTTAAGGAAGAGGCTGACAGAATACCAGAAGCTGTGCTTGTGACCTCCCGGAAGGCATTCAGTCTCAGCCACTGAGACACCAAAGATCCTCTCGCCCTAGGTTTATCTGGTTTATACATTCCGTTCACAGCCCATCACTGAGGGAAGCCAAGGCAGGGGTTAAAGAAGGGCAGGGTCCTGGAGCCAGGCCCTGAAGCAGAGGGCACGGACAAATGTTGCTTAGTGGCTTGACTTCCATGGCTTGCTCAGTCTCCTTATTTATTTATTTATTTATTTATTTATTTATTTATTTATTGGATTTTCAAGACAGAGTCTCTCTGTGTTAGCTTTGGCTGTCCTGGTCTCTCGCTTTGTAGATCAGGCTGGCCTCGAACTCACAGTGATCCTCCTGCCTCTGCCTCCCAAGTGCAGCTTCCTTATTTATACCTCTCAGGACCAACCAATCAAGGTGGCTAAAGGGGACCCTGCAGGTGTCCAGGCAGGGCAGCGAACCCGAGAAGAGACAAGAGTGAAAACTCAGTTCAGATTGACTTCATCGACCTGGATCAAACTCTGGTAGTCTGGTGCCAGGCAGTTCTTTGTCAGCATATTTAAAACACAGTTAAAAAAAAAAAAAAAAAGGAAAAAGTTTCCGGGTCACAATATTCCCATTGCAGCTTTACAATAAAGCTGAGGATGTGACTACTTAGGAACTCCTATACAAAGTACATGTGGCCACAAAGGTGGGTCCCATAGCTAGCGGGTCTAGAATCTAGTGTGGTATCTGATTGAGATGGCACACAGGTCAGCAGGCCAGCAAGGACGTGTGGCAATCTCCCCAGGGATGGGCTGTGTTAACTGATAGTGAGGGGAGAGTCTGGGACAAACACTCTGGGACATCTGGGTGAGGTAGGTCTGCTGCTACAGACACTGGGTTACCCACAGTGTCCACTCCCAGCCTCCTGGGTGTGAAAATGGGCATTTCATCTTCTCCACCGAGGAGAGGCCCTGTGTGTTTAATCCTCCTGATTTCCCCAGTGATCTGTGGGCAAAAAGACTTTTGTGCCCCCCAATAGGTAGCTGTCGTAGTCAGTGTTCTCTTGCTGTGAAGGGACACCATGACCATGGCAACTCTTGTAAAAAGAAAGCATTTAATTGGGGCTGGCTTATAGTTTCGGAGATTTAGTGCATTATTCTCATGGCAGGTAGCATGGTGGCATGGTGACACGGTGCGTGGTGGCATGGTGCGTGGTGGCGTGGTGGCATGGTACATGGTGGCGTGGTGGCGTGGTGGCGTGGTGGCATGGTGGCATGGTGCATGGTGGCATGGTGCGTGGTGGCATGGTGGCATGGTGCATGGTGACATGGTGCGTGGTGGCATGGTGGCATGGTGCATGGTGACATGGTGCATGGTGGCATGGTGGCGTGGTGGCGTGGTGGCATGGTGGCATGGTGGCGTGGTGGCGTGGTGGCATGATGGCATGGTGGCGTGGTGGCGTGGTGGCATGGTGGCATGGTGGCATGGTACATGGTGGCATGGTGGCATGGTGCGTGGTGGCACGGTGTGTGATGGCATGGTGCGTGGTGGCGTGGTGGCATGGTGGCATGGTACATGGTGGCGTGGTGGCATGGTGCGTGGTGGCATGGTGGCATGGTGGCATGGTACATGGTGGCGTGGTGGCATGGTGGCGTGGTGGCATGGTACATGGTGGCATGGTGGCATGGTGGCATGGTACATGGTGGCGTGGTGGCATGGTGCGTGGTGGCATGGTGGCGTGGTGGCATGGTGCGTGGTGGCGTGGTGGCATGGTGGCATGGTACATGGTGGCGTGGTGGCATGGTGGCATGGTGCATGGTGGCATGGTGGCGTGGTGGCGTGGTGGCGTGGTGGCATGGTGGCGTGGTGGCGTGGTGGCGTGGTGGCGTGGTGGCGTGGTGGCGTGGTGGCGTGGTGGCATGGTGCGTGGTGGCATGGTGGCGTGGTGGCATGGTGCGTGGTGGCGTGGTGGCGTGGTGGCATGGTGGCGTGGTGGCATGGTGGCGTGGTGGCATGGTGGCGTGGTGGCGTGGTGGCATGGTGGCATGGTACATGGTGGCGTGGTGGCATGGTGGCATGGTGCATGGTGGCATGGTGGCGTGGTGGCGTGGTGGCGTGGTGGCATGGTGGCGTGGTGGCGTGGTGGCATGGTGGCATGGTGGCGTGGTGGCATGCAGATACACATAGTAGCTGGCAGTTCTACATCTGGATCTAAAAGCAGCAGGGAAAAGAGACACTAGGCCTGGCTTGAGCAGTTGAAACCCTCTCCCAGTGACACACTTCCTCCAACAAGGCTACACCCAGGCGACAAAGCCACACCTCCTAACCCTTTCACATGTGTCGCTCCCTAAGCATTCAGATATATGAGCCTATGGGGCCCATTGTCCACACCACATAGTGGCACCATCCACAATTGGGCGCTCCTTCCTGCACCAAGCATCCGTCAAGAGAATGCCCCACAAACTTATCTGCCGGCCATCATTTTCCAAATTGATTTTCCCTTCTTGCAGATGACTCTAGCTTTTGACAGCACACCTTCGGCATCTACCTCTCTGGAGGAAGAGCTCACCCACTGCCCTGATGTGGTGCCCATGGTCGCCTGCAGCTGAAGTCCTGCTGCGTGGGCAGCTGGAGGCCCTGTGTTGAATGGCTGATTTCCTTCCTGACGTACTCAATGCTTGAGCATTGGTTGATAACTAGGGACATGTGTGCCTTGGCTGGCAACAACTCCCCAAAGAACCCAAGGTGACAGGCAACAGTGAAAAGATACAGTGACAGAGCGGTAGGGGTGGAAAAATGTCTGCCTCTGAGTATGCTGTGTGCATTTCTCACCTTTGTGAGAAAGCCTTGACAGTAGAAAGGTTTTTTCATCCTCAAGTCCAAGGCCCTTTCAGCAGCCGTGTACGGCCAACAGAAAGGAGCAACGGAGTCTGAAAAGGATCTTTTAATCTCCTTGCTTAATTGTCTTGGGGCCTCACTGCCTCCTTCTGCTAACTTAGGCCTAGTCCTGGAAGCTTCTAGCCTCCATACAATCTAACCTAGGCTTAGAATGTTTTCAGCCTCTGAGATTTACTGCTTAATAAGCTTGCCCTTTCTTGTTCTTACTGAGCTCTTGACTGGCTGGTTCAACTCAGCTGTCCTGGTTCAAATTCCTCTCCCAGATGACTTATTTACTCTGGCTTCTCTCTCGGCCCAGAATTGCTCTGCTTGGCCTCAAACTAACTCCAGCAATCTGCTCTAATTTTCTGGCTCGTTCTGTCTTCGCCTGAGTTCTCTCTCTGCAACCCATCTCTCTGTTACTGTCCTGGTAAAACTACCTCCTCTCTCTGTAAAGCTGCCTCTTAAGTAGCTTCCCTTTCCTCTCTCTTCTCGTGAGAGTTGGGTGTATCCTATTCCATCAAATCTCTGATTTGTCACCTTTTCTGCCACTCAATTAGACATCACTTTCAAACATAGGTGCTTCCTTCTACAAACTAACTTTACCTTCATTTAGGATTCAAGGCGTGTGCCACCACACCTGGACCTCAGCTTTTCTTTACCTGATACTTGTTTTATACCAGGCTGGCCTCGAACTCAGGGCCTTTGCCTCTGCCTCCTGGCTTGAAGGTGTGTTTGTATTCCAGCCTGGTCACACAGACCTAGATCATCTTTGAATGCCATCTCTTGCCAGCTGGGTCACACAGACCTAGAAGGGCTTTGAACGACCATGTTCTGAATTGACGTTCCTCTACAGGGGCCAGCCTGGAACTTGTCAGGCCAGAGAGCTCACCCAAGCAGTGATCGTGAAGGGCGTGAACGCGACCTGGAGTTTGGCAGCTGAAGCTAGGCACTCCCAGCTCAATGAGAGTGAGAAAATCCAAGCAATGCAGAGAACCTCCCCAAATGAAGAGAGCAAATGGCTTATGGGGAAAGGACTGTAGACTATAGAGGATTAAATGAATGTTAGCACTGGTCTTTTGAGGAAACAACTGACAAAATCTGTGAGGTCTGTCTTAGTCAGGGCCACTGTTGTGTGAAGAGACACCATGGTGTCTTAAGGCAGCTTACAGAGTGAAAGCCCTGAATTGGAGGCTTACAGTTTAGGGTTAGTACATGCTCATCATGGTGGGAAGAAGACAGATAGGTTGCTGGAGCTGAGAGCCTGATTCCTGACCAGAAGGCAGAGGCAGAGAGACAGGCTGGGCTAGGCACCACCAGCCTTTGAAACCCACTCTCAGTGACACAGTTCCTTGAACAAAGCCACACCTCCCAATCCGTCTTAAACAGTTTCACCCCTGGTAACTAAGAATGCAAATATATGAGCCTATTGGGGCCAATCTCTTTCATACTTGCCTCAGAATCTTTCCTTACCATTGTTAGACATTGCTAATTTATCTTTAGTGTCTCTTTAACCATGCAATCACTACCCCCAAGTGGCGCTTTCTTGAAAGGGCCAGCAGTGAACCTTGTACCTCTGTAAAAATTGTTACTACGTATATATAGTACTAATATTTGAGTATATTAAGAATTTGTGAAAGTATCTGGAAGAATAGGAAAATCATCATGGAGAGAATATGAATGAAAGCACCTGCATGGGTAGAAAAAGAAACTCTCAGGAGTCATAAGTTTGCTATTCTTCCAGAGGACAGAAGCCTATATCTTGGGTAGCCCACGACAGCTAGTAATTCCAGCTCCAATGGGGTGCATGCCCACATACATGTATAAAGACACACAAACACACACACACACACACACACACACACACACACACACACACACACACAATTTTTAAACTCTTTACAAAACAGATGAGTGAAGGTCAGTGCGGAATTGCAGAGGGCAGCATGTGTGCCATGGGAAACCCTGCGAGCAGCCAATGGCTGAGGCAAAGGAGGGCTTTAAGGACCACAGGGAGCATCACAGAGATCAAAAATGGTACTCAAGGACCACCAGTCACCATGGCACCACTCCCATCTTAAACTGACAGTCACAGGGTAGGTGGCCGGGCAGAGGTCTTCACTGTGTAGGCTGTGGTGGCCTTTGTGAAAGGGCGGGTCTAGCAAGATTGTTGGTATTTCTTGCTTGAGGGCACACAACCTTGACATATTTCCCTTATAACCAACTGGATTTCTTTGATGACTTAGTCGTCGGATAGGAATTGATTTAAGTGTTTTCTGGTTGATTCCGACAACATGCACAGAATGACTGGGGCCTCCCAGCTCGGCCAGCAGGGGAAGCACATTCCTAACACTGGCCTTGGGACCTGGCTTCTGTGCCTGATCTCTCAGTTCAGCCCTGAGCTCGGGAGCTTCCGGTCAAACTCCCAGGAAAACCTAGGACTCAAATGTTGGACCTGGACATAAACCTCCCTAAAAGAAACTGGCTGATGAGGCTTCTCTGCCTCTGGGTGGGGGAGACACTCTTCCTGGTCCGAGGATGCAAGGACAAAGCGTGGGTGTGGAAAGAAGCAGTGCACCCCCAAAAAACACCTCTAGAGGGTTTGATATTTCCAAGCCTAGCAGAGAGAGAGAGAGTGAAGTAGACTTTATGCTGAGGCTCAGCCTCTTCTGAAGGCCAAAGTTCATGGTTATGGTAAAGTGGGGCTAGCCCAACTTCAGCCAGATTTCACATGTCTGGTGAAGTTGTTGATTCTTCCCCTGTGCCAAATTTCTGGGTTAGTTTCCTACATACTGAAATTTCCAGATGTCTCAGATTAAAACATTGAGTTCTTTCTATCTTTTAGGCATCTGACACACCCTTATGTCCCTTCACCCCTTCAGAATTGTGGAGCCATTAAGAAGGCTCAGTGTTGATTGGGCAACAAAGGAGACATTTGTTCTTGGCCAAGAGTCAAAGTAGGATAAATTCTCTCTCCACTGTCGATCTGGAGATGAGAACTGTACAGTAAGAGTGGATAGGCTGGAGAGATGGCTCAGTGGTTAAGAACACCACCTGCTCTTCCAAAGGTCCTGAGTTCAATTCCCAGCAACCACATGGTGGCTCACAACCATCTATAATGTGATCAGATGCCCTCTTCTGGTGTGCATGCGTACATAAATAAACAAACCTTAAAAAATAAAAACAAACACAGTTCTGAAGCTATAGACATTGGACAAAGAAGCCTAGGGACATTGATGTCAAAAGCACAGTAAGTAAAAAAGAAGCAGACATCTGTTTTTTGTTTTGTTTTGTTTTGTTCTGTTCTGTTTTTGTTTTTTAAGGTAGAGAGAACATTTATCCCTTCCCCCTTTTCTCAGGACAGTGTTATTTTTTAAAATTTAATTTAATTTTGTTTTTGTTTTTGGAGAGAGGATTTCTCTGTGTAGCCTTGGCTGTCCTAGACTCACTTTGTAGACTAGGCTGGCCTTGAACTCACAGCGATCTACCTGCCTCTGCCTCCCGAGTGCTGGGATTAAAGGCATGTGCCACAATGCCCGGCTCTTAATTAAATTTTTAAAAAGTATATAAAACTGGATTTTGTTATGACACCTCAGTGCTAAGATTTACTTCATATCACCCTTTTCTGCTGCTCGCAGAGCATTAAAAGCTTCCTTTTCTCCTCGGAGATATGCATTAATCTTAGCATCTGACAAGCCCCCTTCCAGCCGTACACCTGTGCTGTCTTATCAAGGATCTGGGACTCCAGTCTCAAACAGTTGTCTAGAAGATGGTTCCCCCCACCTAGAAGTCTAAGTGCTCCCTGCTCCTTCCTGTGCCTGCACCAGAGGAGACTGGCAGCACACACAAGGGGATGCCTCAGAGGACCACCTTGCTTTGGGGTGGAGGTAGAGTGAGACCCTGTGGACTGAACTGATGGAGGGGAAGGCTTTGCAGGTGATTGTGGCATTGTCTAAGAGCCTGGGGTCTCCCCTGGGACCTGATGAAGAGGATCATGGGAGAAGAATATGTCATTTTCATCTGGGTACAAGATGGAGGAGACGGGATAGAGAATTCCAGAAGCTCGGGCCATTGGTCATGAAGCCTCTCACATGCCTCAAAAAGTGGGATCGCATGGGACACCTCTCTTCACATAGACTTAAAAAAAAAAAAAAAAAAAGCTCAGTCAAGACCGATTCATAAACAAGGCAGGATGAAGACCAATGGCAGGATCAAGTTGTTTGGAACACCACACGCAGTCACCTTACCGAGGAGCGTGCAGGTCCTGTCCGGACAGCCCGAGGGCCTTTGAGTTCCTTCTCCATCTGCCTCCCTGGGCAAGAGTCCCCAGGGCCACATGGGGACATCCACAGGGAACAAAGGTCTGAGATCAGCAAAGGCTCTGGTGTAGGTGGCCATCTATACCTGAAGACCCTAGGCCAGGCTGGATAACATTTGGCTCTAAACACTGGTACCTTTTCCTCACATCGTCCCCAATGGGCCCTGCCGTCTGCTTAGCTCTGCTGAGTACTGGATAACAGTACCTCTTCTTCTTGCCTTAGTGTTTATTTAAACGGGAGTTAAAATCAACCCCTGGGGTAATTATCATCCTTCAGCCATCCCTACACTGTGCAATTCTCAATGTGGCTGCAGGTGGGAACCAAAGCTCCCTGGAACACATGGGATAGCCCCACTATAGAGGGTAGAAAAGACCTGCACACAGGTCACTCGCCTGGGATTTGCCTGTGTGTGTGTGTGTGTGTGTGTGTGTGTGTGTGTGTGTGTGTGTAGGGTATACTCATATGCATGGAGATGCATATGCACATACCACATGTGTATCTGTGTGTAGGCCTGGGATGGATGTCAGGAGTCACTCCTTAATCAGTTCCGACTTTAATTTTGAGATAGGATCTCTCAATGAGCATCAAACTCATTGACTCTGCCAGACTGTCTTCCACCCTCTCTTCCCCGACCTCCATGGCTGGCACCTTCTCCTAGACCTGGATACTGCCTTCCAATCCCTAAGAACACTGAGCACACAGGTTTGGGCCCTATTATGACATTATATTTTTGAGCTCTCATTGTGATTTTAGCCTACTCTTGATGAAATGTACACAACATAAACTTAGTCCTTTACACTGAAGCGTTGCAGCTTTTGGCTAGCTGACAATGGTTTGGTAGCTAGCGTTTCTCAAATGCTATGCATTCCCAGCACAGATCCCAACCTGTGCTCTGACTGTGGCTCCCTGGCTCCTGGCTCCATAAACCCAGGCTACCCGCAAGCTCTTGGCATGGTCTACTCTAGATTCCAGGTTTTGCCCCTGCGCTCCTGGCATAATTCCTACTTACCATGTGGACTTTGGCAAGTCTGTAGTACCCCTGGACTTCCTCCTGTTCCGAACTCACCATGTGACCCAACAATGGAGTCTCCCCATGCACACACCTGCAGAGGTCCCCCAAAGCCCAGGCCTCTCCTCTGCACCATCCTGGGAGATCTGTGTTAGCTCTGCGTACCGGATGAGGCCGACTTGGCCTCAGAAAACAAGCAGCCAGGAACACAATCTAAGAGGCTGACTCCTGCTCTCCCTGGAGTTCCTCCACAGAATGTCATGGACACCTGCCCCATGTTCCTGAGCACGGGACTTTGCAGAACAAATGCACCCAGGTTGGTGCCTGCTTTGGGATAGAAGACATTCATGCATTCATGTTCACTTTTGAGTTGCACAGTCTCCCTCCGCCCCCACCCCTGCACCCCCGCACCCCCGCACCAGACAACACAGCAGGTGGAGTGGGGCGTGCACTTTAGAACCACAGAATTAAATCTCAGTGGCCACCAGGCTGCCCACAAGCCATTGTTTCAACTCATTCTTCTCTGTCCCTCAGTCAAAAATGTATTTGCAGCCAGGTGGTAGTGACAGCATGCCTTTAGACCCAGCACTCAGGAGGCAGAGGCAAATTCTGAGTTTGAGGTCAGCCTGGTCTGCAGAGTTAATTCCAGGACAGGCAGCAGTATAGGGAGAAACCCTGTCTCAAAAAACCCCAAATATGCAGTTACAGATTTACAAGGGTGTAGGGGACAGAGACACATGGAGATCATGGCACCCACGGGAACAATGGGTCGTCGTCTGCGGCAGAATGTGCTGGCCTAGAGTCACCGGCTGGGCCTGCAGCGGGAGATCTGTGATTGCAGCGAGGAGGTGTGGGGCTGACCTCACAGGATCCATTAGTAGCTAGCTCCTCTAGAGAGAAAGTTAAAAGAACTCAGAAGAAAGCCACATGTTCCTTACCAAGACTGTGCAAGGAGCAAACAACTTCTGGGGTAGAAATATAATCCCCCCCCTTTTTTGGTTTTTAGAGACAAAGTTTCACTGTGCAGCCTTGGCTGTCTTGGATTTGCTTTGTAGACCAGACTGGCCTCGAACTCACAGTGATCCACCTGCCTTTGCCTCCCAAGTGCTGGCATTAAAGGCGTGCGCCACCACCACCTGGCAAAAATCTTTTTAATTATTTTCTGTGTGTGACTGTTCTGCGTGCATTTATAACACAGGTGCCTGTAGAGGCCAGAAGAGGACCTTGGAATCCCAGTTAGAGATGGCTGTGAACCTCCATGTGGCTGCTGGGAATTGAAGCCAGGCTCTCTGGAAGAGTAACCAGTGCTCTAACCACTGAACCACCTCTCCAGACCAGAAATAGAATTTATTGGCAAGACTATTCGTATGGTATGAGGGAATCCTCATGGTGCTTCTGTCAGTCATGTGTTGTCATTCATGCTAAGATGTGCTTTTCTGGTGTGGTGGCTGCTGAGCTATCTACGCTCCTGAAATTATCCTCAGCCCCCTAAACGGAGCACATATGGGACAGGCACACACGCTGCCCACCTCTTCCTGGAAAGTCAATGGTAGCGGCGACTACAAGGCAGTTTATCACGATCATGCTATTAAAAGTCCGGTTCACTGGGCAGACGGAGCTGTGTTTACCAGAAAGTTAATAAAGTTAAGAAGCCTCTGGTCTGGTTCGACTCTAACGGGTAGAGCCTTGAGTAACTGCTGAGCCCCATTGTGGGATAGGAAGTTCATAAGTGGAGGTGCAGATGGCTCTGACTGGCTGAATTAGCCTGCAGATGATGTTCTTAAAGTGCCAAACCAATCGACACGGCGCGGGAGAAAGAAAACCAGGCCAACCAACTCTGTCTTGGTCCTTTGAAGACCAATGTGACAGGGCTTGTGTTGAGATGAACTTCTAAAGAGTCCCTGCCTGGAGTGTCTGCTCAAAAGGAGTGACAACAGCGGGATGCTCGTGATCCCAAGCCACCTGCTGCCGTGGAGAGAAACACCAGCTGCTCCTGGAGATGGCGGCCAAGGCTGCTGGTAGGTAAGGACTTGCACAGGGCAACCGGAGGCCCCGTGTAAAAGTGCGGCTTTGTTGTGCCCTTGCTGACAGTAGACTGTGTGGGCCCTGGGGCATGCTGGGGCAGTGGGCGTGGGCTCATGGGAACCCCCAAACACCCAGGGCAATAGAAGAAATGAATGGGTCTAGAAATAGAGCTGTAGATGCGGGAAGGACTCAGTTTGCCACCCCAGGAGGCGAGAACTCTCCCGGATTGTGAGGCTTTCTTCCTTTTCAAGAAAGCACACCGGGTGTGGAGATGGCTCGTGCACCTCACGGCCCCTTTAACAGGCAGATGTAGCTGGGGGTGGGGGGGGAACAGAGGCAGCTTGGATCCTGTCAGAGCTGGGGGACTGATGAAGCACGGGGTGTGGCAGCACGGCTTCACGTGTTCCTCTCTGCTCAGCTTCCTCTCTGCTCTGCTCAGCTTCAGCCATACATTGCAGGCTTGGTGGGGGTAAAGACCTCACTGTGGCAGCACCCTATGATAAGGAGGCCACAGGCCACATGGAAAAGGATTGTGGATGGTAGAGGGTTAAACAATAAACGACGTGCTGGACCTCATCCACGTCATCGTACCCAACATTGCTCCTCTGAGGAAACACTGGGTAAAAAAACAATGGGATTGAAAGTCATGCCCTATTAGAACTTGCTGACATTTTTTTTCCTCCTACCCCAGTAACTACTAAACCCTTCAGCAAATGAAACCTGTTTGCCCTCTGTGAAAGGTTTCATTATATAACACGAACATGAGACTGTCTCACAGATCTGTAACAGCATCTAGAAAAAACTGTAAAAACAGAAGCTCAAGAATTTTAATCTTAAGTCTGGGGGGATGGCTCAGAGGTTAAGAGCACTGCCTGCTCTTCTAGAGGTCCTGAGTTCAATTCCCAGCAACCACATGGTGGCTCACAACCATCTATAATGAGATCTGGTGCTCTTTTCTGCTATGCAGGTGATACATGCAGGCAGAACATTGTATACATAACAAATAAATAAAACTTTAAAAAAAATAATCTGAATCTGAGCATATTGTACCATGTCTAGTATGCCGGACCCGGAGGCAGAGGACCACTGCAAGTTTGACCCAGCCTTGTTCACACAGTGAGTTCTAGGCTAGCCTTTTAATTTTTTTTTTATTTTCGAGATAGGGTTTCTCTATGTAGCCCTAGCTGTCCTGGACTCACTTTGTAGACCAGGCTGGCCTTGAATTCACAGAGATCCACCTGGCTCCGCCTCCCGAGTGCTGGGATTAAAGGCGTGTGCCACAACGCCTGGCTCTCTAGGCTAGCCTAAACTACAAAGTGAGATCCTTCCTTTAAAACGCAATAATTTGAATAAACCTGACTGCCAGAAGTCATAAGGCTGTTGGATCTAAACATCATTGTGAGGTGTGGTTTGCTTCCTGGGGGTGCCAGGGAAGCACCTTTGACGGACTGGAACTTTCTGGCTAGTCTGGAGGCCTGCCACAGAGGACAAACTCATGGCTGCTGCTGCAAGGTTTCAAAACCTATGCAGATAGCACTTGTCTTCCAGAAAAGGGGAGAGGGGAGCGCTACTGATACTGTTTCGTTAAGTGAATGTCAAGTCGCCTTCTACACTATTGTGTTTCTCCCACATACTGCTGCTGTGAACCTTGACAGTAGACATTTCTTTGTCCAGTGGACAGCGGCTACGATGGAGATTTATAGCTGGTTAAAACTGAGGGAAATGACTATTTTATGTGGTGGCCTTTAATGTCAGAGCTTATATGATCTCACCCACGGCCCAGGAAATGCAGCAGGATAACTGTAAGAGCTGGAGGGAAGGGGCTGAGCGCTGCGTAGACTGAACCATCTCCTGGTGGAAGCTGAGCGTGAAGACTCTCAAGGGCCATGCCTAATGTCACATGAGCAGTTCCCAACAGACCCCTTCTCCGTGTAGTGGCCTGCAACTTGTGTAGGAACCCCTCCAGCAGAGCAACTTGTGCGAGTCAGGACCTTGTTGGTGCGGGCTTTCGGTTACGCAGCTGCCCAAGTACCCATGATGCTTCAGGAAAGGCCAGTACACACACTGGCTTATGGGATAGCACGGAAGGGATCATTTCTCTCATCTGCCGTGTTGCAATGTCTGGCTGCTACTTCATGTCCCCACAGGCCCTGGCCCTGACGGAACCTGTATCAATGAGGAACTGGGGTGGCAGGTGTTGTTTTCCCCATCATGTCACTGTGAAAGGTTCTCAACGTCTCGCTGGCCTTCTCTATAATTGCCATTTGGTGCCCACTATCCAGAGCCCACGTGTACCCTAAATGTTTTACAGCATGTTCATGCTATTGCGTACGTATTTCAAAGGACAGGGACCATTAGACCATGCCTGGTGCCCATGGGGAAGGAGCACCAGATCCCCTTGAACTGGAGTTAATTGTTGTAAGCCACTATGTAGGTAGTGGAAATTGAAACCAGACCCCCTGTAAGTACAGTCAGTGCCATTAGGCACTGACCCATCTCTCCAGGCCCTGTCTCTGTCTCTGGAGCTGTGTCTGGAAGCTGACCTTGCTGCATGAGGAGATCAGGAGCGACTTGGAGAGGGCAAATGCTATACTTCCCTGATGCTGGGCTGTCTCAAGGGGCCTACAGCTGAGGCTAAAGCTGATGCAGACATCAAGAGTCAGAAAGTCACTTGGTTGGTCAGTGGCCTGAATGAAACGGACAGGGAGCAGGTATGGATGGCCAAGTTGTCGGACAAGCACTGGGAGGCAGGCCTGAAGAAGGGGACGGCCTGCAGGAGGGGACTGATGGCTTGTTGCAAGGCAGTGAAAGGCAAAGTACGCTATGTGGGAGGCCCAGAGTATGGTCCATAGTCCCACGTGATGAATGACTTGGCCTTGGAACCACTCCATGGCTTGGCAAAGGGACTTCCAGGAGATTAGTGGGCCTGTGACAAGGCCAGCTGGCAGGATGACAGTCACCCATCAAATCCCTCAGAGGAGATATCTGTGACCAGAATGAAAGGACAGGATCAACAGTAGCTCTGGTGCTTCCTGCATGTCACAAGTGATTGCCTGACGAGAAACCTGGTCAACTGGCCAGCAGGACCCTCTGGGCTGGGGAAAGGCTACGGGAGACTCCATACACCCAACAGCACTGCAGCAGGAGAGGAAACGGCAAGCAGTTGTGGCAGACATCAGTATGGAGTCACATCTCACTCACCAATGTATTGGAGACTCGTAGGATGGAATGGAATAATCAGGTCTGGGGCACCCATACTTTTTTTTGAGGCTCCCATCCTTGGGATGCAGGATGGGTCCAGCCTTAGTTGCAAGAAGTAACAGAGGTGAAATTACTCTCTAATTCCACATCCTCTTTCTGGACCCACAAAAAGCACTCTACACATGCCCCTCCCCCTCCCCGCCCCCAGAGACTTACACTGACCCATAGACTGAGTCTAGCCAGTGCCAGCAGGGACCACACATGCTGGTCAAGCCATAAAACTGACCCCACTGTATCAGCAGCCACTGCTCCCCCCTCTGCCAGAAACTGTTTTAAAGGCAGCAAAAGCCCCTCCCCCCCCATTGCCCTTGTTCCTTTATGTGCCACCAGACAGGAATACAACGCAAACAACAAAGGCTATATTGTGATTTGCCCCACTACCATATCAGGGTTATTTGCTCCCATGGTGAACAGTGACCTGGAGGCCGCCGGGTATACAGAGGAAGAAGATCACAGCTCATGTTCCTGAGCAGAAGGGAGCGGGTATATGAAATGAATTAGAGAAACATCCACAAGCCACATGAGGAAGTTCATGAAGGACTCGCCTGTCTTCTGGAAGCCCATGCTGTAGTAGAGCATCACAGCACTTCTCTGCAAGAGGCCAGTCTCAAGGACAACGTCAGTGTAGCCCTGGTCCCGTGCGAACTGGAGGACAGTTCTGACCAGCGCTTTAGCTATCCCCTTTCCTCGATGCTGTGAGGACACAGACAGGCGAAAGAGCTGCAGCTGCTTTCTCCCTAGTGGGGGATCCTTGACTGGTTGAGCAGCCACTGTCCCCACCACCTGCCCCCCAGACTCAGCCACCCAGAAACCTGCGCCCTGAACACTCAGGTAGGACTTGGTGATGTCAGCCATGTCTGTGTGCAAACATTTGGACACATAATTCTTCCAGGGCTGTCCGGCAAGGAAGCGCAAGAACGGGAGAAGGAAGAAGATGCATGCAACAGCCAGTAGCCAGGAGCCAGACACCAGGGCTACGGCTATGGGCAGCCCAAATAAGAGCAGCAGGGTTCGGGGCAGTGTCAGCAAGTGGCGGAAGGCGGCGGGGATGTGCTCCTGCATGCCGATGGAGAACACGTCCACAACCTGTTTGTAGTCCCTCTCCTGGAACAGGCGGATGTGAAAAAAAGCCATGGGAAAACTCTCTCTCAAATCTCAGCATCCACAAGAGACATCCAGATCTGCTTTAGACCGCTTCCTTGTAGCCCTATAGGAGACAGAGGAAGACAAATGAGTCTCCCAAATCTCCACTCACCAGCCACGGTCACCCTGGAGGGAGCCGAACCCCAGCACTGGCAGAAAGAGCTGGTTTTCGGAACATCACACCCTGGACTCCTCCCCTGCCAAGTCACATGAACCCAGGCACACCAACTCCTCTGAGGATGTGTGCGCTCATCTACAGAGCAGGATAACGTCACACCTGGTTTCTGGGGGGTAACCTGAGGGACTTGGTACAGCCCAGGCATGTACAGTCTCTTCTTACCCAGTTACAGGCTCTCCGATCTGTAGTACATTGAGATGGTACCCACGGAAGGAAGATGCGATGTCCCCAGTTGTGTTTCCTCTTCGGGATTTATAAATTTCAGAATCGTAGGCTCCCAATGGCAAAGTTTCGGGAAATACTCTTGCCGGGGTTAGAAAGATTTAATTCACTAAAAAGCGAGGCCCAAGCACATTACCCTTGAACAGCCTTGAACAGCCAGGAGGGCTGTGGGACTCTACACCCACAGAAACGCCAGCCTTGTCTCTCTGTCCTTTTTAGCTGCTACTATAGCTGCATGTCCAGGATGGCCTCGGCCACCAATGACCCTCCAGGGCCTGCCTCGCCTCTAAGGAACAGGCTTGGGATGGCGCCTCATTGGCTGCCTCCTGGATAATCATAAACCACAGGATTGGCATGGAGAAGCAAGCTCTGGGATGGTTCTTACTCCCCAGTGTGAGTCGCCCTGGGGCTCACCTGGCTAGAGGTCTCATTGGCTAGCACCTGGATATTTGGTAATCATAAACCCCGGGGTGAAAGAGCAGGGTTGTGACAAGGCAGGGAGCCAAAGTCCAGCTAACGTTGTGATTCCCCACAGAATTAACCTGGAAGGGACGTCTGAGATGGCTGACCGGTCATCGTCCTTGTGGGAGGCTTGCTACTCATCTCCTTGTCCCTTCCAGCCTCCAGCCTTTGTGCAGTGGACACTCAGCCCTCTCTGATGGTCTCTGCGTGCACTTGCTAGGAGGAAACTAGAAACCGAGCCACTCATTTTGACCTCACCTGTCACAAGCAAGAATCCAGGTCTATCATCGGCTCAGGAACAAGAGCTTCGTTACTGAGCGTCTCCTTCCTAGCTGTGCCTGCTCCTTGGCAATGGATCCAGGTGGTACCCACTGACCTCCTGCACCCTTTCTCACCAACAGGCCCTCACTCACCCACCCATCTCTTTAGGCCCTGCAGATTATAGACCTGGACAAAGGATATCTGCATAAACTCTAAGAGTTACTCAGTGTTGGAGCATCACACACCGTCCCCTCCCCTGCCGGCACACAGCACAGCTTAAAATATGGACTGTGTAGAGATGATGTACAGGTTAATGATTTCAAATACTTGATGTGAGAGTTTAAAAAAAAAAAAGTGCCACCAACTGGGGACCATTTTAGTTCAAGCCATCACATAATTTGATGAATTTTTTTTTAGCTTCTTCATTTATTTTTTTTATTTTTTATTTTTCTGTATATGAGTGCTCTATCTACATGTATACCTGCAGGCCAGAAGAGGGGATTATAGGGTTTAGATGGTTGTGAGCCACCATGTGGTTGCTGGGAATTGAACTCGGGACCTTCGGAAGAGCAGACGGTGCTCTTAGCCGCTGAGCCATCTCTCCAGCCCCAATTTGATGAATTTTTGTTTTCTGTTTTGCCTTAAAGAACATTAAAACTCATTAGGGAAAACCAAACGTGGAAATGCAGGTCACACAGAAGGGCAGTAGTTTATGGGTTTTCCCTGACTCTGTGCCTCTATATGCAGTGTTCGCTGGGGTTTTCTCAAAGCCCAGGGGGTCTGCCTCCCCAGGCGACTTGAAGGCAGGTTGGACTGGAATTCCCTGCTGCTCTCAGTGCAGGATGAGCTTCCTTCCACCAACTGAGACAATCAAAACTGAAGCTTCCTAGTTCCCCTCTGCCTGAGCATCCCCGCCCCCCACCCTCAGCCCCCCACCCTCATCCTGGTCAGGCTCAAGTTCCCTTGTATTTCCTGAGGCTAGGAGGCGTGCAGTTGCCATTAAGGGCCAGTTCCCCTGTCATATTAAAAAGGCTGAGTCCCAAGGACACCAGGTTGATGAAGATTCGAGCCACTGTGATCCCAGGTAGCTGGTTCTCTAAAGATATTGATGGCCCCTGGCAGCAGCACTCCTGGTGGCTCATGGGTAAAGAAGTTACCATGGCAGGAGTGTCCATGCTCCTGGGTGGGTGGAGCTCATCAGGAGGGCAAGAACGGAAGCAGTCTCATGAGGAAGGGGAGCGCCCCGAGACCAGCCATCATATAAATATATATATTTTGGTTTTTCGAGACAGGGTTTCTGTGTAGCCTTGGCTGTCCTAGACCTGCTTCGTAGACCAGGCTAGCCTCGAACTCACAGAGATCGGCCTGTCTCTGCCTCCCGAGGGATTAAAGGCGTGCGCCACCACACCCGGCATTCTGTCATCATAATTCAAGGTGGTTGTTTTCTCACCTGAGACAGTGTGTAGAGCACTATCAGTCCAATAACGTAAGCACCTCAGTAGAGACAAAGGACCACAGGGAACCCAAGAAAACTTATGTGGAGATGCAGATGTAAGGCAGCCATGAGCTAAATATACAGGTACTCCAAAAGAAGAAGGAAAAAAATGCCATGCACCCAAGGATCCGAGCACACAGGGACAAAGGAGCTTTGTGCATGTAGGAGGGAGGGGGTGGCTCATGGCCACGCTCTGGCTACCATCAGGGTGTCCAAAAGTCCTGAGAGTTCCTACAGTGGGGAAAGAAACTGTATAAAAGTAGCTTTGGGGCCCCGGAGAGACTGCTGAGTGGCTCTTCTTGCCTTCATGGGCACTTCATGCACGTGGTGTGCAGACATACACACAGGCAAAGCACACATGTGTATAAAAAATATTTTTTTTTAAAGTAAGTTTGCAAGGATGATGTCTCCAGCGTTTGAGTGTCAAGAGTCCTGCCCCCTACCTCTCCCGTTCAGCTGATTATGGGCTGGACAGTGAACAGGACTGGAACTTTATCTTGACCGCCACAGTTACCTTCCTGGGAGGAGGTTATGATGTTTCGCCAGGGCCTGGAGCTAGAGGCAGCTGAGACCTCTGTCCCTCATTCCAGCCTGCACCAAATATTGCACATATGAGGCCTAGCGCCCTGCCCTCAGGCCCCTTCCTCACTCTTTACCTCGTGACCACCCCGTTCCAAGTTCCAACTGACAGCAGCGTCTGCAGTAAGAGGCGGTGGGAGGCACTAACCTAGGGCTGCCTTCCCTCTTATCCACAGAAGCAGACTCACAAGCCGAGGCTTGTTCTCCAAATACAAGCCTCGTTCAGTGGGAATCTCAGCACATTGCAACAGTGTGTGTGTCTGTATGTGCGCTGCTGACCACGGGGCCCATTTCCCAGGGGCTGGTGCAGGTAAAGGAGGCGGGTTACATAACACTCTTACATAACCTCTGCTGGCAACAAAGACAGAAATGGAGCTGGATCAAGGAGCAGCAGCCAGAACAGCAGCATTGGCACCGGAAACCGGGCAGAGGCTGGACAAGACTGTGCTGACCTTTTGGCAAGACATGGCTCTAGCTGGCTCTTTGCTGAGTATTACTAGCTTTGGGGCACCTGTCCTTGTGATCTCTCTTGCGTAAGCAATCAGCTTTCTTTGCTGAGTCATTCACCAGCTGAGGAACTGACTGAAGCGAGTCTGGGTGGACAGCAACAACCTGCACAACTTCCCTGTGCTTTGTTCGTGCTGAGAGCGGCCTGACCGCCCACTCTGCTGCATGCTGAAGTTCCAGGCTGTCATGGACCCTGCCTACCTCTAGCCGGATTCCACTCCTCTAGCGAAGTTGCTATGCCAAATTTTGAGGCTCACTTTCTATATAAGATTTTTTTATTAATTTATTCATATTACATCTCAATTGTTAGCCCATCCCTTGTATCCTCCCATTCCTCCCTCCCTCCCGCTTCCCCCCTACTCTCCTCCCCTATGTCTGTGACTGAGGGAGACCTCCTCCCCCTGTATATGCTCATAGGGTATCAAGTCTCTTCTTGGTGACCTGTTATCCTTCCTCTGAGTGCCACCAGGCCTCCCCATCAAGGGGACGTGGTGAGAAATGAGGCCCCAGAGTTTGTATGAAAGTCAGACCTCACTCACCACTCAACAGTGGAGAATGTCCTGTCCATCGGCTAGGTCTGGGTAGGGGTTCGAGGTTTACTGCCTATATTTTCCTTGGCTGGTGCCATAGTTTGAGCAGGAAGGACCCCAGGACCCAGATCCACCCATCATAACATTCTTCTTGCAGGTTTCCCGGACCCTCTGGATCCTTCTATTTCCCCATTCTCCCATGCTTCTCCCACCTAAAGTCCCAATAGGAAGACAAATGGATTGAACTAGAAATTATCATGAGTGAGTTCACCCAGAAGCAGAAAGAGACAAATGGTATATACTCACTTATATCGAGACACTAGCCCAAGGGGTATGTCCCATGAAAGACTTTACTTACCAGGAAAGTGGGTCAGAGGGGAGGACGTCCTATATAAGATCTTTAAGATCTGTGATAATAAAAGGGCTGAGCCCATTTGACCCTCCCCCCCCCAACTCCCCCACTCTCCCACAAATAGGTCTTTCTTTCCTCTTGGGATTGTGGAACAGAAAAGGATGAGTGTCTCAACTGAGCAGCAAAGGACCCTTCTGAGAAATGCTGTCTGGATTTCCTGATTTATAGGCTGAAGACAGGCCCGAAATTATCAATGCCTCAGGCTCCATATGGCCATCTGTTAGGGCTCAGACCCTAACCCCAACCTCTAGTGAATGTCTTCAGCTCTCGGTCCCCTTTCCTATTTGTACAGTTAGGGGTCAAAGTAGCACTGGGTATGGACCCTGTCCCCCAATTCCCAAGAGCAGTACATACAGGTTTGGTCTCTTTGATTGTGTGTGTGTATGTGTGTGTGTGTGTGTGTGTGTGTGTGTGTGATTTTAGACTCTTCTAAATGCTGTCCTTATTTCTTGATGAAATTTATACAACATAAACTTAGTCCTGTACACTGTGAAAGCGTTGCAGCTTTTGGCCCGCTGACAATGGGTTGGTAGCCAGCATTTCTCAAATGCTGCGCATTCCCAGAACAGATTCCAACCTGTGTTCTGACTGCGACTCTCTGGTTCCTGCCTCCATAAACTCAGGCTACTAGCAAGCTTTCAGTGTGGCCCAGGTTTTGCCTCAGCGGCCCTGGCAGGTTTTTCCTCAGCGCTCCTGGCACAGTCCCTGTTTGCCACCTGGACTTCGGCAGTCTGAGGTCCCACTGAACTTCCAGATGCTCTTAACTCACCATGTGACCCAACAACACAGTCTCCCCATGCACACTGGGGTGTAGGCAGCTGCACAGCATAGGCCCTCTCTCTCCACCCTTTAGGAAGAGTTGAGCTAACCATACTGGACCAAAATTTGGTCCCAGATTTTTATTTATTTATTTATTTATTTATTTATTTATTTATTTATTTATTTTTTGAGTTTTGGTTTTTGGTTTTTGGAGACCTGGTCTCTCAGGAACTCTGTTTGTAGACCAGGCTGGCCTCGGACTCAGAGATCCATCTGCCTCTGTCTCCTGAATGCTGGGATTAAAGGCGTGCCCCCCTACGCCCGGCTTGTCCCAGATCTTTTTAAAGACGCTCAACCCCATACAACATCCTAGAAACTTATGTTTCCAGAAACTCTCAAATCATATTACTTGCCTTGGGGACTGATGATTCCTTGTATCCACTTCTGTGTTGCACAGGTCTCAGGCAATACGGCAGATGGTGTGGGTAACAACGCTTTCAGGAACACGGGGCCCCGTCTCGGTGACTGTCACGGTACCTGGGTTCAAGCCCTGGCAATCCTCCTCGGCCCTTGATGAGTCTTTACGCAGAGTTCCTGCACGGTGGAGGCAGCGTGCACACTTGCCCCACTCTTAGAGACTGGAGAGCTGTCTCCTGGGCCCCTGGGAGCTTCCCAGAGAACTTCACTGAGGGTGAAGAGGAAGTCACTTTGTTCAACCAGCTCCCAAAAACCTGCGAAGCTGTGGCTGCCACCCTTAGACTCAAAGCTCAAAAGCTTAAAGGCACGGACACCGCCGAAGTTGTAGCTCCTTCCTGTGAGCCTCCACTAGGTCTCCTGCTGCTGGGTCGTCTCCAGAACTTCCTTTCCAGGGCGAGGGAGGAGTCGGCTGCAGTAAGAAGCACTGAGCTCTTGGGGGCGCTCTTTCCAAAGAAGCCGACCGGCCCTTCCTGCTGCTCCTGCGGTGGGATGCCTGCCCTTTTGTGGTTAATGCTACCTCTAATGCTACCTTTATTTCCAGACCAGGAATAAGCTTTAAGACTGAAATAGCTAAGTTACAAGGAAAGATCAAGCCTGGTCCTGCAGGCCAGTAGTGATTTCCATCATCACAGCTTCCTACAGAGAAGCAAGGATTGGTGTTGTGCTAGCATTATCATTGTGACATTATCAATGGAAAACACCAGGAGGTAGCTTAGAATTGTAGACCAGCCTGTCAGTGGACTTGTGGAAAGAAGGCTGCTAGGGAAATGTGACACAGATGATGGAGTTGAGCCTAAAGGTAAAGGCCAGCTTTCAGGGGAGTGTGGCATTACAGTTTTGGAGACTATTGCAAAGGCAACATAAACAGCAAAAGGGTGTTGCTGTCACCAACTGATGCTCTCTTTCCAAGGGCCCCTTTAAAGAGCCCCAGAGTGAAACTGTAGACAGAAGCAGAGGACGGAAAGCGCCTGGCCGACTGTGTTGTAGCCCCGTTCTTATCCACACCCAAACCCATAGCAATCCTCTCAACTCTGTTCTGAAGACTGCCTAAGAATAAATGCAGGGACTAGGAGACGGCTCAGTGGGCAGAAGCTAGGCAAGCAAGCTGGCTGACTAAAATGCAGCACTCAGGGGGCAGAGACCAGCTGGCTAGCCAGAACAGCCAAGCGGGTAGGCTCTGAGCAAGCTCAGTAAGGGACTCTGCCTCAATAAAAAAAAAAAGGGGGAAAGAGGCCAAGGAATACATGTGATAGCCTCAGTCTCCATGTGTGTGCACACATAGGTGCACACACACCTGCCTACATATACGCCTATTCACATATATGTAAATATGCACACACACACACAGCACTCCATGGGGAAAATGTCAAATTAGCCATTTTATTTTGTGCAGCAGTGGAATTTTCTGTCATTAGTAGTGTGTTCAAGTCCCCGTAACCCATAGACAGGTGTTAGTAAAGAAACAAAAGCCGGGCCAAATGTGCATTTCACTTTGGCTGTGGGTGCTGTCCTGATGTTGTCCTCTGCCAGATGTGGAACGAAAGGGCTTTGGATTTTCCTCTTTTGTTTTGGTGGAAACAGGTGCAGGGGCTCTCATCTGGACAGAAACCACTCCACGGTTTCCTTGGCTGGAGGGTTTTTGTTTTGTTTTGTTTGTTTGTTTGTTTTTTCGAGGCAGGGTCTCTCTGTCCTGGACTCGCTTTGTAGACCAGGCTGGCCTTGAACTCACAGCGACCTGAGGACAAAGGAAAATGCAGAAGCAACAGCAGTGGTCCTGATAGTTAAATGTCTTCCTGACATGGGCTTTTCTCCTCCATCCCTCTCTGAAGCCCATCTCTCGGCACGGGGCTTCGTTTACTTCTCTCCGTCACTCATAGTATAAGTTTTGTAATTTACATATATGTGTGTGTGTGTGTATGATGGTGGGAGGGGCTATGTGTAGATTTTGAGGGAGGAAACGGGGTGGGAAGGATCATATTTCATTGTACACCTGTTTGAAATTCTCAAGAATAAGAATTATAATTAAAAAATAAGAGACAGAGCCGGACGTGGTAGCGCACGCCTGTAATCCCAGCACTCGGGAGGCAGAGGCAGGCGGATCGCTGTGAGTTCGAGGCCAGCCTGGTTTACAAAGCGAGTCTAGGACAGCCAAGGCTACACAGAGAGACCCTGTCTTGGAAAAAATGCAAAATCGGGGGGCTGCCGAGATGGCTCAAGGGTTAAGAACGCTTGCTGGTTTTGCAGAGGACCTAGGTTTGGTTCTAAGCACCCACATGGCTGCTTACAACCATGTGTAACTCCAGTTACAGGGCATCTGCTGCCCTCTGTAACCTGCACAGACACTAGACATGCTTGTGGTCCACATATATGTGTTCAGACAAAGTACTTATACACATAAAAATTTTAAATTTATGCCCATGTTTCCAGGTGTGTTGACATTTGGTCTCAAGAACACTTTTAATGCTTTCTTTACTTTTAAGATTTAGAAATAGTTGGCCTATTTACCTTGGTGTTGGTGGTGTGTGCATACCTTTAGTCCCAGCACTCAGAAGGCAGAGGCAAGTGAATCTTTGAGTTCGAGGCCAGAATAAGTTCCTAGACAGGTAGGGCTACATTGAGAAACCCTGTTTTGAAAAAAAAAAAAGTAGAAATACTTTATGTTAAAGTCCTATCTTTACAACCTCCTTTGAAAAACAGCTGGGATTTATAAAAAAGGACCAGGAAAGTCTTCTCCTAGGAAGCTGAGTCTCTCTCTTTCTCCCCTGTCTTTCCAGTTGGGTTCCTCAGCCTCCTTTAGGACAGAGATTATTGTGCTTGGCTTCCAGCACAGCGAGAGGAACCCTTCGCTGAAACAATTGTGAATAGCATAGTTCATTCCGAGCAGAGGCCGAGCTTAGGACAGCAGCTTCCTTTGAAAAGGTTTCTGTGGTGTGACACTTACATTAATGACCTTTTGGCTCACAAAAACAACCCACAGGGGCTTCAGGGCAGAGAGACCCCTGCGGGTTCTTTCACCTCACTGAGCTTTATCATTGTTTACTACTCAAAAGTAGCATTGCCAAATAATCTCTAATTTTCCAACAACATGCCCCCCCTGAAAAAAAACCCCAAAGAATCATGAAATGCTGACAGGGTTTCAGGATAAGTTTCTGTAATTAGATTAGCTTTGATGTTGTGGTTTCACTTAGTCCAAATGTGACAGCAACGCTCTCTCTCTCTCTCTCTCTCTCTCTCTCTCTCTCTCTCTCTTTCAGCCCTCTTTAATCCTTCCTCAGTTCAAAGTCTTAAGATTAGAGAGCTAAGCATTGGACTTTCTGGCTAGCTGGCATCTTTGCTATTTGCTTAATTACTATAACTGGCATCGTGCACAGGAAGGGTGAGGCTGCCTTCTGTTAAATATGCACTTGGTAAATATCAAAAAATGAAGTGGGAGTGAATTGTTTCAAGATTTCACTTGTTGGGCCAGGCGTACTGGTGCGCGCCTTTAAGCCCGGCACTCGGGAGGCAGAGGCAGGTGGATCGCTGTGAGTTCGAGGCCAGCCTGGTCTACAAAGGGAGTCCAGGACCACCAAGGCTACACAGAGAAACCCTGTCTCGGAAAAAAAAAAGACAAACCATACATACAGATAGTACACAAACATACACACATACAGGTGGAACATTAGATATATACAGGTGGTACTTTTTTTTTTTTAAAGATTTATTTATTTGTTTATACAGTGTTCTGCATGCATGTTAGCTAGCACACCAGTAGAGGGGCACCAGATCTCAGTATAGGTGGTTGTGAGCCACCATGTGGTTGCTGGGAATTGAACTCAGTACCTTTGGAAGAGCAGACAATGCTCTTGACCACTGAGCCATCTCTCCAGCCCTAGGTGGTACTTTCAAGTGGGGACCATAAAGTGCTAAAGCACTTGGTGCTAAAGCAAGCAAGAGAAAGAAGAGGAGCGGAGAGTATGAGAGACTCTGGAAGGCTTTCAAGCCCACGGACACCCCACTAAAGGAGTGCCGCCACCAGGAAGATGCTGGTGATTCCCTGCTGAGCCTGTTGCTAAGGAGGAAGATATCAGCGGCTCTCCCGAAGGAGTGCTCAGGCTCACCTGCAGGTGAGGACCATGTTGAATTTCAGGTTTGTTGTTCCCTTGCTGAAGTGCAGAATGTGTGGGCATGGGTGGAGCCAGGCGTGCCTTGGCTCTTGGGAGGCCCTAATAGCACCCAAGGCAACAGACGCAGTGCTGTACAGGTGAAAAAGATCCACCTGCCCTAGCAGTGGCTCACTACCCCTGTCCTTGAGAGTACGCTGTCTATCCTCCCTTGTGTGAAGGTACGCTGAGGATAAAAACTGTTCATCTAGCCCAAGGCCCTTTCAGCAGCAAGGTGTGACCACACACACAGCTTAGAGCCTGTGAGGCCCAGGGAGCTTCTCATGCATCGGGCATGGCCAGCATGAACGTGACCTTGTTTCTTCTAGACCCTGCGACTGGCAAGTAGTTCAAGCTAGGCAAGGCAGGTTCAGCGGGCGTGAGGTTGTCTCAGGGCAGCAACGTAAACTGAGGAGGCCAAATGGCTCATGGAGAATGAGTGTGGACTATGGGGGCTCCCTATGGCGAAGCCTGCTTCTACGTCACTGTGCTCAACACTGCTCTTTGGGATTTTTTGGTGATGTATTAAGTCATACTGTCATCTTTTGTTTTTTGTTTTTTTTTTTTTTTGAAACAGGGTTTCTCTGTGTAGCCTTGGCTGTCCTGGACTCACTTTGTAGACCAGGTTGGTCTCGAACTCACAGCGATCCACCTGCCTCTGCCTCCCGAGTGCTGGGATTAAAGGCATGTGCTACCATGCCTGGGGCATCTTTTTTAGTATCCCTAGAGAAGCCAAATTCCGGCACCAGATGGAGCTTGCTAAGAAGGGACAACTGCAAGCCTTCCGGGATCTGGCTGACCCACTGTAAAAGATTTAATTTTATAATTATGCACTTGAGTATATTACAGATTTGTAAAAGCACCTGGAATAATGCTAAACACAACAGCTAAACAAAACAAAACAAAACTTTAAACAATCTCTCCTATTCTCCCTCTCCAAAACAAAACAAATATCAGAACTAAACTGGACAAGCCCCCCTACACACACACACACACACACACACACACACACACACACACACACACACAATCATGAAAGCTGTTTGGGTGAGGGGGATGTGGGAGGAGCTGGAGGAGAGGATAACTAAAATATATGGCATGAAAACAATTTTTAAATGAAAAAAGAGAAAGAAATAGATCAAGGTGCCTGTGTGTGTGGTAAAGGACACTCCCAGTAGCCACATGGTTGTTGGATGACTATCCCAGTGTAAAAGGTGATGTATCTCCCTACAATGTGTAAGTCAGGAGGCCTCTGAGTGTCCTCACACTACAGGCTACTGCCGCTGCTGCTGGTAGCATGGGAAAACTCCATAGCGAGTCCCTATCGCTAAAAGATGTCACACTTTTCTTTTTGTAATAAGACATGGGAAAACCAGACGGAGTTGTGAACGCCTTCTCTCCTGGCTAACATTTGCAGTGTTGCAAAGGGGCCATGCAAGATTCTGGAGAGAACCGTTGCAACCGGCCTTGTTATCAGCATGTGCCAGGCTGCTTAGCTCTGCTGGTTTGGTAGTGTCACAGCTGCAGGCACAACTACCCACTTTCTGGTTGAGTGTAAAACCCACTTCCCAAGGGAGAACCAGGACTGGTACTATAAGTTGGCAAAAAGCCTGTAGCAGGGGAGGTCATAGGCTTCGGAGTGGAGTCCACTGCTGTTGTTTTGTTAAGTTGATGCTCATGTTTACCAAATTGTCTTCTAAGCATGTGCATTCGTACCAAACGAGCGCCACTTCTGTCAATCACTGCTGTGAAGAGGGATCTCTTTCCTCCGGTGGACGGTGGACTCATAGCTAACCAAACTGCTAAGAAAAGTGTGTGTTACTCTTTGTTTGTTTTTGTGACAGGGTTTCTCTGTGTAGCTACTCTAGCGGTCCTGGAACTTGCTCTGTAGTCTAGGCTGGCCTCGAACTCACAGAGATCCACCTGCCTCTGCCTCCCAAGTGCTGGGATTAAGGGCATGAGCCACTACCGCCCGCCCAAGTGTGTGGTACTCTTGACATCTATATTTCTCTGGGAACGTTGCAACAGACTTGTGTGGATGTCAGAACTGGAGGGAGAGGAGGCGCGCTATGTAATTATCCACACAAGGTTGATACATTTCCTTGCAGGAATGAAAGAGACACACCTGAAATTCTCAAAAAAAAAAAAAAAAGTTCCAAGAGTCCCCTCGCCAGGGTGACATAAGCACTTAACAATTGCTTGTGGTCATGAAACTCTTTGACGATGTAGCTTCTTACAGGTTGTTCTAAGAACTTCAGTAATGCGGCCTCCATAGTCAACTGCCCTGGTCAAAGTGGACTTTGGGTGACACAACTCTCTAAGTCATCCACGTTGATGTAAGTGACCCATTATCTGTGCTGCGACAAGCAACTCTGATGACCGCATTGGCTGGTCAAGATGGAGCAGCCATTTGTCTGGTTTCTCATTGGTGTGGTATGTGGATGTAAAAATACTGTTGTCCCGTGTGTCCCCCAAAGCATCCCTGCCCCTAATAAAGCAGGAGTTTTCATGGTGTTACCATGAGCCCAGGACTCCCATCACCTGAGAATGGAATGTTGTCATTGTCCTGGTAACCTTTTCTATAACTGTTATTAGGGCCTGCCCTCATTACTTTCAACCGTCAACTTGCCGTAGCCTAGCCTCATCTTCTGAAGGTGTCTCTGTTGAGGGATTTCTCAGATCAGACTGATCTGTGGGTACCATCAGTAAGGGACTGTCTTAATTTAGGATTGACGAGGGAGGTCTTAGCCTACTGTGGGCAGCGCCAACCCTAGGCTTTGCCTGGGCTGTATGAGAAAACTAGCTGAGCATGAGCTAATGAGTGAGGAGAGGGCATGCCAGGCAGCTAGCAGCACCCTCTGTGGCTCCTGCTGTACTCCTTTAGCTGCGAGTGAGTTCCCCAGTCAGAGAACACTGCGTGGACCGGTAAGCAAGCAGTCCTACCTTGAGTTCCTGGCCTGACTTCCCTCAGTGATGGACTGTGACTTGCAAGTGTAACATGACACGAGCCCTTTCTCCCCCTAAATTGTTTTTGGCCAGCGTGTTTTACCACAGCAACAGAGAAGCACACTAGCACAGGCTCACAGCATCCAGAGCCCATGTGTGTTCAAGTAAAAACCATTTCTCTGCTATTGTCTAGACATTCGCAAAGACAGCGACTACCTAGAAACACCCCTATGGCATTCCCAGAGTGCCCTGGAAGTGCTCCTGGAATTGCTGTGTAAGGGATGTATGTGGAAGCAGAGCAATAGAGGCTTGGGAAACGCAAGTATTGTATCTGTCTGAAGAGCCTCCATTTGAGTAAGAAACTGGTCTAGAGTTCAGTAGTCACAGGCATCTGTGTAACAGCTGTCTTGTGGGTGAGCAGGAGGGAAGTAGTTGACCCCTGTGCTTTAGGTGGGCACAGGAAGGTAGGCCTGAAGGAGGAGGGTGGGTCTGAAGAGGGAACTGTGGGTACACAGCAAGGCATTAAAAGACACCTCCCTAGACACAGGAGTTTACCTTACAGTACCAAACCTGGGCTCTCCCTATGGAGTGAGCCTGAAATTCAATCAGAAAGCAGTTGGCTGCACCCATAGCAACTATGCCATTAGCACACCAACAAGAGTATCTTGCCTGACATGATTTAATGACCCTTCCTTCCACCCTCAACGACCCAGCCAGCATAGCACTTTCTGATACTGGAAACGCCAACTAGTAAGGAGAAAGACTTCATGTTTGTCTATGTGGGACTCTCAGAGGGAGGCATGTGTTCCTGGAAAAAGTCTCTTTGGTTTGGAGACATTCTACAGCTTGCCAAAGTGATAGCATGAAGATACATGAGCCTATGAAAAGACTGGTTGGCGGGACGGCAGAGAATTGCCTATCAGATCTCGCAAAGACAGCTCTAAGCCAATGAAATGCCAAGGCTGGGCAGTAGTTCCAATGAGGAGGACCTACAGCTGTGATTAGCGGGGCCATCTGGGTTAGGGACTCCCAGTGTGAGACAGTGTCAGACCTATCTCGGTACGTCAGTGATAGAGATGAAGTTGCAGAAATTACAGAAACATCAGCACACAGCTGTCTTAATTTGTCCTTGAAGCTTGTAGGACGGCATGGTTGGGACTGAAGCACCCATGTCACCGGAGTCCCTAGTCTAGGGACAAAGGCTGTTCCAGCCTCAGTTCCCATGGGTAGTAAATCCAGGACACTCAATAGTCTCCTAACTTCTTCCTGGACCCACAGAAACACCCCATACACGGCTTCTACTCAGTCATGCTGGCCCACGAGACTGGGTCTCGTCAGTGCCATCAGGGTCACACATGTTGGTCAGGAACTACCCCCACTGCATCAGTGATCACTGACACCCCCTCTCCAGGAAGTTAATTTTAAAGGAAATAGAGTACGTCATTGCCCCTGTTCTTTATACACCATCACACAGATAGCATTCCGATGAGCATGACAGATAATGCCTTTGTGAACCGCTACTGTATTAGGGTTTGCTTGTGACAGCACAGTGAACTGGAGGCTGACAGCGGCACAGGGAAATGAGATCACAGCTCGCGTTCCTGGGCAGAAGGGAGCGGGTACATGAACTGAATTGAATGAACAGCCATTAGCTTTGCGATCGTGTTGAAGAAGGACACACCTGTCTTTTGGAAGCCCATGCCCTTGTAGAGGGCCACAGCGTCACGCATCAGCATGTTGGTCCGAAGAACAACATCACTGTAGCCCTGGTCCCGTGCAAACAGGAGGACAGCTCTGACCAGCGCCTTCGCTATCCCCTGTCCTCGATGCTGTGAGAACACAGACAGGTGAGAGAGCTGCAGCTGCTGCTTCTTCTTCACTGAGGGATCCTTGACTGGCAGAGCAGCTGCTAGGCCCACCACCTGCCCCCCAGACTCAGCCACAAAGAAGCAAGAGCCATGCTCACTCAGGTAGGACTTGGTGATGTCAGCCAGGTCTGTGCGTAGACTCCTGGCCACAAACATCTTAAAGGGCTGTCTGGCAAGGAGCCGCAGGAGCAGGAGCAGAAAGAAGACACAGAAAATGGCCAGCAGCCAGGAGCCAGACACCAGGGCTAGGGCAAGGGGCACCCCAAGTAAGACCAGGAGGGTTTGGGGCAGCAGCAATGCATGGTAGAATGCAGTGGGGACATGCTCTTCCATGCCCCTACAGAACATGTCCAGGACCTGCTTGCGGTCCCTCTCCTGGTACTGGCGAATGTGATAAGGTGTCATGGGGAAACTTCTGGGTCTCAAATCTGCATCCATAGGGACAGCCAGACCTGCCGGCACAGAAGAGAAAGAAAACCACGTGAGACGCCTGAGACCCTTCAACCCTGCTCCAGGCCTCCTAGGAGCTGTGTAAAATTTGCTCAAGTGTGTGTTTTTTAGTGTCACCTAGGACGCAACAGGGTTTCACTGGGAGAAAGTGTGAGGTTACTAATACCCGGCTACTCCTCTGGGTTCCCGCTTCCCTCCTTTGTGACCTCATCATGCTCCTTGAACTCTCTCCACCTTGCAGAACACAGTAAAATAACACTTGCTTTCCTGGGGAATTGTGGGGATTTAACATGGCGGCCACCCTTCCCTGCTTCTGTCCTTACTCACAGGCTATCTAAACTTCTCTTGTCTTGACACAGCACCTTGTGGCAGGAAATCTAGCCTCCAGCTGTTGCTTCTTGAGGGTCCATACATTGCAGAACCCCACGTTCCCAAGTACAAGTTTCAGGAAAGCCTCTCTTCCCTCTGATTAGAAAGTTTAATTTCGTGCAGAATAACAGCTCAAGCCAAAAACACCCTGTCCATGTGGCCCGAGGAAGGTTGAGGAACTCCAGGCCCACAGAGGCCCCTCCCCTCAGCCTTGCCTCTCTGTTCTTTCACCTAGTAGCACAGAACAGGCAGTTCCAGGACGCTGCAGACTAGGCATTCAGAAGAACCTGTCTGGGCCTGCTGCCACCTCCGGGGAAGAAAACTTGGCCTAGCATCTCATTGGCTGGCTCCTGGGTAATCATAGACCAAGTCAAGAACTGGAATGTGACAGAGGGCAAAGGAGCTGTCCGTGCACTTTCTGATCCCCCCAGGGAGCTGATCTGAGGGGAAAGTAGGCCTGAGTGGACCCTGGGTCCTTAACCGTGTGAGACAGCTTTGAACCTTGTGTGCCACACTGTCTCTCACAGCACACTTGGCCCTCTCTCAGGACATTCTAGGCCACAGTGCAACTCACCCCAAGCTCAAATTGTCCTTGTCAGGAGTCCAGGTTCATCGGCTCAGCAGCAAAGTTCCTTCGTGGCAGGGTTTCTCTCTGTCTAAGCTTGCCTGTTTTCTCTTTGAGGACAACGAATGCTCCCAGTGCGCAGTGCTCTCTGGTCTCACCCCCTTGACTATCACACAACTTTACAGGAAGTACTGCCTTCCAGAGGATAGGCCTTGGATAGGGGACGGCCGTGTGAGCTCTGAGGGATGCTGGGAGTCCGGAAGACAACTCACTCCTCTCACCTGCCTTAGCTGAGGACTTGCCTCACACGCTTGAGCAACTCAGACGCTTGAGCAACTCAGAGGAACACCATTCTCCAAGGAGCTGCCCCTCCTTTCCCCGAGTCTTGACCTACACAGGCCTGTGAGGGTCCTGCTGTCTCCTCCCATGACACCCGACACAGGTGGAGAGGAGCCTACAGTTAGTTCTTACTTAGAAGGAGTCTCATAGGAGCTTTGGGGCCAAGGAAAAGTGGGGCACCCTCACAGCTGTGACAAGAACCAGGTGGGCGGTGCTGCTGAGCTATCAGGATAGAGATAGGATGCCCAGAGAAACATCCCAGAAGAGGCTGGTTTACCTCAGCAGTGTGGGCAGCTCATCAGGCTGAAGGTAGAGAAGCACGGATGCTCCTGAGGCAGCAGCAGGGCGTAGTCCTTGGGGAAGGGTGGTCCTCAAATGAAGAAGTGGCTGATACTAGTAGAGACCTGGTTATACAGGACCCTCATCCCATGGTAGGATAGATAGTGCATCCCAGATGCTCATGAGTCTGGGAATATGCTTTCGGCTGGAAAGCTAAATGACAAGTGTGCTGGTGAGGCCATGGGTATCTGTTTTTATTCATTTGGACCATGGACTGGCTAGTCGTGGCAGGAAGAGGAGCTGTGTGCACAGAGATGTGCTGGCTGCCGTGATAAGACAAGGTCCCCTGGGTGTGCAGGCTGCATGCTGCAGAGACCTTGTGGCCAGCAAGGTGCCATGGAACTCAGTCAGTGCTGGCTCCCAGGAGGATCCCTGGCACATAGCTGAGTTGGAAACAAGTTCAAAGGCTGTATATTTTTTAATTGCTAAAATGTCTTGTTTGCCCACGATGTTGTGGACCGAGTGGGTTTATTGTTTGCAAGGGGAGCCTTAATCAGTGTTGACTAAGGGAACAGTAGCAGGAACAGTGTGTCTTATGACCTGTTCATTATGACCCAGGCCAGACAGGGAAATCTGCATCACCTTGAGGTGCATTTAGGGCAGAAATGACAGGAATCAGCATCCCTCAGACAGTGAATCAGGAGGATAGTCTCAGAGATGCAGGGAAGGCCATGACAGAACATCTAAGCTCGTGTAGGGAGAGGCCAATTTTTGAAAGCTCAGGGATGCTGCCTGTAGACGCTTCATTGCACACCAAGGGCTGAAGCATAGGTCCTGGTGGAGGCTGTGGCAACTCAGGATGTTTTGACCCTTCAAAGTTAACCATTCTCATGATGCTCATGAGAAACTGGGTGCTCTGTAGCAGGTTATGATGCTTATGGGGGGGGGATAGAACAATGACCCATTGCTAGGGGAGGTGAAACACTTCCACATGCAGAGATGCTTCCTAGGCTTAGGAATTAAGCAACTCAAGAACTTCAGGAAGTCCCTGAAACTGACCAGATCCATTAGCCTTCCCTCCTCAAGCATATGAGCGTACATGAGTAGTAAGGGCTGCTGGGAAGGAATGGAGGTCTGCCAGGTGACCTAGAAGAAACCGAGACCCGCTGAACCACCTGGAGATGCCACTCTCGGAGACCTGCTGATCCACCTGGAGATGCCACTCTCCAGCCTGCTGAGTTGTCAGTATGCAATTTGGCTAACTTTTCCTCTTCTTGTAATTTGTCACTAATGATGGAATAGACTTTAATGATGCAACTGTTTTGCTGTTTTTGAATGATTCCTGAAAGTAACCATTCGCTAGGATTTCTGTACTTGACCCAATAAAACACAAGAGTTCAGTAAGCTGGACTTTGATGGTGTCTGTGCTTTGGTCTGTCATCAACTCTATTTGTGGTAAGTAGATGTGTGTGTGTGTGTGTGTGTGTGTGTGTGTGTGTGTGTGTTGCGTCTTCTCAGCAATACTCCCACAGAGCAATGGGTGACCCTGTCTTGGGACATGTTGATACTGTCCCTAACATGTGAATGCTAAGCTGAAGTTAAACCAGGGGCCTGAGGGGGGACCAGAGGGTTGACTGCTGCTGTGCACATTCCGGGGCCTATTACCTCCAGCAGAAATGGAAGTCAAGCTGAAAGACTTCGGGCTTAGGTCCTCTGTGCCCACATATCCTTGGTGGCTTCCTCCAAACCCAGTGGCCTCGGTCTCAGTGCATCTTGAAGGCATGCTGAGCCTTATGGTTTCTCTATTACTCTCTGCTCGGTGCCACCTTGTTCCCACCACTGATCTCATGGCTTGCAGGCTGCTCCCTAGGTAGCTTCGCTTGCTTTGTTTCCCACCAGCGAAAGGTGACAGCTTATGCCTGGTATCAGAGTGCTGAGTGGGGGGCGGGGGATGACACCATGACTACTGCCTGTGGAAACAGAATGAACTAATGGCAACAAAGCTACATTATATAAATGTAGGTTTATTGGAGCAGTGAAGGAGGGGGAGGGGAAGCACACACGGGGTTGGGGGGAGGTTAAAGGAAAGGAAAGAGAGAGTAGGAAGGGGTAAATGGAAAAGAGGGACCAGCAAAGGAAAAAGGGGGGAGTGTCATTGGAACCAAAATGTCTGGATTATATAGTGAAGGGAAGGCCAGGCCCTGGGTAGAGAGCAGGGCATGTCACCCCACCTTGCAGCAGGACCTAACAACTGTGGCAACTCTTATAAAGGAAAACATTAATTTGGGGCTGGCTTACAGTTCAGAGGTTTTACTCCATTCTCTTCAGCGTGAGAAGCGCGGTGGCGTGCAGACAGACACAGTGCTGGAGAGGGGCTGAGAGCTCTACATCTGGATGCACGGGCAGCCGGAGGAGGCAGTGAACCCCCAGGCCCGGCTTGAGCTGCTGAACCCTCAAAGCCCGCCTCAGTAACACACTTTCTCCAGCAAGGCCACGTCTCCTCGCAGTGCCTGTTGCAGGATGTTTGATCACACTGTGAACTCCAAGATTGTGTTGTTTACTGGAAAAACAAACAAACAAACACCTGTTTCTAGCTGTGGTGTGGTTCAGCCCCAGCACACACCTTTAATCCAAGAGTTTTCTGCTTGAGTGTTGTAAACAGGATTAAATGAAGTCAACTATAGGTCCTGAGGCTGAGCAAGCAGCCAGTTTACATAGGGGGAAAAAAACAAACAAACCCCAACAGAGAGTGAGAGGAAGTCAGGAGGACGGATAGAGAGAGGCACAGGAAGTAGAAGGGAGGGACATTAACCCTGAGGGTTTTTTGAGATGGCATGGGAAGAGGCATTCCCTCTTCGGGGACATCAACTGAAAAGGAAGGTCAGCTGGGTGCATTCTCTGCCTCTCCGAGCTGGCAGGCTTTCACCCCAGCATCTTCATGATTGAGATTTTGTTTAAAGTAACAAGTGCCCTATGAACCTATGGGGGTCATTTTCATAAAAGCCAAAACACAGAGCATGGTTAGGTGGTCAGTGTCAGTGCAAAGCACTCTTTTAAAAAGTGAGTGAATGAGTCGGGCGGTGGTGGCGCACACCTTTAATCCCAGCACTCGGGAGACAGTGGCAGGTGGATCCCTGTGAGTTCGAGGCCAGCCTGGTCTACAATTCGAGTCCAGGACAGCCAAGGCTACACAGAGAAACTCTGTCTCAAAAAACCAAATAAATAAATAAATAAATAAAAGTGAGTGAGTGTGTGAGTGTGTTTATGAGTGTGCCTGTGTGTGTATGTGCGTTAGCTAGGCTACAGTTGTTAGAGAGCCTGAGACCTTAGCACAACTGACTCCGTGGTGGAAGTGCCATTCAGGTTACAAAACTCCGCATGTAAACAGCACCACCTGCCAAAACTAAAACAAAGGCCTAATCCATGAAAGTCCATAGCTCTGGAAAAGTCTCAAAAATGTACTAACCTTGCTTTTTAGCTTGTGTAGTTCTGCTTCCAGCTGTTTTGTAAACTAAAGTATGTCAGCCCTGAACACAGTTTTTGCGCTTTAAAGCTCATCCTGAGAAAGGCTGGGGGCTCCCCTGGAATCCTGAGCGCCAGTGTAGTTGCTGGCTGGCGAACAAAGACTTTCTATTCGCTTAACCCACATCTAAGCAGCCTTCGCTGGTGAGCAGCCTGAAACATTTCTGGAAACTCCAACAAGATCCCAGAGCCCAGACCTTGAGACACCGGGGGTGGGAGGGGGGAATGGGGGGATGTCTCAAAGCCCCTTGGAGTGAGGAAGAGTACCATGGTCAGAGGACTTCCAAGGGAAGTTGGCTTAACCCACGTCCAAGCAGTCTTCACACAACACAGTGACAACCAGTCTCTAAAGCTGACTAGTTCATCTCAGCAAAAAAAAAAAAAAAAAAAACCATGATGCTTCAGGCCACCAGCCTGGTGGAGGCAGCTCAGCCAGGGCTCCAGGGTCAAACCTGCCAACTGGGCAGAAGCTCCAGGGATGGTGTAGGAGCTTGAAAGCTTCTGCACGGAAGTGACATATGAGGCTCATCTTGTTTCATTCACACCAACTTCAAAAACGGTAGAGAGGTGTGACAGTGACATGCGCTAGAGTGCCCACTTTCATGCAGGCTTCCTGGGCTCCGTGCTTTGTGTGCTCTGTTTAGTCTTCGCTATAACCCTAACATACTAGGAGGGAGAGGAACCCTCTTGTTCTGTTTACTTTAAAAAAAATTCAAACTAGGTGTGGTGGAAGACACCTGTAATTCCAGCGTTCAGGAGGCTGAGGCAAGGAAGGATTGGGAGTTCAAGGCCAGTCTGTGCTACGTAGCAAGAGGCTGTCTCAAAAATTTTTTCAAGCCTACATATTAAATATAATTGATATGGGAATTCTGTGTTGTTGTTGAGAGCAATAGAGCCTCTCTTAGCTTGAGGAACTAGCAAAACTGGACAGTCACAAAAGCCTGTGACTCTTAGGTGCTTGCCTCAAGAATCCAAAGACTCAAATACAGGGATTTAGAGACAAGTTTATTACAGCTTCGTAGCGAGAAGCTTACGAGAAAGGAAGACAGACATTCCATTTGAGTTAACCTGATATAGATAGAGGTCATGGCAGACATATGGTGGGGGATCGGAACCTGGCCATCATGGAAAGAACAGTAAGGAAGCCCAGAGTACCAGCAACAGTATAATTAGGCACTGGCCAGCACCATAAAGAGACAGAAGGGTACATAAGCTAATAGGGGTGCATAAGAGGTAACGAGGTACATAACCTTATTAAAGGACTAATTATTCTTCATCTCTTCAGCGATCATTAAGGTGAATCCATCAGCCCAAGAGGTCATCCCACAGGCAGGTGATTGACAGGTACAACCGGATTAAGTCTTTATAAAGAAATTATTGTACTTTTAGTACTAGGATGTGTCTAGGCATTTTGTCTACATGCAGGTATATCTGTGCACTTGAGTGTCCACAGAGGCCGAAGAAGCTATCGCATTCTCTGGAACTAGAGTGACAGAGAGTTGTGAGCTGCCTTGTGGGGACTTAAGAGTTGAACCTGGTTCCTCTGAAAGAGCAGCCAGTGTGCTTAACCACTGAGCCGTCTCTCCAGGCCCTGGATTAACTCCTAAGTCAGCAGACACTGGTGTACACCCATTCTTTCATCCTGGAGGCAGTGGCTTTACCTTTGTGGGCTTCAGTGCTATGGTAGCCCACTTCCCAAAGCCACACCCCCAAACGATCAAGTGCTGGCATGAACCGCCACACCCAGATTCACTTATGTTTTAATTTATTTAAAAGAGAAGGAGAGAAAGGAGGAGGAGGAAGGAGGGAGGGAGGGAGAAAGGGAGAGAGACAGAGAGGGAAGGAGAGAGAGAGGGAGGGGGGAGAGAAAGAAGGAGGAGGAGGAGGAGGAGAGGAGGGGAGAGGAAGAGAAAGAGACAGAAGATGTGTTTGTGTGGGTCATATGTATTTGGCTCCTTGGATGAAAAGCCAGCTGGAACAAGGAGGTGTGTAAACCAGTGGTCACGGTTGCTCCGCAGGCTTGGGAAAGACAAGCAAGGCTCTGAGCCAGCATGGAGGAGGTGTTTTTGGCACAACCCATCCCCCATCAGAAGCCAGCCTGCCCTAAGGCCCCAGCTTCCTCTTAGGAGACCCAGTGCTCCTGGGCTGTCTATGGGCTCCTGCTGCCAACTTCCTACTTCAGCCCACCCCGACCCCCCATGTGTGCCTGCCTGGAGCTGTGCTGGCTCTTTGGCCACTCCTAGTTTTTGTATTGTTTTTCCTGGTTTCACTGCAACTCCTTTCAGTCACCATGGAGAGTAAAGCATGGCCTTCTGGGTCAGTTGCTTTGGGGATAAAATCTAGATGCATCACAACTGGCTGTCCTAGATGCCCTCACAGCCCTTTGTGCCTGGGTCAGCATTTTCCCTCCCGCTCATGCTGTCCTGGAGACTGGCTTACTGTCCTGCCACAGCCAGAGCATCAGGAAGCCACTTCTCAGCCTTCACTTGAGTTTGGGGGTGGGGTGTGGGGCCTGGGAGTGATTGGAAGATGGAGGGAGAGAGGGTGACCTGGTGCTTTGTCGGGGTCCTCCTTGAGGACAGGGTCTATTCCCAGCATCCGGGTTCCCCAAACTTTCCCTCCCTTTCTGTCCAGGACAGGCAGCCTTGATGACTTAAAGCTCCTGCTCATCTGCTCAGGCTTGTAGCCGCAGCATGCTGGCTTTAGAGCAATCGGGGTGTGAGTGCTGCCTCTCATGGTGGGTCAGCTTCATACAATCGGGGTGTGAGTCCTGCCTCTCATGGTGGGTCAGCTTCATATAATTGGGGTGTGAGTGCTGCCTCTCATGGTGGGTCAGCTTCATACAATCGGGGTGTGAGTCCTGCCTCTCATGGTGGGTCAGCTTCGCATTGCTGATCAGGAAATTGTCCCTAAGACCCTGAGCTGGATAGGCTGGGAAGAGATGAGTCCCAGATAAGTGGCCTCTGGATTTCTCAGCAGGGCACCAAACTAGGTCCAGCTTGCGTCCCAGCAAGGGCAAGCTGAAGAACAGTTGTTGGGGACGACAGGCCATATGGCCAGTGTTCAGCCATCTTGTCAGAGTCTGTACCTTTAAGTCTCTGTCTTTCCCAGAGCTTGCCTTTCACCAGAAACTAGCTGACCCTGTTGTGGGTCAGCCATTAGACTAAAGACAGATAGAGATGGAGCAACCCTGTTATGGTTTAGCAGTTAGACTAGACAAAGATGGAGCCAGATACCCTGTGTGGCAGGACATTATGACCCTGCCTGGAATTCCCTGTGTTTTGAGAAAAGCCTGCAGCTGGGTTGCTATAGCAATATGCTTCCCTGCCTTCTGCCTTATAAAAGCTGCTGCCTGACTAATAAAGTTTGAGAGTTTGATCAACCAGACTTGCTTTCCTTCTTTGTGTCTTGCATTCCAACAGGTGAACTTCCTCCCGAATTTTAGTCGAATCCCGCAGGCTGAGGCAAACAGTGACTCTAGCAGGTGTCCTTTATCAGCAGGAGAGATGGACACCTCAGTGAGAGGCTGACACACTGTACTCCTTTGGTTAGAGTGTGGACTGGATGGAAGGGGACTACCTAAAAAGGATGGGATGCCCTCTGGTTCTGGGATAGCTCCTGTACAGAGGCCTCCCTCAGGCATGGCTCCACATGTAGGTGGTCACCTAGACTAGAGCCTTCTTCCTCCCAGAGGCCCAGTGAGGCACAAGTCCTTGGCTTTCAGGAACATTTGCCCAGTGGGATTTTTGCATGACGATGTCTACCTTGATGGCAAAGAGGGCAGTTTTAAAAGCGTGTATCTAGATCCTAACTTTATAGAATATTCTAAATGTTCTAAATGTACCTGAGAAGCTTATCTATTCTTGTTGTTATTATTATTATTAATGAAGTATTTGGGGCCTCAGATATGCTGTGAAAGTGCTTTATGCTATGGTATATTCCCAGACCCCAGCAGATGCTTAATATTTAAAGACATGCATGGATTGGGTTTTTTCTTTATTTTTCTTTTAATATGTATGGATTTTTGCCTAAATTTATGTCTGTGCACCAGGTACTTACCTAGTGCCTTTGGAAGCTGGAAGATGTCAGCTCCACTGGGAAGAGTAATAGATTGTCGTGACCTGTAATGTGGATGCTTGGAGTTAAACATCAGACCTCTGGAAGACTATCCAATGCCCTGAGACATCTCTCCATCACTCCCATGCCCCTTTGAGATAGAATCAATAGGAGAATAAAAAGAACACACACACACACACACACACACACACACACACACACACACACACACGTGTTCTCTGGGAGGTAATGCTGATCCAGCAGTTCCTTAGTGACTGTATTTTGAATTCTATGACTTTAAGAGTGTTTGCAATAAGAAGATGTATAGAATTTTAAGACTGTAATATGCTTAAGTAGTGGTGGTAGTGGTAGTGATGGTAGTAATGTGTGATGAAGGCAAAGTCTGGGTGCTTGGCTGCTACCCATGAGGCCCGCCTCTAGGCTAATCTATTGTAGACCTCCTCACTAAGGCTAGGGTCCCGGGGGCCCTAGCCCTGGGATCTGGCTCCTGGCCCCTGGCTACACTGTGCAGCCTCCTCACACTCCTTGGCCTGAGGTGCCTTGTCTGGCTTTCTTCAAAATATTATGGGGCTACATATTTGCAAACAGACATGGCTAATGTCACTAAGTCCTATCTGAATGCGCGTGGCTCCTGCTTCTGGGTGGCTGAGTCTGGGGGGCAGGTGGTGGACACAGTGGCTGCTCTGCCAGTCAAGGATCCTCCACTGGAGAGGAAGCAGCTGCAGCTCTCTCGCCTGTCTGTGTCCTCACAGCATCGAGGACAGGGGATAGCGAAAGTGCTCATCAGAACTGTCCTCCAGTTTGCAAGGGACCAGGGCTACAGCGATGTTGTCCTTGAGACCAGCACTGTGCAGTATAGTGCTGTGGCTCTCTACCAGGCCATGGGCTTCCAGAAGACAGGCGAGTACTATGTCAGCATACCCATGAGGTTAGGGGGTCTTTCTATCCTTCACTTCACTCACTCTCTCCCTTTCGCTGTGGAACCAGGGATGTGATCTTTTTTTGCCATGTCTTTGAGGCTGCAGTTAACTGTGCTGTAGGAACAAGCAAACCCTGGCAGTTTTCTACCACCAATCATAAGAGCTTCAGGTCAGTCTTGCTGGTGGTGAGTTGTGGGTGTTGGCTCCCTGCTCCATTCTGCCTTTTTAAATGTCACTCTTTCATCTCTCCAGTGTCATGTTAATACACCACAAAACCCAACTCACATTTCACTCAGGAGTCTATTAGTTGGGAAGTTTACCCAGATAGATGCCCCTTGCTACATCATCGAATGGTTCTAAAGCCAAACATACTAGGGCCTGGGACCATGGGCTTCACTTCTGTTCTCTCCATGCACAGTTTCCTACAGCTGTCTGTCCAGGTTACTGTCCACTCAGTCTGTGGATTCCATCTTCTCTCAAGACCCAACCATTTACACACATGTTCCTCTATGCCTATCGGCTCTCTCTCTCTCTCTCTCTCTCTCTCTCTCTCTCTCTCTCTCTCTCTCTCTCTCTCAAACACACACACACCCCTTTGCCTATGAGTTGTAGGTCCAGTTTCCTACTCAACTGTGGGTCCCTCAAAAGAATGCTGTGCTCTTCTGTCACATCGTCTCTTAGCCACCAAGGCCAGAGCTTCCTAGAGAGGTTCCAGGGTGTATAAGCAGAGGGGACAGAACAGGACAGGTGTCCTTGATGGTCCCGGGGATTTAAAGCTTCATCTAGGAGCAGGTCCCTGTGTAGCTGCGTCCTGCAGACTGAGACATATCCTAAAGAGATAGGAGGCTCACATGGCTCTGGCAGATCTCCAAACTTAGTGAAGCCACTTCTGGGGTTCTATAAGCAGTAAATGGCTGTTGTAAGTGGTAGGGGACTGTGATGGAACGACCTACCTGCTGTTCACGGACTTCTAATGATGCAGGGTTATTTTTTTCTCTTTCTTTTTGGTTTTTCGAGACAGGGTTTCTCTGTGTAGTCTTGGCTGTCCTGGACTCTCCTTGTAGATCAGGCTGGCCTCAAACTCACAGAGATCCACCAGCCTCTGCCTCCCTGAGTGCTCAGATTACATTTCCTGTGCTGATGTGAGCACCTGTAAGAAACCCCCCCTCAAGTCCCTGATTCACCGTGGTGGCTGTGCTGGTTTGAGTGAGAACGGCCCCCAGGGGCTCACAGGCTCTGAGAGGAACAGCAGCGTCACCCTGAAGTGAGTGATAAACCATGCAACCCAGGCCAATCCAACAAGATGTGCTCTGACCTTACATGACCACCATCACACACAGGTGAAATGGCTGAGGCAATGCCATCCAGGTCCAACTTCATCTGATGTTTATTTGCTCACTTCTTGGCTCTCCACTCCCAACAGCCACTTCTGCCTTGGCAATGCTTCAAGGACTGCCCGTGACCTTGACTATGGTCCAAATGTGTTAAACAGTGCCAGGAAGAGACTGGGGAGCCTTGAGAAGGAAGCAGATGTTTCTCAGCTGTTCTAACTCCTTCACTATGTACCACCCTTCCCAGCACTGATATGATTATGGTTTCATCTGTTACAATGCTGTAACCCTGAGCTTGGGCACCAAGAAGATTTTCAAAGGCGTGAGCTCATCTTAGTCTGGTTGTTAATTTTAAAAGAGGACCCGACACTTCTAACTTGCTCAACCAGAATGAATGGTTGTCAATAACTATCACGTGTAAATCATTTCACAGGCAACACACACACACACACACACACACACACACACACACACACACAGAGTAAATAAATGTAATAGGTTGTGTAAATGATCAACCAAAAAAGAAATGATTTAGTCAATTCTAGGTACGCTGTACAAGTTGTCCAAATCACTCCTGTCATTTTCATTAATACCACGTAAATTAATATGGAAAGCTGGTTGGCTCTGAGGGAAAGCATACAGGGGTACACGCCCTAGAGGAAGAGGTAGTCTTCCTGTCATACCCTGCACAGTGAGCACCGTTGGCAGGCCACCTGCCAGTGATTGCTGGTTCAAGGTGGGAGTGGACGTATTCTGAGAGCTGAAACTTGAAGTACTTAGATTTTACTATTTGTGGTCAAGGGCATCTGTTTCAAACCTCCCACGGGGCTGGAGAGATGGCAGAGTGGTCAAGAGCATTTGCCACTCCTGCAGAACATCTTGGTGGCTCACAGCCATCTTTAATTCCACGTACAGAGGATCTGACACCTTCTGGCCTCTATGGTACCAGGCATCCAAGGGGTACATATACATATAGGCAAACACCCATGCACAAAATATGTTGTCTAAGTTTCCTTTGAGATCAAAACATTACACCCCGAAGGAGGCTCCTTAAGCAGCCAAGATGCCTGGAATAAGTTCAGACCAGAATCACTTGGAAAGGACAGTCTCCAGCCTGTTGTAATGCCGGTGTCTTAGTCATCTCTGCTCCAGTATCACCTCGTTGGCACTCCTGTAAGTAACCCACAATAAAACTCATTAGTCCATCAAGTCAGACTTGGTGGTCTTTGTACTTTGGTCTGTCATGAGCTCCCTACCTGGGGTGAGCAGACATGCGTGGTGGTACATCTCACCAGGGATATTTTAGCGGCATAATGTAAGTCTAAGAAAGAAACCATGTCTCTACCTCGACCACTGGAAAGCACGGTTTGGCAAGACACACATGTGCTTTGCAATGATCTGTGGCTCCCCATGACGTTATCAAACAATTCTCTTTCCTTCCATTTTCTAAAAGATCTTTTTGTTTCTTTTCTATACATTGGTATTTTTGCCGGGATTTCTGAGAGATTGCATCCACTGAAACTGGGGTTACAGATCCTTGCGAGGAGCCGTGTGGAAGTCTAACTCAGTCTCTCAGCTAGAACAAGCGATGTTCATAACCACTGAGCCATCTCCCCAGCCCATTCTATTTTTTTTAGATGAAAGGTACACGATATAAGATTAGCTTATAGTTGCACTGTATTTGTGACCTTTGGTCCATCCAGGTGTCGTGCCTTAACCCTATTCCTCAAATCCCAAGCATTCCCAGCAGCCTAAGACGCAACTTCAGCTCCAGCAGCGACTGCTTCCTTCTCTGTCTCCCCAAACCTTGGCCATCTCCGCTTTACCAGGTTGACTGCCTTTGGGCTCACAGTTTCCTATTGGTCACGTGGCCCTCCCAGCACTAGCGCATTTTCCTCCTTGTCTTTGTCCACTCTGGCTCAGCAATGTCAATCCCATGCACGCGTCCATGCTGCCATCAGCACACGGAGCGTGGGCTCCATGTTTGCATCCTTCAGCAAGAGACGACGGAGCCTCGCTGACTATTGTGGAAGTAGTTCAAGACCACTGAGGACATCGCTTTCCTGCTCCTGGATACGGCTGCATGGCACCTCAGAAGGCTCCATTCAGGGTGGGCATTTAAGGGCTGGTCATAGCCTTTGGGGTGCTCAAAGCGCCATGTCCCCTTATTCATCAGGCAACATGGCAGCTGGCGGATCCCTCGTAGGGAACACATTCCTGGAGCATAGAGGGAACTCTCCATGGCAGCCAGGATTCCAACAGGACAAGTCTCTTCCCGACTCACAGGACATGTTTGGATGCAGCCAGCAATCTTCTCTGCCCTTGAGTGGCTGCCATGTCTGCAGAGGAAGAGCAGGGGTGGGGCAGGGAGGTCAAGGGGCAGCTCAGTGGGTGTTTCCAGGAGCAGAGTCAATGAGCAGGAGAGATCCCAGTAGTGAGTGGGGGTGGGGGTGGGGGTGGGGTAACGCAGCTTTCCCTGGTGCCCAGGACTGGCCCATTACCTACTTTGGCAGTCTTTCCATGCAAGACCTGCTTGGCCTCTCTGCTCCTGTGATCTGGCTCGAGGATGGCTTATTCAGGTAGGTACAAAATGAGGAAAACCATCCTTTTTGTGCCAGTGTCACTGTTTTGACTTCCCCTGGGGATGTGAACAACCATCTGGTCACACCATAGAGGGCACCAGGACAGACAGACAAGCAAACAAGCATGATTCTATTCAAGTCAAGTTGGACAAACCAGTTTATTGGGGCTGCTCATAGGAACATGGGAAGGGTCCTTACAGGAGCATGGGTGGTCCCACATTAATTAAAGTCCTCCATTGATTGCATACAATCTGCAACACTCAGGTTCCTAAGGGACTTCTCTGCCAGTAAGTGTTTCCTGCTTGGTGACCTTAGGGAAGAGCCCTTTCCCGAGACTTCCAGCCCCTACCAGCTCTCCACAGGAGGATGGTTCAAGTCAGGCCAAACAGACAACACAACTCCAGATCTTGAATCTTTCTGCACCCTCTCCCATCCTCCTCTAAACCTTGGAGCAGATGACATATGAATCTATTTTTTTTCCATTCATGACATAATATGGGGCTGTACCAAAGGAACAGTCACTTTTTCTCAGCAATTTGACACGTTCTGAGTCTAAAGTAACCCTCACTCACTGTGTGATCTCCCCACACAACTGAGGCTGCACTGCAGGCATCTGTGGGCACAAGCACCAATGTTGTGAAGGCCACTGGCACATTACACATGCTTAATAAAGAATAAAACAATAGAAGTAGTCTCCTCACTGTGGCCTATGGCTTCCACAGCCACAGGATTTCATTCTGGCTTAGAATACTCAATAGCGTTCCCTCCCGCAGAGGCACTAAGTTTAACCAAAGAGCATCTGCTTGCAAATGTAACAACGGCACTATTGCACCACCGTGGACATCTTCCTGGCATGTAACAGTTCAGCACACAGGTTCCAGAACCGAGCAAGACTCTGCAACAACTGTCCCAGGGCAGCTTGAACTGAGCCTCTTGCCACTAGATACCCAGACAGCAGACAGGGAACTTCCAGCTGAGTCTCTGCTTTGTTCTTCCACGTCTTGTGATGTCTCCAGCAGTGAGCTCTTCAGTCCTGGCATGCACCCAAAAGCCATGCATTTGTGGTCTGCTGGACATCAGGGCCTTTTCCTCACAACAGCTAGGAAGGCTGCCTATGCCTAGTACTGAAATGTCTACCCAACAACCTCACCAGCTCTGAGAATGCCTTTCTCCACTCTAGAGGCTGCTCCAAGTTCTGCACTGCCATCCGCACTGTGGTTCCAGGGTGGTTTCCTTATCTGGAAGACACTTAGGGTTGGGCTCATGAAATCTTTAAGATAACCAGGATCACTGGAGGCCTCCTGCTGCCCAACCCAAGCAAGGGCCAAGTGGTTCTGGGGTTTTTCTCTAGGGGGACACATTCATGACAACTCATGATCCCATATGCTCTCGTGGATCCACACCAACGTTTCCTGTTTGCTATCCACCTAGTTGTGCTTTCCCACAGACCGGAACCAAATAAGGCATGAAGGATCAGGAAGCCAGGAGAGGCCATTTTAATCACTCTCCCTGCCAACAGAAGTCACCTTCCTCTCTGAACAAAGGTGACTTAGGGGTAAGATAAGCACTTGGTTGTGCCACTTATCACAGGGCACATGCTAGCCTGGCCTGTGACTGTGCTGTGCCTGGACCACAGGAGGCTCCTTTCAACACAAGTCTTACATTTCTCTCTATGTGGCAGCTTCGGTGTTTCAGAAAAGCTGCCATGTTCTTTCTGAGTTCATTCCAGCTTCTCTGCAAAGAACCTAAATCCATCTGGGCTGCTAGAACTTTAGCTCACCAAGGTCACTTGCCCTGTGGTCTTGAGACCAGCTAGCTGAAGCTGGTATCTAGTTGACTCCTGAGTGAAATGTGAGTTGGGGTTTTGTGGTGTATTAACATGACACTGAAGAGATGAAAGAATGACACTTAAAAAGGCAGAATGGAGCAGGTAGCCAACACACACAACTCACCACCAGCAAGACTGGTCTGAAAGGAAAACAAACAAACAAACAAACAAAAATACAAAAAACAAAACAAAACAAAAACAAACACAAAAAGCCCGAGATATTGGCATAGGTGGCAGAAAACTGCCAGGGTTTGCTTGGTCCTACAGCACAGTGGACTGCAGCCTTACAGACATGGCAAAAAAAGATCACATCCCTGGTTCCACAGCGAAAGGGAGAGAGTGAGTGAAGTGAAGGATAGAAAGACCCTCTAACCTCATGGGTATGCTGACATAGTACTCGCCTGTCTTCTGGAAGCCCATGGCCTGGTAGAGAGCCACAGCGCTATACTGCACAGTGGTGGTCTCAAGGACAACATCGCTGTGGCCCTGGTCCCGTGCGAACTGAAGGACAGTTCTGACCAGAGCTTTCGCTATCCCCTGTCCTCGATGCTTTGAGGACACAGACAGGCGAGAGAGCTGCAGCTGCTTTCTCCCCAGTGGAGAATCCTTGACTGGCAGAGCAGCCACTGTGCCCACCACCTGCCCCCCAGACTCAGCCACCCAGAAGCAGGAGCCACGCGCATTCAGGTAGGACTTGGTGATGTCAGCCATATCTGTGCGCAAACACGTAGCCACAAAATTTCTCCAAGATAGCCAGACACGGAGCCTCAGGCCAAGGAGTGTGAGGAGGCTGCACAATATAGCCAGGGGCCAGGAGCCAGACACCAGGGCCAGGGCAAGGGGCACCCCAAGTAAGAGCAGAAGAGTATGGGGCAGTGTCAGCATATGGCGGAAGGCAGCGGGGATGTGCTCTGCCATGCCGCTGGAGAACAAGTCCAGGACTCTCTTGCGGTCCCTCTCCTGGTACTGGCGGATGTGGTAAGGAGCCATGGGGACTCCTGGATCTCAAGTGTCAGTGATCACAAGACCTTCTTGCAAAGCTTCCCTCAGCCTGCAGGAAACAGAGGAAGCCAAGTCAGTGCCCCAATCCCCTCTCAGCCTCCCAGAACCAGGGAGATGCATTCTCAGGTGCGCCTCTGTCAACAGCCATTAGGAAGCAGGGCAACACTACTGGGAAAAACTATCAGGCCATTGTCACCTACTGACCCCATGTTTCCTCCCTCTTCTAGCCACCTGACCCTGGGACATGTCCCATGACCTCATTAGCCTATGTACCCTCATCTGTAAAACAACGCCTGGTTTCTAGGCTGCTCTGAGGATTTAATAGAGGAAACTGACCTTTAGGAGTTGAGGTGCTGTTCTGAGATCTTTGTTTCCTCTTCCAGGTCCAGACATCCAAAACTCCTGTGTTCCCAGGTGCAAGTTGCAACAAATGCTCTTTCGAGCAATTGGAAAAATTCACTTTATACAGAGTGTTGACAAAAGATCAACCCAATAACTCTCCACCCATGGGTCTCCAGGAAGGTTGTGGGACTCTAGATCACAGAGACCCCAAGTTTTACCCCTGTGACCTCTAACAGATCTGTCTCCTGGGTACACAGTTTGAAGTGTCCAGGATGGTGTGAGCCTCTGATGATATCCTGAAAAGCCTACCACGGGGCCACTGAACTTCTAGGGCACAGATCCGGCCTGGCACCTCATTGGCTGTTTCCTGGACAATTATAAACCGAAGGTCAAGAACTGAAATGTGACAAGGGCTGGAACCCACATCTATTCATCTTAGGCTTAATCTGGGGCGGTGTGTTTGTGTGTGTGGCGGGGGGGAGGGTAAGCTGGCTCTGGCTAACCATTATGGGAAGCCTCTCGCTCCTTGCTGTCCCTTCTTTAACGCAGACAGCATCTTTCACTCAGTGCCCTTTGCCACCTCTGGATTCCAGCCTAGTCACTGGCATTGGCACACACATGCTGGGAGAGGCCTGTGCTCACGACCAGCTGGGTTTCTTTTCGTGGTACTTCATCACCCTTAATGTACCCCGCAAGTACCCTAAAAGTCCAAATGCCCCCTTTAAGTACACCTCAGGTGGGACAAGTCTGAAAAGACAAAACAAAACAGAAAAGCCAGTGAAGTGTGACGCCAGCTCGTGCTGCAGTGAAGGGGAGACGCCTCAGGACCACAGCACCTCACCAGCCTGTCCTGCAGCTTCCTGTGCTCTGCGCTTGTGTAAGCACTGTATGCACTGTTCAGTCTTCACTGTAGCTCTGGGATTCTAGACGGAGGGAACAGATTGGCTCTTTCTTGACTTCAAAATAAATCTCAAAGCAGGCATGGTGGAGGACACCACCTGTAATCCCAGTGCTCAGGAGCCTGGGACTTGGGAGGGTTGAGAGTTGGAGGCCAGTCTGGGCCATGTAGCAAGACACTGTCTGAAAATGTTGTGTGTGTCCCCCCCCCCAGCCTACAGAATAAAGCAGAAAACAAACATCTAATGGTATGTCTCGGGCCTTTCCCAGGAGTCTACCATTATAGAACACTTGCTTCTTGCTCTCTGGAGCTCTTCCATTGACTACCTGCAAACACACCTGTTGCTTGGTTTTCTTACAGTATTAGAAATAAGATGCTTGCTTCATGGCACTTCTCTGTACATTGCATGTAGTGGCCATGTCTCTTAGAACTAACTGCCTCTTTAAAAATAAAGTTGAGATTTTTGTTTTTCACACTAAGCCTGTCTTTCAGGACTCTGTGTATTTGGTTTTATCCAGAGTTATTTAAAACAGTTTAATCCTGAGCACAATTCCTGGAAATGTTGGGAAAGCCGCAGCACCCACACTGTGCTCACTTCCTCCCTCTGCTTTGCCCAGGTACTCACTGGCCGCTGGTCCCATTGTGGGCGAGTCTCTTCACCATTAATGCCTCTCCTCCACTGCTGTTCTCAGAGTTGAACAATTTCTCAGACTCAAATTGCTGGGCTGGAATTAAAATTGAGATCTGAGAGATGCCTAGATCGAGAGATCTCAATAAATCTACATTAGCTCTTCCTGTACTCTCAAAAACTTCCACGTGCTGCGATGAAGGCTGAGAACAGCTACACTGAGATTCTACTTTTAAAATAAATAAAAATAAATACATAAAATATTGAGGAGGGCATGGCAGGGGAGGGGGGCCACATCCTGCACGAAGGTAACTTTTGAAGGCTGTTTTTTTCCCCTCCCACTGTGGGGTCCTGGCATTGAACTTAGCTTCCTCATCCTGAGAACAGTGGGAGGACAAAAAGGCCGGAAGTCCTCAGTGGATCTCGGTATGTGACCTGTTGCTGTCTGCACTACTAATGCACAAGTTAGCCTGGTGCACTGCACCCCTAATGCCTTTCTAGGGCGAAGTGCCCCACAGCACTCCTAATGCCAGGTCAGGGATGAGACTGCCCCGAAGCAGTCTTGCAAGCAATGCCAATCCCTAGCCCCCTTCTGCCCTTTGGGCTGTTACACTGCTGGGACAGCTGATGTGGTCGTTTACTGTGTCACAGAGATGGCTTGTGAAGCTTTCATTTCTCTCGTTGTGATGTCTTTCGTGCTTGTGAGCCTCTGGCCAAGAAATCAAATAAAGTAGAGCCATTTCCCAGGGAAGAAGTTAAGGGAAGTGGCCCATGTCTCTCAAAGGGTAGTTTCAAGCCCACTTAAGAGCAGTGTTCTCTGTACTACCCACTTGTAACCGGGGCCTGCGCCCTGCTTTACAAAAGCTGCTTCTTTCTAATGAACTTCTAGGAGGAGAGGGCATGTAGGAGCCGGGGACATGTCTCTATCAAAAAAGCACTTGCTACACAAGCATTGGAACCTGAGTGGGATCCCCAACATCCACGTTAAAAAGCCAGGCATGGTGGCCTGCCATGTAATCCTGGCTCTGAGGAGGTAGAGACAAAGGAATCCCTAGGGCTCTCTGCAGCCTTTGTACCCTAAGATGGGACCCGGGCCAGTGAGAGGCTGTCTCAAAAAGAAGGTGGCGGAACTCCTGGGGAATGAAATCTGAAGTTGACTTCCATCCAACCTCTGCATTCCCGTGGGTGGGCACCTTCATATGGGTATTCCAGCCTACACAGGGCGGGTGGGGGTGGGGGGGGAGGCTGAGGAGGCGGCAGTGTGGCAGTGAAGAGGTGTTTTCGTGTATTTGGCTCCTTGCATGAAAAGCCAGCTGGTACAAGGTGGAGGAGGGGCTGTGTAAACCAGTGGTCACTGTTGCTCCGCAGGCTTGGGAAAGACAAGCAAGACTCTGAGCCAGCATGGGGAAGGTGTTCTTGGCACAACCCATCCCCCATCAGAACCCAGCCTGCCCTAAGCCCCCAGCTTCCTCTTAGGAGACCCAGTGTTCCTGGGCTGTCTATGGCCTCCTGCTGCCAGCTTCCTACTTCAGCCCACCCCAATGGGTGCCCGCTCAGAGTCTGGAGCTGTGCTGGCTCTTGGCCACTCCTGGCTTTAATGTTGTTTTTCCTGGCTTCACTGCAACTCCTTTCAGTCACCATGGAGAGTAAAGCATGGCCTTCTGGGTCAGTTGCTTTGGGGACAGCATTTAGATGCATCACAACTGGCTGTCCTAGATGCCCTCACAGCCCTTTGTGCCTGGGTCTGCACTTTCCCTCCTGCCCATCCTGTCCTAGAAACTTCTATACTGCCCCAGCCCGAGCAGGAAGAGGCCACTTGTGTGTACACTCATATCCCCCTGAGAAGTCAGAGTTTTCTGGCACTTCTGGTTTTGATGCTGTCTCACCTCCTGGCAGTGTTTCGCTTACTGAGGGAGTCTCAGGAGCTGACTTTCCCCTTTCACAAAGTAGTGTTTCAATGCATGGGAAACAGCTACACAGCTATTTCACTAAAGAAAGCACAGCAGTAAGATAAAGTGATAAAAGCACTTCCCCCCCTAATTTCCAAATAGAAAATTAGGAAATTCGGTGTCTTTTCTATTTCTGGGAAATCTGAGCTGTTGTGTATGAAGACAATACGATGTTGGGCTTAAGCACGGGTGGCGGTTGGAAATGTACTTTTCCTGAAGTCCTGGGGTAAATGAGCTTTCTTGGTATTTCATATAATTTTGCATGTCTGTCTGTCTGTCTGTCTTTAGTTTTTTGAGACAGGGTTATTTTGGCTGTCTTGGACTCCCTTTGTAGACCAGGCTGGCCTCGAAATCACAGCGATCTGCCAGCCTCTGCCTCCTGAGAGCTGGGATTAAAGGAGCGCGCCACCACTCCTGGCAGTTCGGCATGTCGCTTAATGAAAGTCTCCACTCTGAGCACATGAACATGAACTAAAACAGTTCAGGCCCCTGGCATTTTGTTCTTTTCCCCCAACAACCCTTCTATGCTTACGTCTGTCTCCAGCACCTGGGGTCCATGGACTATGTTTAGCTGTAATGAAAACCTGTGTGAGTGAAGATTGCGTTAAAAACTCAGTGCATACATATATGAAACTGTCAGAGAAAAAAAAAAGTGGACTCAAGATATCATTTCTAACTCTGAGAAGGGCAATGATACAGGCCAAAGCCCATGGGCTCCTGGAACAGAGGACCAGAGGGGCCTCCAGGTTCACTTCCCATGCTTAAGGTTTACGTTCAACCAGGTGTCCTGGGGCTGGGTAAGCTGCCCCTTCCAGCTCTGCAGAAACGTCTGACCCACAGACTCCAAAGTGAGATGCATGTAGTAGTATTTTTGCATTGTTTCTAATATGACAGATGGGGCTAGATATATGAAACACAGGCACCCCAGAAACCTAGAGTGTAGCAGAGCCCCCAACCCTCACTCAGCCATCATATGTATTAGAACTGGTGTGCACCAGCAAGGAGCTTTTATTGTTCATCACACTGACATGATGGGGTTCATTGGGTCTTGTAGCAGAGTGTTCTGGGGTATGTTTGCTGCACAGGAGCATAGGCCACAGCCCCCCTTCCTAGGCAGAAGGGAAGGAGTACTTTAACTGAACTGTACAAATAGCTATTAACCTCCAGAACATACTCATGAAGTACTGGCCTGTCTTCTGGAAACCCAAGCCCAGGTAGAGGGTCATAGCACCTTGCTGCAGTGTGCTGGTCTCCAGGACGACATCGCTGTAGCCCTGGTCTCGTGCAAACTGGAGGACAGTTCTGATGAGCGCTTTCGCTATCCCCTGCCCTCGATGCTGTGAGGACACAGACAGGCGAAAGAGCTCCAGCTGCTTCCTCCCCAGTGGAGAATCCTTGACTGGCAGAGCAGCCACTGTGCCCACCACCTGCCCCCCAGACTCAGCCACCCAGAAGCAGGAGCCACGCGCATTCAGGTAGGACTTGGTGATGTCAGCCATGTCTGTGCGCAAACATTTGGCCACATACTCCTTCCAGGGCTGTCTGGCAAGGAGCCGCAGGAGCAGGAGCAGAAAGAAGACACAGAAAATGGCCAGCAGCCAGGAGCCAGACAGCAGGGCCAGGGCAAGGGGTGCCCCAAGTAAGAGTAGGAGGGTTCGGGGCAGCAGCAGGATGTGGCGAAAGGTGGCTGGGATGTGCTCCTCCATGCCCTTGGAAAACAGGTCCACGACACTTTTATGGTCACTGTTCTGGTACTGGCGGATGTGATAAGTAGCCATTGGAGACTTCTGGGTCTCAAATCTTGGCATCCGGGACAGACAGCTTTACTTGCCTGCACACCTTCCCTGAGCCCTGCAGAAGAGAAGAGTCATGTGAGTCTCCTGACCGCCCCCTTCCCAACTTCCCAGGGTCTGTGCACATGCCGTTCAAGGGTGTGTCTTTCTGCTGTTACCAGAGAGAAGCAGGACACTCACCCCTAAAGCAGGACTTGACTGCTCCCCTGCCTCCGTTCCCTTTGTAGCCTCTAGCCACGGGGTGCTGGCTGTCTCTTATCCTCTTTGAGCAGATGTATCTTCATGTAGATCTGGGAAAAAAAGAATGCCTGGTTTCCATGCTACGGCCTGTGTGCAAGCAGCATGCATAGAAACTGTTTCCTCTCTGTGGTTACCCAGTTACAGGCTTTTTGGTCTTTGGTACTCAGATGGTACTTTTGTGCAGGAAGATGTGATGTCCCAAGAACTGTGTTTCCTGGTCACGGTCCCCACATTCCAGAGCTGTGTTTCCAAGCTCACGTTCCAACAAACCCTCTTCTTTCCCTTGATTAGAAAGACTTGATGTGGTCAATGGCAAAACGTTAATCCCCACACTGTCACCTTTGAGTCCTGTGCAACACAGGCCCCACCCTTGCCTCTCTTTCCTCTCACCTGGTACCACAGAGTCAGGGGTGTCTGGAACGGTTCCACCTCTGAGCAGCAGTACGTACAAACTGCTGGCACCTTCCTTTGCTCTGGGCAGCAGATCCAGGGAGGCAACTCCTTGGATGGCTCCAGAATAATTATAAACCAAAGTCTAAGAACTGGAGTGTGGCGGTGGAGGTGGCACACATGCATTTTCCTTGTGGCCCCAGGGAATATACCCAGACAGGCGAGCTCTGGCATGGCACACTGGACCCCATGCTTTGGAATCCTGCCTCCTTCTTCCTGTTCCCTGCATTTCTTAGTGTTTTTCTCTAATTCCCAGCCTGGACACCTGAATGCACCTGCTAGGACAGTGTTTCTTAATTAACCTGGGGGCCAAAGAACCTTTTAACAGGGATCACCTGAGACTACTGGAAATACCAGATAGTGACATTACAATTCAAAACAGTAGCAACATTACAGTTATAAAGCAGCAAGGAATATAATTTTATTGTTGGGGGTTACTACAATAGGAGGAACCATCTGTTATGGAAATGTATTAAAGGGTCACAGCACTGGGAAGGTTGAGACCCACTGTGCTAGGAAGAAACCTGCGGTCTGGCCACTTGCCATGTGCTCACGCCTCCTGGCCCAGTGACAGCCTTCTTAGCAGTGCGCATCCCTGCCTCAGCTGTACCTGATCTGGAGCTACTAAAATGGATCTGGAGCTCGCACTGACCTCCCCACTCCTTAGCCACGGTGGAGGACACAACTGGTATGCCTCATGGACACTTTTCAGTCCCAGAAAATGACAGTTCCTGGGTAGAGTAGCTGCTGGAATTGAGCCATGCTTGAATCCGAAGATCTTCTCACATCAACATCGACAGCACCTCCCCCAAGAGGGGAGGAGTGGCTCAACTGGCTGTGTGTGCGTGTGTGTGCGTGTGTGTGTGCGTGTGCGTGTGTGCGTGCGTGCGTGTGTGTGTGTGTGTGCACGCGCACGTATGAAAAAGATTTATTATTATGTATACAGTGTTGTCTGCATGTACACCTGTAGGCCAGAAGAGGGCACCAGATCACATTATAGATGGTTGTGAGCCGCCACGTGCTTGCTAGGAATTGAACTCTGGAAGAGCAGTCTTAACCTCTGAGTCATCTCTCCAGCTCTGAGAATATTTTTTAAAAGAGAAAGTATGGGAATATTTTATTCATGTTTAAAGACAGTGTTGCCACCCCTCTCTCTATGGCTACATAGCTGTACTGGAACTCACTGTGTAGACCAGAGTGGCTTCATACTCAGAGAGATCCACCTGCCTCTGCTTCCCCAGGGCTGATATTGAAGACATGTGCCACCATGCCCAGGGAAAAGGAATATTTTAGATGATGAAGGATTTTGAAGGGTAAATTAGGATTTTGATCTGGATAAAATGACCAGGTCTCTCCAAAATGGTAAAAGACAATAAATAAATAAATAAATAAATAAATAAATAAATAAATAAATAAAATAAAAAATTAAAAAAAAGGGGGGGGGGGTAAAATCAGGAAGCTGAAATGAGTGGCAAATGGTCACAGTGAGGTACACAAAGTCTGTGGGTGAAGGCTGGCGTGGTGGTGCATGCCTTTAATCCCAGCACTCAGGAGGCAGAGGTAGGTGGATCTCTGTGAGTTCGAGGCCAGCCTGGTCTACAAAGTGAGTCCAGGAGAGGCAGGATGACACAGAGAAACCCTGACTTGAGGGCTGGGAGAAGAGCTGGAAACAAAGTCTGTGGGTGACAACGTAAGGTGGCATAGCCATGTGCTGTTACTGGGATTCCTCAGGTCAAAATTAAGTTCATTCACACCGCCTAGAATGTAGTACTCTGTTGAAAACAGTGAGTTTTTGTAAGATATTAATCCACTCTCAGCATTGGCAAAAAATACTTTAAAAAACGAAAGGGTTTAATTAAGATAATTACTTATGCTTCTGTTAAGTTTGTCAGAATTTTAACTACTTAGGAAACCCAGTCTTTAGTCGATGCTCATTAATTCTAATTTGTTTAAGTTAACGTCTTGAAATAACCACTTTCATACACATTTTCCCCAGATGAATCTAATGTCCTACGTATCTGTGTGTGGTGATCCATGACTGAGCTTGTTTGCAGTTAAAGTCAGAATACCAACGATTCACACGGAATGACCACCATGTGCTCTCTTTTATACAGAATTCATTGTGGCCAACATAATTCTTCTGATATTTCTACTATTTTTAGCCAATTCCATTCAGAATTAAAAACAAAACCAAATCACAATCTTGCCATTTGGGCGGTACTGTTACTTAGAATCCCGGTCTGTATGTCTTCACCTTGACAAAAGACACAGCTTGTTGCTGTACACAGAATTCACTGACTACATCTGTGCATGATCATGAACACTGTTCCCCATGACAGGTCTAAAGTTTATTTTTAAGTAGGTGGTGCTGTAGACCTATTATCCTACCCGGCCAAAAAAAAACCTACATTTTGCTTCAAAGACAAAAACTAGATAGATTGAGAGATAAATAATGGGGACAGGTACTTTGGTTTTGTATAATCCTTCCATGTGGTTATACAAACTGTTGTTGGCACTCTCTCTCCCTCTGTCTTTGTCTGTCTCTGTCTCTCTCTTTCTCTGTCTCTCTCTCTTTCTCTCTCTCTGTCACACACACACACACACACACACACACACACACACACACACTGCATAAGTACAACCTATAACGTAGAGCCCCATTAGTATTTTTTGAGATACTAGGACATCAAGCAACAGGATAGATAAAATGTAAAAAGCAGACCAGGCAAGTCTAAGAGCCATCCCTTCCACAGCTCTTAGTTGCCTAGAACTGGATGTAAAGGGTTTATGGCATTAATTCCTTGACATCTCTCACTCACTCACACCCTCAACACAGAATCCATTCAAACCAGTAAGGACAGGTCTCATCCCAGGAATGAAAGACAAGATCAAACCACCACAGTCAGTCAACAATATCTTCAGAGACGTGGAAAGATGTCAGGATCGAGCCACACTGCCATGATGTAGCTTGTCTGCAATTCCAGCACTTAGGGAGTTGAAGTAGAGAGACTGAAAAGTGGAGGACAGTCTGGGCCACATGAGACCCTGACCCAAAACCAACAGTAAGAACGGAGTCATTTGTACAGACTTTCCAAAAGTAAGAGGAGAGAAGTGAGAGAGAAATGGTTTTTATGTATGCTTACCTGACACTGTTTTCCAACTTTGGTTTATACTTTTATTGTTTATATTTGTTTCAGACAAAGGCCTATTTCAGAAATTCTCATTCCAAGTCATAGTGGCTCCTGCCACATATGGTATGTTCTGATATACATCTTCATGTGCCAGAAAATCTCCTGCAAGTAAGAAGCCATTCTGACAACCAAGGGCACACTGTCATGATGCCAGCTTTCATATGACACAGATCGCAGAGTTACTACTAACTCTGAAGGATGATTGGGGACAGATGGGGACACTTGCATATTCTGTATTATGAAGACACACTTGGGTTCCACAGTGTAGAAAGCAACCAAAATATCCATAGTATTAGCTTAGCATGGACACACACTCATTTGTTTTGAGTTAATCACCCAGCCCAGCCCAGCCCAGCCCAGCCCAGCCCAGATACCTCTGAAGCAGCATGAGGCTGTTATCAGTAGAAAGTAACTAGACTCCAAGTCTCAACAAGTGCCCAAGTCCAAACATCTGCAGATGAGGAAAGAGCACAAAAGTAACAAAACTTACAGACATCTCAAAAATGTGACTGACCCACCACCTGACCAGGGAGGCAACATGGAGCTCCAGGACAATTGGCTGTCTTTGCCTCCAGCCCTATCTCCTCCCTATATAATCTGCTGGCTGGAGGTGGTACGGAATTAATGTCTTTAAAACAATTAATCTATTTTCGCAGACTGCTGGCTCTCTATGGATAAACCATAACTTTAAGATTCAATCCCTTTCTCTGTTCACTGGGTTCTTTGACAGAGAGGCAGAACCAAATTCTGGTTTCACTACCTTGGTGGCCTTCCTTCCTCAAGAGCGGTGCCCTGGCCTTACACAACTGCCTGAGGCAGATGGCTTCTGAGGACTTGACCCTAGCATCCTTTCTGAGACGGGGCTTCACTGTGCTCCCGTCTGCTCAAAAGATTTGTCTCTTTCCCCCGTCACAGCTGTGAGAGTCCACTTGTCTCTAAACCTCCAGGCACCGGAATAGCTCCTTCAATGTAAGACCCCACCAAGGTGCATCCCCGCTTCCTCCCGAGAGCACCCTCGGTAAATTCAGTCTCAAAAGTTCTGAAAAGCTGTGACTCTCGTTCTAGTGAATATTTTCATTTTCACAGGAAGAACCCAAGGCTGTTCAACACAGGCTAAGAACAAAGCCGATACTCAACAACATACCTCGACTTCTAGACGCGACATGTGGGTCCTTCTCACCCCCAACGCCAGGAGAGAATAGAGCCAGCTCTCCCTGGTGTTCAGCATCAGCTGCAGGTGGTACCATAAGAGTCTCTGGAACTTACAGAGAGATGTAGAATCGACCACGCCCACCAGGATCCGGAACCAGGGCGACTTGGAGCCGGTCTACTAGATCAAAGAGTGAGCACTTCCGGAAGTGGAGAGCTTTGTTTCCAAGGGGAAGGTCTTCTGAGCCGGACGGGAGACTGATGGTGAGTTCCGCTCTGCAGCTCCTAACGTGCGGTGACATTTTTGTGGGTGATTTGCACGTCTCTCTTCGCCGGTGTTTGTCGCGAGCCCTCCCGGGCTGCGGGTGGAGAGTGAAGTCGCCTCGGCTGCGCTCCGGCCGCTCGGCTGCGCGTGCCCGGGTGCCCCCTGCCGGCGGAGCCCGAGGCTGAGGCTGGAGGAGCCGCCTGCAGCCCGCACAGCCACAGCGGGGCCCGGGGCTGGGAGGGAGGCGCGGCCCAGAGCTGCCCCTGCCCGCTCCGGGTCTCCCCAGCTGGGACGGAGGCAGAAAGCCCCGAGGACAGGGACGCCCCCAGTGGAAAGCTTGACCACTGAAGCTGAGGGCAGCCCATGCCATCGGGGCGGGAGAGGAGTCAGGCAGGGACCAGACGCCACAGGCGGGTCCTCACGGCATAGTTCCGGCTTTAGCTTCAGCTGACTTCCTCCTGAAGGACTCTGACCATCATCATAGGTTAGAATTGCGTTGCTGGTGGTCGGGGCCTCGGTGAGGACGCTCTTAGGGTGCTGTGGACGAGGGATGATGGCGTGTTCATGACAAGGATGAGCCAGAGTTAGACGTGGAGGTAAAGTCAGTCAGTGCGTGCCCAGGCCCTGGACGTGGTACTGCAGTGAGAGGCATCTGCCTTGGATCCCCTTCTGTAGCTAATATCACAGTACCTCTTGGGTGAGGTGTTTTGCTGTTTGTTCTGTTTTCTGAGACAGGCTTTCCCCGCATAGCCCTGGCTGTCCTGGAAGGAGCTCTGTATACCGGGCTGGCCTCAAATTCGAGATCTGCCTGTCTCCTCCTGGAGCCAGGAAGGGGGTTAGGAGACTAGGTAAACTTGCATTCATCACAGAATCGCTCTGGAGATGTAAGCTATTATTTTAATTATCATATGACTGGATTAACAACTTTTTGAGTTCAAGACCCTAAATACTCCGAAGATAAACTATTAACTTCATAGTCGCATGAGTGGATTAATGATTTTTTGAGTACAAAGTCCTAACCACTCTGACGGCCCTACTTGACCTCACCTTTTAATATCTCACATTGGGAACTAAATTTCAACATGACTTTTACAGGTGTCAAATCAGATCAATATTAAGTGATAATTCCAAAGTTTCTGGTCTAAATGACTCTCACACTAAACAAGAACAAACTGTTCTGAGAGGTTTTCTAAAAGCTCTTTTCCCTTAGTGTTAAAAATCAGGCCGGCGGGGCTGGAGAGATGGCTCAGTGAGTGGTTAAGGGCACTGACTGCTTTTCCAAAGGACCACGGTTCAATTCCCAGCACCCACGTGGCAGCTCACAATTGTCTGTAACTCCAACATCTGACACCCTCACACCAATGCACATAAATTAAAATTAAATAAAATATTTTTTTAAAAAAAATCAGGCCGGCGTTTCGGTTCCCAGCACCCACATTGTAGTTCTCAAAAGTCTGTAACCCCAGTTCGGTGGAATCCAACACCCTCTTCTGGCTGCCACAGGTACCGGGCAAGAACGCAGTACGCAGACATACATGCAGGCAAACACTCAAAAAATATTTTTTAAAAAGACACTTAAGAAAAACTGGGAACATCGTTTTCTTCCCTGATTGTAAGTACTCAAACTTTGTTTGATGACTGTAGAAAGTTCAGAACACGCACAACAGAATTTTCTGAGAGTAGATTAAAAGTCACCTAATAATCTCAGTACTCAAGATTTCTTCTCTATTTTGTTATGTTTGATACTTTTTTCTATGCATGTCTTTATATAACAGAGCGTACTGATCATCTCCTACCCTTCCACAGCCTTTCTCAATTAGATGCTAACATGAGAAAAGACTGGGTCAGGACATTATTTACAAAACTCTTCTTTTTCTGCTACAGAGACCCTTAGACATAATTCTAGAAAATCAGAGATAGCTTTCTGTTATGTTTAAGTTTTGTGGTTTAAATTAAAAAAATGTTATTTTATATGTATGGATGGTGTGTGTGTGTGTGTGTGTGTGTGTGTGTGTGTGTGTATTTTTTTTCCCTCCCTCTGGGACTGGAGTTACAGGTGGTTGTGAGCCACCTTGTAAATGCAAGAGCAGCATGTGTTCTCAACCTCTCGCCCGCTGGTTCTTGTTTTGTTTTGTTTTGTTTCCCACGGCAGGATCTCATGGAACCCAAGCTAGCCCGGAACTGGAATTGTGTAGTTGAGGATGACTTTGCTGTTTTTGTCAGAAGGAAATGTAACTCTATCCATATCTAATCGGGTAAAATAGGACAGGCCTAAACAAAGAAGAGCCTCGGAAGAACAAGTCAGTGCTGTTTTGTTTTCATGGAAGAAAGAAACTGGAGCAGGCTAGGATGTTGAGGGAAGACTCCCCCAGAGGAGGCAGGCAACATCAGGTTAGGTTTTAGGTGCGAGCATCAGGCATTACCCACACAATCTACGTGTGTAATAGAGAGTACAAAATTCTGTTTAGTATAAGAAGTTTCACATTAAATATTAACGGTTTGTTTTTCAAAAACTGATAGGCAACCTTTAGAAATGGTTTCCATTATGCAAGTACTGGAAAAATCTCATATACATATAACCAGCTATGCTGTCCTTGGTACCGTTAAGCTGATTCAGGCAAGTGTACCTTCCAAAGCAATACAGAACGAACATTTCCAGTTTGGTTGTTTTGGCTGAGAGCCATCGTTCAACATTTTAGGTTTTTAAATGGCAGCAGTAATTATATTTTGCGTTTTGTTGTATATGCTTCCTATAGTTTTTTGTTTTTTTTTTTTTGAGACAAGGTCTCACTATGTAGCTCTGGCTGTTCTAGAACTCACTATGCAGACCAGGCTGGCCTAAAACCCACAGAGCTCCAGCTGTTAAGAAAACAGTTGACATATTAAGTGAAGAAGATCATCATATTTAATGTCAAAGGCAGTCCACCCTAAGACAATTATGGTAATGTATTAAAAATGAGTGTTAAAGTAATATGAAGAGCACCATAGTTGATTTGGGGTAAAACTAGCCTGTCACTCATTCTAATCAGGCTGCCTTACAGGAGCATTGGCTTTCCAGGAAAGAAACTATTCTAGGAAACTAGTGTATCTTTTGATAGTTTTACATCTGTAAAACCAGGATCAGGCTACATCTTGGACTCTGAAGACGATAGCCAATCACACGTGGCAAGATTCCGCCATAGTGTAAGATGAGAAGGTCTTCCTTCCGCCACGTGTCCCAGCTCTAGAGCTTCATGTGCAGGGTTCAGCTGAGTTTATACGTGCATGGTGTCTGAGCCTCAGAAGTAGGTCTTTGTGATGCTCAGTAATTTGCACAGATAAAAGTAGGCATGAGTGGAAGCGTAACCACAGTTCCAGGTATGTCTGTCTGTCCTTCAGTCCAGTGATGTTCTGTCCGTTGGTTACTAAGAGGTTCTGTTGAGTGAGGAAGGTTATTTCTGTCAGTGGGGCTGTTTTACACTGCTAAAACCAACATGTCTGCTACTATCCTTAGGTATAGTGATAGCTGTGTGAAGGCTCCACCTCACATAGTCATCTTACTAACCTCTCTAAAGCCTGTTTTGAGCACCCTGTGTGCCTTATCAGGGCTCTACCCTGAGGAGTTTTCACCATGTATCTGGGTCACTTCTCCAAAGCTCACACCAACCAGTGAAGTTAGCCTGGACTAGCTGAACAGATAGACCGTCATCATTGGATTTCAGCCTCATTCTTATAAAAAAAGTGACCTCATGGATCCCTCATTTAATTCCCACTCTACGAATTCCAACATCATTATCTGCTACAGGTGCCGCGGCATAGTTCACAGGACGGTCTTGCTCCCAACTGCCTCTCAGCTCGTGCTCCGGGGACCAAGGCTGGAATTGCACCACTTTCTTTTGTATATAAACTCAGCCCCGTGTACTTGCAAGCGCTTTGGAGATGCCTTGAGATAAAGATTTCCAATTTGAACGATGGGAGAGAAGCCTCTGTCAAAATTGCTTGGCCGGCAGGGTTGGTGGAGAAGTTGGGTTAGGCTTGGATTGCCTACAGATACTCAAGAGAAGGCTAAAGACGTGTTTTGATTTGTCTTCAGGCATTTTGCAGACTGTAAAGACCCATGTCCCCGTCCCTCCAGCCCTCTGACCGTCCTCAGGACTGGCTTGGAGGTGAGTTCTGTTGCACCTGGCTTTACACAGCTCGGCATGGAACGAAGGTTTGCATGCTACGCCAGCACTGAGCTGTTTCCTCAGCCCCCCTTTTCAGTACCTTCCTGTTAAGAGCAGCTTTTAAATTATTTTCAGACTTTTATTTCACGTTATGTGCACGTGTGTGTCTGCAGATATGTGTGCACGTATTTCTGGGTGCCCGCAAGTGCCAGAAGACCCTGGGAGTTGGAGTTACAAGTGGCTGTGAGCCACCTGACGTCCATGCTAGGAGCCACACTCAGGGATGTGCAAGGACAGCGGGCGCTGGTGGCTGCTCAGCCGTCTCCCCAGCCCCATGGGGAGCTGAGCGTGGTGGAGCAAGCTTGTGACCCCACTGCTTGTGTTGGGGAAGCAGTAGGATTGCGATTTCCAGGCCAGCCTGGCCCAGAAAATAAGAATAACAAAGATTAAAATGACACATTTAGCCACATTTATTTTGTTTTTCATTCCTGTGGTTGTACTTAACGTTATTATTGCTTTAACAAACCACTATAGCACTTGTTTTGTTTAGGGCTGAGGCTTTTGTGCTAGAAATTGAACATGGCCTTGTACCTACTTGATCACTAAGACATTTTCCCTACCAACAGCTTAAAAAAAAATTTTTTTTTCAGCCTGGTCTACAAAGCGAGTGTAGGACAGCCAAGGCTACAAGGAGAAACCCTGTCTCAAAAAAACCAAAAAAAAAAAAAAAAAATGTAAATTCTTCTCTTAAATAATGTATCCTGACCATAGCTTCCACTTCTTTCAGTTTCCCTCTACCACCTCCTCCTCCCCTTCTAGAAAAGGCAGGCCTTCCAGGAGCATCAGCTGAACACAGCATAAGAAGATACAGTAGACCAGACACAAACCCTCACATCAAGGCTGGGTGAGGCAGCCAGTAGGACCTAGGAGGAGGAGGAGAATCCCAGGCAGAGGCACCCCGCCTCTCACTGCCCATGAGAGTCCCAGGCAGAGGCACCCCACCTCACACTGCCCATGAGAGTCCCAGGCAGAGGCACCCCACCTCCCAGTGCCCATGAGAGTCCCAGGCAGAGGCACCCCGCCTCCCACTGCCCATGAGAGTCCCAGGCAGAGGCACCCCGCCTCTCACTGCCCATGAGAGTCCCAGGCAGAGGCACCCCACCTCACACTGCCCATGAGAGTCCCAGGCAGAGGCACCCCACCTCCCACTGCCCATGAGAGTCCCAGGCAGAGGCACCCCGCCTCTCACTGCCCATGAGAGTCCCAGGCAGAGGCACCCCACCTCCCAGTGCCCATGAGAGTCCCAGGCAGAGGCACCCCACCTCCCAGTGCCCATGAGAGTCCCAGGCAGAGGCACCCCACCTCACACTGCCCATGAGAGTCCCAGGCAGAGGCACCCCGCCTCCCACTGCCCATGAGAGTCCCAGGCAGAGGCACCCCGCCTCCCACTGCCCATGAGAGTCCCAGGCAGAGGCACCCCGCCTCTCACTGCCCATGAGAGTCCCAGGCAGAGGCACCCCACCTCCCAGTGCCCATGAGAGTCCCAGGCAGAGGCACCCCGCCTCCCACTGCCCATGAGAGTCCCAGGCAGAGGCACCCTGCCTCCCACTGCCCATGACAGCTTTTGTCGACTGTTTAGTCACACCACCTCTTGCCATTGGCTGGGTAGGTCGTTCTCAACTGACATCTTATTTTGTCATCCTCAGACTTCCAATTAGTTCTTTGAGAAAGAAAACTAGAAATGGATCCTACAGATATAAAAGACAAATAGAGCCTGGTAGATTAGCCACCAAAGAATCAGCAAGACGTGGGTGCTGGAGATGTAGCTCAGTAGTAGAGTGTGTGTTTAGCCTTTGTAAGACCCTTATTCAATCTCCATCATTAAAAAGAAAAGTGATGGTTGAATTGTTCTTAAAGTTTGTGTTTTTATAACATATAGCATATCTGTCAGACTCAGGACGTCATTCGCAGTAGGTGAGCCCTCCCACTGGCATAACCCAATACTCTTAAGTTTTCCTGTTTAGCTGAGATTGTAGGTGTAATTCTCACATGTGGTGAGAATTACTTAACAATTGTATGCTTTTTGTCAATTCCATATTGAAATGTCTTTGTGTAAAGCATGATATTTGAATATTAAATATTACTTTCTAAATACTTGTGACCAGGTTTTGTTAAAGTATAATAAAATAGATCAGGAATTTAGGAAGGATGCAGTAAATTACAGCCTCATTAATGCTCTGGGTAATCTGGGATCCATCATTCCCTGGATCCTGCAGCTGCTTGTCTGACCAGGCACAGAAGCTGCTCATCTTGCCAAGGAGGGCACCAGCCACTTCCTTTGGCCTTTCCCTAGGAACAGAACTAGAAATAGCTTAGCACAGTTGGAAATACACATTATGAAGATGCCAAAGATGCTTTAGAAATGGACTTTCCTACTTTAGCAATTCTGTAGTTTATGAAATTAATTATCTTCAACTGTCAGCTTGGCATGGCTGCAGAGTCACATGACAGGAGAGTCTCAATTGAAGGATTGTATAGATCATATTGGCCCATTGCCCTATCTGTGATGGACTGTCTTGATTCTTAATTGTGATAAAGAAGGGCCTAGCCCACTGCGGGCAGCACCATTCCCTGGGCAAGTGGTGCTGGCCTGTATTTAAGAAGCTAATTAATTAAGCAGGTGCCAGTGACTGAGTCAGCAAGCAGTGTTTCTTTGTGGTTTGATTTCCTGTAATTGTAAGCCAAATAAGCCCTCTCCTCCCCTAAGTTGCTTCTGGTGAGAGTGTTTCATCACAGCAACAGACGTGAAGCTAGAACAGAACCAGGAAAGGAGAAAGCAAGGATTTTGTTAAGTTGGTTACAGCTGAGTGTGTTTTCACATGCAGTTCTGGGGCTTGGGGGCCACGGGGCAGGAGGGTGGCGGTACAGGGCAAGTTACAGCACAGCAAGGTTGTCAGAGGAGAAAGAGAGGAGAAACTGGGTGGGAAAGATGGGTACAGTCCTTTACATATAAACACCTGCTTTGTGCTTTGTGTTTTGCCTAGTGGAGTCCTCCCTGTCTATGAAATGCAGTTGTCACGGCAGTTGGACTTGTTTCCTGAATGCAGGGTGACCCTCCTATTATTTAAAGATGTGAAAAATGCAGGAGACTTGAGAAAAAAGGCCATGCAAGGATCTATTGATGGTTCATTGATAAACCCTCATGTGGTAAGTACAAAATATGAGAATGAATTGATTATGGCAGTCACTTAAGAATATGCTAATTTTACCCTAAAATTATTTTATAATTCAAGTAAAAAGTGTTTGCCCAAGTCACATTTGGTGTTTTGAATTTAAAACAGCAAATAGAGTGTGTAGTGCTGTACCCTCTCTTAGGAGATAGGAAAGGCTGAGGCCTATCTGTGACCACATTCGTGTTCCAGCAGATGCCTGAGCTTTGTTCTTCTCATATGTGAAGTGTGAGTCGGCAGAAGCAGAGTGTTTTATTTACTGTTCCACGGCCGTGAAGAGACGCCATAGCCAAAGCAGCTTACAAAAGAAAGCACTAATTGTGGGTTTGCTTACAGTTTCAGAGGGTTAGTCCATGACCGTCATAGTAGGGAGTGTGGCAGCAGGCAGGCAGGCAGGCATGGCACTGGGGCAGTAACTAAGAGCTTACATCTGCTCCCCAAGATGGAGGCAGAAAGCACAACTGGACCTTCTGGGGGCTTTAAGGTTTCAGAATCCCATCCCCAGTGATACCTCAAACCTAATGACAACAGTGAAACCTCAAAACTCATCCTCAAACAAGGCCACATCTCCTGTGATGGCCCAACAAGGCCACATCTCCTGTGATGGCCCAACAAGGCCACATCTCCTGTGATGGCTCACCAGGGCCACATCTCCTGTGATGGCTCAACACTCAATGACTTCTAGCCCAGGAATCATTCTACGGTCCTCCTGAAACAACACAGTCAGGTCCGTCACAGCTGGACTCCACTAACCAATTTCTGTCTTAGTTAAGGTTACAGCTGCTAATTTTTAAAAATAATCAATTTATTTTATGTGCATTGATGTGAGTGTATCGGATCCATTGGAACTGGAGTTAGACAGTTGTGATTGTCATGTGGGTGCTGGGAACTGAACCTGGGTCCTTTGGAAGAGCAGACAGTGCTCTTAATCACTGAGCCATCTCTCCAGCCCTCTCTGTGCTAATTTTTGTATTCTCTTAACTGCTGAGCCAACTCTCCATTCCCTAATTTTTATATTTTTTCTGGTAGATTGTCGATCCATTTCAGATACTTGTGGCAGCGAACAAAGCCATTCATCTCCACAAACTGGGAAAAATGAAGACAAGAACTCTGTCTACTGAAATTATCTTCAACCTCTCCCCAAATAATAATGTAATGTGCTGACTGACTTTATTACTGTTGGCCCTGTCATCATAGCATATGACCACCCACCCCCAGTGTGACATGCTTCTCCCTGCGTGCGTGCATGCGTGCGTGCGTGCGTGCGTGCGTGCGTGTGTGTGTGTGTGTGTGTAGGGGGGGTTATGGGGTGTGCATATTCATGTGTGGGAGTATGGATACCTGAGTGCCATGATGTGCTTGTGGAGGTCGAGGACAACCTCAGGTGTTGCTTGCCGTTGCCTTGTTCCAGACAAGGTCTCTTTGTCGTTTGCCACTGTGTGCCCGAGCTATGTGGCCTGCAGGCTTCCTGGGCTCTTCTGTCTCCACCTCCTATATTGCTGTAGAGCACGGTGATTACAGACAGTGCTGCTGTGCCTGGCTTTACATGAGTGCTAAGGAATTGAGCCAAGGTCCTCACACTTGGGTGGCTGGTGCTTTACCCACTGAGCCATCTCCCAGCCCAAGACTGCATTGTATATTGAGATGATGATGTTCTGTATGTGACACATGAGCAAGATGTCTGAACTCTACTGATGAAGATTACTACTGCTGATTGTAACAGCCAGCTACTAGTATCATCAAAGGGAAGATTAGGAAGCCTATGGCACCAATTAAACCACACTTGGCTACTAAGTTTATAAGATGCAGTCAGCGTGGCAGCAGAACTTCCCATTAATGGGACAGTTCAAATTATTGAAACATCATTCTGCTCAAGACACTGCTCTAGGGGCAGGAAAGGCAAATACGATCTTTAGAAGAAGACGAATAAGAAAAAGTTAAGCTGCCCTAAGATAAATGACAAGAGGAATACAGATTATGATCTGGGAAGGTCACTTGGAGACAGGTGTTTGTGTGCAAAGCCAAAAAGCCTGGGCTGGACCCCGAGGAGCAAAGTGCAAGTTACAGCAGAGACAGCAATAGTAGGTGCTGGACAGGGCCTGTGCAGGGAAAGTACACTAGGAGAGACGGGAGGCTAGCTGAGCAGGCCAGCAGCTGTTCCAGGCAGGAGGCTAGCTGAACAGGCCAGCAGCTGTTTCAGGTAGGAGGCTAGCTGAGCAGGCCAGCAGCTGTTCCAAGCAGGAGGCTAGCTGAGCAGGCCAGCAGCTGTTCCAGGCAGGAGGCTAGCTGAACAGGCCAGCAGCTGTTTCAGGTAGGAGGCTAGCTGAGCAGGCCAGCAGCTGTTCCAGGCAGGAGGCTAGCTGAGCAGGCCAGCAGCTGTTTCAGGTAGGAGGCTAGCTGAGCAGGCCAGCAGCTGTTCCAGGCAGGAGGCTAGCTGAGCAGGCCAGCAGCTGTTCCAAGCAGGAGGCTAGCTGAGCAGGCCAGCAGCTGTTCCAGGCAGGAGGCTAGCTGAACAGGCCAGCAGCTGTTTCAGGTAGGAGGCTAGCTGAGCAGGCCAGCAGCTGTTCCAAGCAGGAGGCTAGCTGAGCAGGCCAGCAGCTGTTCCAGGCAGGAGGCTAGCTGAGCAGGCCAGCAGCTGTTCCAGGCAGGAGGCTAGCTGAGCAGGCCAGCAGCTGTTCCAGGCAGGAGGCTAGCTGAGCAGGCCAGCAGCTGTTCCAGGCAGAAGGCACTCACTGGCTCATTGTCTTCTGGTTTTTCATTATAGATTTCAGAGGCTTTGAAGAAATTTGGCATCTCAGAAAGTAACACATCAGTTCTGATTGTTTACATCGAAGACGGAGGAAAACAAATAGATCAAGAACACCTAATCTCTCAAGTGGAAGGCCAGCAGGTGCCTTTGGAAAGTCTTCCAGAAATAACAAAGCTCTCAGAAGTCAAAAAGGTTTGTGTTGCATGTTTTTAAGAGTTCAGTAGATGAATTATGCTGATGCTGTTTGTTCATAACGGGGCATATTCTTTTTTGTTTTGTTTTGTTTTTAAATTTTTTTTCAAGACAGGGCTTCTCTGTGTAACCCTGGCTTCCCTGGAGCTCTCTCTCTCTGTAGACCAGGCTGGCCTCAAACTCAGAGATCCACCTGCCTCTGCCTCCCGGATGCTAGGACCACCGCCCAGCTTCATCACTGTGACTTTATGAATTTGGAACTATTACCATTTTAGTTAGCGTACAGGATAATGGTATTCACTACACTACACTACATTACATATCCTTACGGCTCTCACTCTAGCTGCCTGCTCTCTTATTCCCAATCCCTTCTGAGCCTTTGAGAAATAGTGTGGGGCTGGAGAGATGGCTTAGCACTTAAGAGCACTTGCTATTCTTCCAAAGTAACCGGGTCTGGTTCCTGGCGTGCTCATAACCACCTCCAACTCGAGTTGCAGGGGATCCAATGTTCTCCTCTGACCTCCATGGGGACTGCACACACACAGTACATACACATAGAGGCGAACACCCATACAAGTACAATTTTAAAAAGCTTTAGAAATAGTAATATAATTTTACAGATACTTGGAAAGTATTTGTAAATGAAAATGAAAAGGGATGTACTAGTTTCTGTGGGAGGAGAACCGTGAGAAAAGGGATCTCTTTCAATATTAAGTGACTATATGAAGTTAATAGCTAGATGTGGACTCTTAAAATTGATAAAAATGTGGGTTATATGTTCAAGCAATTTGTTTTTTTTATATTAATAACTACACTTCAAAAGAATATATTAGTGGCAAATTACCACCTACTTTGAATATTTCTAACTTATTTGTGTATGTGATAATAATGCCACATACAAATGTTTATGTAATAATAGTGCATGGACATGCCAGCACTCATAAATTGTCATTCATTTTTACAGATATATAAGCTGTCATCACAAGAAGAGAGTATTGGGACATTATTGGATGGTATAATTTGTAGAATGTCAACAAAGGATGTTTTATAAGATGTTTAAAATTACCAACAGAAAATCTCAGTTAATCACTAGCTTTTTCTTTCTTGGTTATAAAATTAACATACTCATCACAGGAAAATGGAAAAAGAAACCAATACCAGCCCTACATTTTTTTCCTTCTTAAAGATAACCTCTGTTACTGTTTTTGTCATTGTCTCCTAGTCATTTGCTTATTCCACGTTTTATTTTTATAATTGGAATAAAAAGTGCAAGCGTCTAGTGAAGGCTGCAGTGTTGAGGGCTCTCCTCAGTAATTCCTCCATCAGTGTGTAACTCGCCTGTACCCCTGGCTTCTCCACACTGCCCTCCGAGCTTCTGCATCCTGAGCGTTTCGTGCATAGGAGTTTCCTTAAGTTAGGTGTGGTGACTCACTTCTACAGGCCCGTACTCAGGAGACTGAGGCAGGAGGAAGCCACAAGTTGGAGGTCAGCTTGCGATATCCCATAAGTTCCAGAGTAACCTGAGGCACTTTGTCAAATCCTATCCCAATAAATAAATAGCAATTCATTTAATTCTCACAGCGACCTGTTAGGTGGATATGTCTTTGTGCCCACAAAGCAACTAAAAGTGTAGCAATATTAACAACTAGCCAAGAGCCATTTAACTAGTGTAAAACTGTATTTGATGGGTTTTTTCTTACTTTATCTCGTATTTTGTTTGCATCAGTCGAGATAGGCTTGGTCAAGGGTCAGCAAAGCTCTAAAGAGCCAGGTGGCTGCTTTGCTCCTCAAAGGCTACCTGGTTCTCGCTGGAACTACTCAACTCCACCTTTGCCGTCTGAAAGCAGCTACAGAGGACACGTACATAGTGAGTGGCCTCTGTCCAGTAAACTTTGACTTGAACAAGCAGGGGGGGCTGTGGCCTGCAGACTCAGGGTTGGTTGGGCTAGAGTGACAGTCACTATCTAAAGTTCCCTGGCTCAGTACAGCAAAAGGAGGTATCTTGTTATCTTCAGGGCACTGGGGATCAGAGAAAAAACCCACAGCCGTGTGTAGGAGCCCTCTCTGCTGGGGGCTTCTCAGGCTTTTAGGGTACTGCGCAGCTGGACAGAAGCTCCGGGAAAGGCACCCACACGGAAGTGACACATACTGCTCACCTTGTGCCATTCACAGAGCTTCAACAATGGCGACTCCGTGTTCTTCCCACGTGCATGGTCAGTTCTATACCCCTTCAGGCCCAGCTAGAACGCATGCTCTGCAGAGCCACGGTGCCCTCTCATAGTGCTGCTCCGGGGTGGCCCTCTAGGCACTCTGTTGGTGAAATCTTATCTACTTTATTTGGGTTCTTATACCTCTACCTCCCTTCCAACCCCCAACACTATGTAGGAGAGAAACAAGGTGAGAGGAGAAAGGTGACATAGGGACATAGACCTCTTTAGACTTAGTGTCTTGGGACAAGTCCAGCCTTTGTAGTCAGGATATCGAGCAGTTCAGCAAACAGCAAACACAGCAGTAGGACTAGGTGGCAGCAGCCACTTTCTTCCTTCTAGCACCCCCATCCCTCTCTGGGCTCTGGCATTTATAACCTCTCAGAGTCCTCAGAATTAAACTATCTGCAGCTGTAAAGTCATGCCCCTCTCAGAGCCCACATGAGACAGTCACTGTTAATAGTTGTGGACAAACTAAAGCAGCCCCATATCTCACTCCTTGGATTAAAACAAAAAATATGTTTACATAACAAATGAATTTTTAATGAAGCTAAAATATTCACTACCCAGATTCCCTTTCTGAGACATACCTCTGAGTACTCAGACAATGCTGCTGCTACACTGGGGGACAGAGGATGGTGCAGTGCAGAGAATAAGTGACACTTGCACACTTTCCCAAGATTGTCCAAGAGGAAAGAAGTCTTGATTTTCCTTCTGGCAATTATGGAGGCAGGGGGTGTGTGTTCTCAGTGTCCCTGTCTCATATGGGCTTCACACGGGACCGTACTGAGCTGGAACATTAACTCAGAGGATGCAAACTCCTAGGGGGTACTGGTGGGCTTTAGGTGATGGAGAAGGACTCACAGAAGCCCAAGGAAGGTGGCCTAGGTGATGGTGGACAGAAAACACACTGTGGTTCCCATCCAGGCCAAGGAGAGCCACATGGCAAGAGGTGAGGCGTATAGTCCCAGTAGTCAGGTTACCTGTGTTTGGAGTTGCATAGCAAGGGGTCTCTGTGTGGTTGAAATTGGTCTATGACAAAGTTTGTCAGCAGGCCAGGGAAGGTTTGGCTTGGCTGACCCCTCTGGAGTGAGGTTGTATCAGAGGTGATGCAAGGATTAAACAGGACTTCCAATAGTGCCCAAGTTTCACAAATTACTAGCTCAGGGGTGCTTGGATCTCTTGCGATCAGCAGTCTCCAGCCTAGAGTGGGAGTCATGTCGAGGTACCCCACATCTCTAATGAGCCATGTTGGGGTACCCCACATCTCTAATACGTCAGTATTACAGATGAACTATGTGAGAAAGAGGGACAGCCTTGCTTATATAAGCACAGAACCACATCCCATCACAGCCTTGGGTCAGAGGTTTGCAAGATGCTGGGTCCAGGCTGAGTTCCAGGAGTGCCAGCTGTAGGGCCCGTCCATCTGCATAGCCTTTAGAAATGCAGAACTCGCCTGAGAGACAGCCCACAGCAACAGCTCTGTAAGAGTGGCCTGAGGTGTCCTCCTTATAGACTCAGACCTCACTCTATCCTAGCCGACTTCTACTCTCTGCCATGACAAAAAATACCTCCGCTGGTTCTTTTCTCAGTTCCACACCCAGCTTCTGGTCTGCTACTCTACAGATCTTGTAAGCACAATCTCTATTTGTCTCACATGTTCTGCAAGTGACACCTGCTTGGAAATCCTTTTGTTTCTTTCTCCTCTGCCTTAGCTTTGGCTGCTCTGCAATCCTTGTGAGCCCTAACCAGCTAGCCTGCTGCAACAGCACAGCACCCAGTTGTCTGGCACGTCAGCCAACTTTGATGCTTGCACAGATGAGTGAGGTGCCTGCCCTGTAGAATCTTTCTGGTTTACAGAAATACATGCAGTAGTATTAGCATTGTTCCTAATACAACAGTGAAGTTGGGCTCAGTAAGTAAAATACAGGCACCCCAGAAACCTAGAATGTAGCAGAGCCCCCAACCCTCACTCAGCCATCATATGTATTAGAACTGATGTGCACCAGCAAGGAGCTTTTATTGTTCATCAGAGTGCACTGGGGTATGCTCGCTGCACAGGAGCGTAGGTCACAGCCCCCCTTCCTAGGCAGAAGGGAAGGAGTACTTTAACTGAACTGTACAAAGAGCTACTAACCTCCAGAACATACTCATGAAGTACTGGCCTGTCCTCTGGAAACCCAAGCCCAGGTAGAGGGTCATAGCACCTTGCTGCAGTGGGCTGGTCTCCAGGAGAACATCGCTATAGCCCTGGTCCCGTGCAAACTGGAGGACAGTTCTGACGAGCGCTTTCGCTATCCCCTGTCCTCGATGCTGTGAGGACACAGACAGGTGAAAGAGCTCCAGCTGCTTCCTCCCCAGTGGAGGATCCTTGACTGACAGAGCACCCACTATGCCCACCACCTGCCCCCCAGACTCAGCCACCCAGAAGCAGGAGCCATGTGTATTCAGGTAGGACTCGGTGATGTCAGCCATGTCTGTGCGCAAACATTTGGCCACATACTCCTTCCAGGGCTGTCTGGCAAGAAGCCGCAGGAGCAGGAGCAGAAAGAAGACACAGAACATGGCCAGCAGCCAGGAGCCAGACAGCAGGGCCAGGGCAAGGGGTGCCCCAAGTAAGAGCAGGAGGGTTCGGGGCAGCAGCAGGATGTGGCGGAAGGTGGCTGGGATGTGCTCCTCCATGCCCTTGGTGAACACGTCCTCTACACTTTCACGGTCGTTGTCCTGGTACTGGCGGATGTGATAAGTAGCCATTAGAAACTTCTGGGTCTTGCCTGCACGCCTTCCCTGAGCCCTGCAGGAGAGAGGAGCCATGTGAGCCCTCAGCTTCTCCCTCCCAACCTACCCCAAGTAGGCCCCGCTCAAGGGTGTGTCTTTCTGCTGTCACGAGAGAGGAGGCAGGACACTAACGTTGGGAGAATGCCTGTTCAGTAACACCTGACTACATCCCTGTTCACCATACTGGAAGTCTCTGCACCTCCTGGTCCATAAACACAAGTGTAGTGCTGCAGATGGACCCAGGTACCAACCCATTTGTCACTGTCTGTGGACTCTATTGCAGGCATTGGGTGTTTCTAACTGTGTATTTCTACAAAATCCTCTTTCCAAGAACTATAAAAAGTTTAGATTACAGTATTGGTAAAAAAAACAAACCAAAAAAAAATTGCTACAGCCCCCCCACCCCCTCCTCCACAACCTTGAACTCCCAGGTAGGTTCTAGGATTGCAGGCCCACAGTGAGACCCTCCCCACAGTGCTGTACTGGAATCTTCTTACCTGCTACTACACAACCAGGAGTGGCCCGAATGGCATCAGCCTCTGGTGGCATGCAGTCGAGAGAGTCTAGGACTGCCTCACAAGTGGTGAACAGACCTGAGTCGGCACCTCATTCACTGGCTCCTGGTTATTTGTTAATCATGAAGCTCAGGGTCATAGAGACAGCAGGCCGATCACAGCCATTCACCTTATGAGCTCTGGGTTAATAATCTGTAGAGAAAAGTAGGATGGGGGTGCCCAACAGTTTTCACCCTCATTGGAGGCCTGCCCCCTGCTTACTCCCTTCAGGCTGTGCTTCTCTCTGCCGTCTGAAAGTCAGCCTGGTCCCTGCACATAACTGCTCGGAGCGGCCTGATGGCGAGCCACACACACACTGGGCCCACAAGGTCCTCACTGCTGAACTTTCCTCCATGCTGTGCCTTGTCCTGATGAAATGGATCCTAAGGGTCCCACATCGCTCTCGTGCACCTTCTGCTCCCCATCAGCCCTCACCCAGCAGCCCTAGGATCCTCTTCAGCCCCAGCCCTGTGGCCGTTGAGATGGTAGGCCCTGGACAGGGGACAGCTGTGTGAGCTCTAGGGGCTGCTCAGGGCTTGCACACCATGCTCTTCATGTGGGTTAGCTGAGTGGTTGCTTCCCTAAGACAAGCAAGAGGGACATCTTTCTCTACAGACTGTACCCTTTGCTCCCAACTCTGACCTAAAGGCCAGTGAGGGCTGCACTATCCTTACCTGACCCAGGCGAGGTTCTGACAGGTTTTTGTTTTTTGTTTTTGTTTTTGTTTTTGAGGGAGTTTTGAGGCCAGGGGAGAGTGGGGACACCCTCACACCTGTGACAAGGACCAGAGGAGATGCTGAGATGTCAGAAGTTGCGAGGCTTTTCAGGAACCATGCCCAGAGCCAATACCTCAGAGACAGTTGTTCTCCTGAACAGTGACAGAAGAGAAGCAAGGCTGCTGCTGACCAAGGCACAGCCCTTGGGAATGGAGGGTCTTTAAAGGAGTGGCTGATACCGCAGGATCCACAATGGTCAAGTAGTGTGGATACCCCATTTCAGTTGCACGTGAGGCCGTGAGTAGGCACTTAGCTGGGAGGCCAAGTGACAGGTGTGGTAGTGGAGGCATGTAGATGGCCCTGGCAAAACAAGGCTCCCCAGGTGCGCAGCCTGGCCAACAAGGTGCCCTGGAAAGTAACATTCAGCCAGTGCTGGCTCCCAAGAGGAAGAACCCTGTCATATAGCTAAGTTAGACACAAGGACAAATATGTTTCCCAATTGCTCAAGAGTCTTGTTTGCCCAAAACAACATGGATCTAGTAGGCTTACTGTTTGCCAGAGGAACCTTGTTCAGTGTTGACTAAGGAGACAGCACCACTAGCAGGGTACCTAAGATTCATGTGGCCTCTCCATTGTGACCCCGTCCAGGTGGAAATCTGCATCACCTTGAGGTGCATTTAGTGCAGAAATAACAGAAGTCAGCATGATTCAGGTAGGGATAAGCAGGATGTAACAGGGGCCAGCCTGCAGCAGAGCAGCTAATCCAATGGTTCTCAACCTTCCTCATGCTGCGACCCTTTAATACAGTTCATGCTGTGAGGTCTCCCTGACCATACAGTTATTTTTGTTGCTATGTCATACCTCTAATTTTGCTGTTGTTATGAATGGTAATGTAAATGCCTGTGTTTTCTCATAGTCTAAGGTGATCCCTGTGTAAGGATCTTTTGACCCTAGAGGGGTGGAGACCCACAGAACCACTGATGTAGGCTCACTGTTGACGTAGTGGAGTGCCACTGTTGGCTCAGCTGGAGTGCACTTGCACAAAGCCCTGGATTCAGTCCTCAGCGCAGCCTTCCCATCCCCCCAATGCAAACAGCAATGACATCAAGTTAAACACATGACTGTAAACACATAAAACACACTAACACAGCTAATCCGGGGCTTTTCTTTATTTGAGCAAAACATAGAGGGTTTATTAAGCAAAAATGAAAGCTCTTGGTCGCTGAAAGGTGATCCAAAAGTGTCAAGTATTTTGTTGCTGGATTTTTTTTTTTTTTGAAGCTTTCATCATGTAGCCCAGGCTGACCTGGAACTTACAAGATTGTTGCTTCTCCCTCTCAAGTGCTTGGGATTATAGACATGCAGCACTAACTGTAGTGCTTTTAAAAACCTGCACAGAAGCCAGGCACAGTGGCACACGCCTGTAATCTCAACACTCAGGGAGGCAGAGGCAGGTGGATCTCTGTGAGTTTGAGGCCAGCTTGGTCTACAAGGCAAGTCCAGGACAACCAAGGCTACACAGAGAAACCGTTTGGGGTGAAAAAAAAAAACTGCACAGAAAGAAAAAAAAATGATTGAAGGCTGGAGAGATGGCTCAGAGGTTAAGAGCACTGGCTGCTCTTCCCAATGTCCTGAGTTCAATTCCCAGCAACCACATGGTGGTTCACTACCATCTATAATGAGATCTAATGCCCTCTTCTGGTCTGCAGCCACACATACATGCAAAACATTGTATGCTAAATAAGTAAATCTTTAAAAAATATTATATACACTATATAATTATATAGTATATAAATATATAATATATATAAAAACAAATATCAAAAAGTTAAAATTTCCTATTTGCTGGAAGTGCCTAAGGGTTTTAACAAAAAGTGACAGAAGATATTTCTAAGTAGTTTTCTGACACACAGTCAATCTTCAGGTGTGCTGATGTCATATCAGAAGAGGGTACAGAAAGCTCTTGCCAACATGGTGTCCATTGCAGAGGAGGCAGCAGAGCTATTTTGTGCACTGAGATTATTACTGTCCTCGTAAAGTGTTTTGTGGTCTACATTCTGGTCATTGTACAGTGAGTAAACAAAAATTTAAGTATTCCCAACAGGGAGGGAACTTAGTAGTTTTTCTTTTGTTGTTGCTGTTGATTTGTCTTGTGTGTTTCTTTTTTCTTTTCTTTGTTTTTGGTTTTGGTTTTTGGAGACAGGGTTTCTCTGTGTAGCCTTGGCTGTCCTGGACTCACTTTGAAGACCAGGCTGGCCTCGAACTCACTGTGATCCGCCTGCCTCTGCCTCCCGAGTGCTGGGATTAAAGGCGTGTGCCACCATGCCCAGCTCTTTTTTTTTAAAAAGCAGATTTATTTATATGTACATGAGGGCTCTATCTGCATGTACATCTGCAGGCCAGAAGAGGGCATCAGATCACATTATAGATGGTTGTGAGCCACCACATAGTTTCTGGGAATTGAACTCAGGACCTCTGGAGGAGCAGACAGTGCTCTTAACCACTGAGCCGTCTCTCCAGCCCCTGTGTGTTTCTTTTTTGTCTTGTGCTTTTTAATACTAGAGGAAAGAACTCTTAAAATGCCACAAAATAGTTTGCTCCTTTAGTGTAATTCACTTTAGAAAGAAACCTTACAATAGATACAGTTCCCATTTCTTACCAGGAAATTCATCAATATGAAATATTTTAAAGGTAGGTTTGGAACCAAAGCAGTTCCATTAGCAGTTCTATTAGCTAAGGTTTCTGTTTGCAGTTAAGACAGTTAAGAACAGGTTCCTGTTTATCCTGTTTAAAGTTTCTATTTGTAATTAAGAATAACTTCCTGCAAGCTGGGCGTGGTGACACATATCACTGTGAGTTCCAGGCCAGCCTGGTCTATAAAGGGAGTCCAGAACAGCCAAGGCTACACAGAAAAACCCTGTCTCAAAAAATCAAACAACATCAAAATGACACTAAACTTGCAATCCCATTCCATGATATAAATCCTCTATAAGGGACTTCAAGAGGCCAGCAGGAGCTGCTCTCTTAACTCCTGATTAGGGTAAGAAAGCCAGATGGCCAGTTCTGGGTGCATCCCAGAATACACCTGGCTTTAATTGGCAATTTGGGTTTTACCTTCTCTTCCCACGATTCTCAGGTTTAACACAGAACCTTTAAAAGGTAATTTAGACTTTGCTCTCATAAATGTATTAATCCCATCATACAACTATCAAATTAATTCTTTATCTCCAATGTGAGTCTGTTTTTAAAACTAGTTTGGCTAGGTCTTCTATCTTGCTACCTATCTCTTCTTGCTAAGTTAGTGCCAGGATCTCAGGCCAAAATTACTAATCAAAATAAACCATTAAAAAACAAAACAATGGCTGGAGAGATGGCTCAGCAGTTAAGAGCACTGACTGCTATTCTAAAGGTCCTGAGTTCAATTCCCAGCAACCACATGGTGGCTCACAACCATCTATGATGTGATCTGATGCCCTCTTCTGGTGTGTAGGTGTACATGCAGGCAGCGCACTGTATACATAATAATAAATCTTAAAAAACAAAACAAAAAAAAACCCCAAAACACCTCACCAAGAGGTACTGTGATATTAGCTACAGAAGGGGATCCAAGGCAGATGCCTCTCACTGCAGTACCACGTCCAGGGCCTGGGCACGCACTGACTGACTTTATCTCCACGTCTAACTCTGGCTCATCCTTGTCATGAACACGCCATCATCCCTCATCCACAGCACCCTAAGAGCGTCCTCACCGAGGCCCCGACCACCAGCAACGCAATTCTAACCTATGATGATGGTCAGAGTCCTTCAGGAGGAAGTCAGCTGAAGCTAAAGCCGGAACTATGCCGTGAGGACCCGCCTGTGGCGTCTGGTCCCTGCCTGACTCCTCTCCCGCCCCGATGGCATGGGCTGCCCTCAGCTTCAGTGGTCAAGCTTTCCACTGGGGGCGTCCCTGTCCTCGGGGCTTTCTGCCTCCGTCCCTGCTGGGGGGACCCGGAGCGGGCAGGGGCAGCTCTGGGCCGCGCTTCCCTCCCAGCCCGGGACCCCGCTGTGGCTGTGCGGGCTGCAGGCAGCTCCTCCAGCCTCAGCCTCGGGCTCCGCCGGCAGGGGGCACCCGGGCACGAGCGGCCGGAGCGCAGCCGAGGCGACTTCACTCTCCACCCGCGGCCCGGGAGGGCTCGCGACAAACACCAGCGAGAGCTGCACACTTGGCCCACAAAACTGCCCAGGCACACAGCTGCGGAGCAGAACTATAACTCTCCCGACGGTCTTAGCAGATCGTCCCCGGAAGCAAATCCCTCCACTTCCGGAAGTGTCCTAACCTCCGCTCTAGTGGAGCGAGGCACCATTTTGAGAGTGCTTCCGCTGGCTCCTGCCGCCCGAGGGCAGATTATGGACGCGACCTGAGTGGAGCCTGAAGTCGAAGTCAGTTTTTAAGTCTCCTGAAGTGAAGCGAGCACACCTTCCTGCTGCTACCACAGTCGGGACCCTCTTTGCTTCGTGCTGGCCCAGCAGCCACTGATGTGTGTGTAATCCCTGAGCCTCCAGGCCAGGCCAGACTAAACGTGCTGTGACTTGTTTGCCATTTTCCTTCGCTGGCGTTCGTCTTTATCAATACTTTCTTTGCATGGAAGGTGTCTGGTGATAGGTGCAATAATAAAGACAAAGGGGGAAGCGGGAATGCTAGGTTGCTGGTGTTACTTTTTTTAGGTTTTTCGAGACAGGTTTTAGGATAGTGATGAAAGCACCCCCAAAAGGACCATTTTGAATCAAGTGATTTGAAGAGGTCGGGAAGGGAGTCTGTGTGTGTGTGTGTGTGTGTGTGTGTGTGTGTGTGTGTGTGTCTGTCTGTCTGTCTTCCCTCCCTAGTTCAGGGGGCAGAACCCCAGACTTTGTGCTATTTGGCAAACACTCTGCCACTGAGCTACATCCTCATTTCGTTTTTAATTCTTAAATTCATTATGACATGAGACTGGTATCCAAGGCCTAGTGTGGTGGTACAGACCTCTCTCTCTCTGTGAGTTCAAGACTAATCATTTATACAGTACTATGCTGTCTTTAAAAAAAAAAAAAGATTGGCATCCAGTAAAAATAGTAAAGAAAAAACTAGTTAATACATTATAAACACTTAGTAAAAAATATATCAAAGGAAAAAAAATAAGACAACCCCTATGAAAAGAGTCTCCAGGTGTGGTGACACGTGCCTTTAATCCCAGCAGAGGGGAGGCTGACGCAGGCAGCTCAGTGAGTTAGAGACCAACCTAGTCTGAAAATTGAGTCCAGGACAGCCAGGGTTCTGTTACACAGAGAAACCCTGTCTTGAAAACAAAAACAAACCAACCAAACAAAAAAGATTCTCAACCTCAGTCATGGACAAAGTCAAAATTTAAAATAAGATATTTTACACAAATAGATTCATCTCAGTAGGAGAAATATTAAAACTAGTGTCAAAAGACATAGCTTCACATGTGGTAAAGTTCTGCATGAAAAGTGATACAAGCACTTACAAAAGTTCACTGCTTTAAAAAGCTGAAGCGAACACTAGGGATATAACGCAATCGATAAAGTGCTTGCCTTGCAAGCTGGAGACCTGAGTTGGATCCCTAGAACCCACATTAGGAAAATAAATAAATAAGGCTGAGTGTGGCGTTTCGTGCTGTGATCCCAGTTCAAGTGAGGCAGAAACATTGGAGCCCCTGGAGTCCCTGGGTAGCCAGCCTAGTTTACCTGGTAAGTTCCAGACTACTGCAAGACCAGTCTCCAAAACAGACAGACTGGAGCTGGGTGTGCCCCCTTCAATCCCAGCACGCAGGAGGCAAAGGCAGGTGGATCTCTGTGAGTTTGTGGCCAGCCCTGTCTACAGAGCAAGTTCCAGGCCAGCCAGTTACCTGGTCTCAAACGAAAGACGGTCCCTGAGGAAGATCTGAAGTTGCACTCTGTATACGTGCACAAAGTGAAAGCATCCCCAAGCTGAAGCTTGTTTGTGAAGCAGGCTCACCTTGCGTTGGTTACCAATTTTTCTGAGTCAAGTGGGGCTCAGCAAATTACTCTTACAATTACAGACAGGCAACAACACACCACAGGCCTGGAATTCATGTGAGCTGGCCTCCTATGACTCAGGAAAACTACCTACAGTGGGGGGGGGGGGGGGGGAGGGGAAAAAGAGAAAAAAAGAAAATTTTGCTTACACTTGCTCCACTTCCACCACAGCTGACGGGGGCCCAGAAAAGACACCTGGGTTTTTATATAATTGGAGAATATAGCAACATGACCCACTGGGCCACTATGTTAAAGAGCCTCTTGTTACTAAGGGAGGCTGGACCAGAAGCTGGGCTGTTCTGGCATCTCAGGCTACTACACTACTGTTACATACATCCCATGACAGGGCTAATAAATTAATGCTGCTGAATGAACAGCAGCCAGACATAGGAAGAATTCACTATGTCTCTATTTACATAAAACAAATGTATGATGCTGCTACGGATTGGCCACTCTTTAGAAAAGGTCTGGATGGAAAAGGGGTTACAGACATGCTCTACTTTCATTGTGGCTTCATACATAGATACATGTACAAACATACTGTTCATTTGGTTTCACCATGACCATGCCAGCTCTTAAGAGGGTTGGCTTCCGGTTTCAGAGGTTTAGTCTGTTGTTATCATGGTGGGAAGCCTGGCAGACGTGGTGCTGGAAAAGCAGCTGAGGTCTACATCTTGATCTGAAGGCAGCAGCAGGGGGCTGTCCCACATTAGGTGTAGCTTGAGCATAGGCCTCCAAGTCCGCCCCCACAGTGACACACCTCCTCCAACAAGGCCACGCCTCCTAATAGTGCTACTCCCTATGGACCAAGCATTCCAACATATGACTTTATGTGGGCCAAACCTATTCAAACCACCACACATTCCAAAGCAATTTTAAACATGTACACTGTATATGAATTGTATCGTTAAAATCATCTCAAAAACACAGACCCATCTTTTAAAATCAAAACATCTAAAATTTGAGTTAGCTCAGGCAGTGAGGGGATAGAAAGGTGGGGACAAGTCGACCTCTGACACTGGCTGGCTCAGTCAGCTTACCCAGGCAAACTTGCCAATGAAATGCCCTGCCTTGAAAACAAAACAATTCCCCCCCTCCCCACCCCCCAAACTCTGGAGACAAGGGCAGGAGGATCTATCTAGAGTTCCAGGACAGCCAGGGCTACACAGAGAAACCCTATCTTGAACAACAGTAAAAACAAAACAAAACAAAAAACAAAAACAAATAACCAACCCAATCAACCAAACAAAAGCAACCAAAAAACTCTCAAGGTAGACAGTGCCTTCTGAGGATATCCTACACACACACACACACACACACACACACACACACACACTACTAATTGCTAGTGAGGGTCTAAGTGGAACATTTATGCCTTGTTGGTGGGTACAAAATAGAACAACTGTTTGGGAAAGTTTGACAGTTTATTCTGAAGTTAAACATACATGACAGCAATTCCACTTCAAGGTGTGTGTATGTGTGTGTGCACGCGCGCGCCTGTGTGGGTGATGTTCACGTAAAAACTTATATAAAAAATGTTTACAGCAGGTTTAAAAATTAAAACAAAACAAAAAACCTACAGACAACCTAAATATCTTTTAACTGGTCAATGAGTAAGCCAAGCTCAAGACAACTATATAAATGGAATAACTCAGCAACATGGGGAAGAGTGACCAGCAGATCTGTTCTGTAGCACAGACCTTAATGTAGTATCTAAACGGAGAAACCCCACTCAGAAGCCAATATACTAATTTCACCTGCACAGGATTCTATTTTATTATTATTATTGGTTTTTTCGAGACAGGGTTTCTCTGTTATCTTGACAGTCCTGAACTTGCTTTGTAGACCAGGCCTGCTGCCTCCCAAGTGCTGGATTAAAGGTGTGCGCCACCACGCCCTGCCTGTACAGCATTTTAGAAAAGAGAAAAACTAGATCAGCAGCTGCCAGGGGCTGGGTTGATGGATGGGGCTGTGACACAGTGGGGGCACTGGGAGGGTGGAGTTTGGGGCTGTGACACAGTGGGGGCACTGGGAGGGTGGAGTTTGGGGCTGTGACACAGTGGGGGCACTGGGAGGGTGGAGTTTGGGGCTGTGACAGTGGGGGCACTGGGAGGGTGGAGTTTGGGGCTGTGACAGTGGGGGCACTGGGAGGGTGGAGTTTGGGGCTGTGACACAGTGGGGGCACTGGGAGGGTGGAGTTTGGGGCTGTGACAGTGGGGGCACTGGGAGGGTGGAGTTTGGGGCTGTGACAGTGGGGGCACTGGGAGGGTGGAGTTTGGGGCTGTGACAGTGGGGGCACTGGGAGGGTGGAGTTTGGGGCTGTGACACAGTGGGGGCACTGGGAGGGTGGAGTTTGGGGCTGTGACACAGTGGGGGCACTGGGAGGGTGGAGTTTGGGGCTGTGACACAGTGGGGGCCCTGAGAGGGTGGAGTTTGGGGCTGTGACAGTGGGGGCACTGGGAGGGTGGAGTTTGGGGCTGTGACAGTGGGGGCACTGGGAGGGTGGAGTTTGGGGCTGTTACATAATCCTTTGTTGGGATGCACAGAAGTGTAGACTAGAAAAGAATTCATTTTAGTTTTCTTTTTAGAATAAACATTCACAACCGTTCGTGTGTTAAAATGAATATAATCTTAATCCAGTTTCTAACACTTATCTCCAAATCATGCAAATATAAATTTTGATTGTTAGCTTCCCTGTAACTAGCACTGGTGTTCTCAAACCATCCAAGTGTTCGCAGTGCCTGATCAGTAGAAGAGGGCAGGCGTAGCAACTGTGTGTAAGTTAGCCATTAGGAGCTCATGGACAGCCCGACCGACAGAATACCTGAGGCCCTCTAGAAAGCAGAGGCTGAGGCAAGAAGTGAGTCCCTGGTATTTTCTCTGAGGTACATACATGGTGAGGAAGCATCTTAAGCTCTCTGCCATGATTTTCCTGTTCCGGAAGCTCTGGCAGGTGCATTAGATCAAACTATGCAAATAAACAACAGCAGGGCAGGCAGGGAGCTTGCTGGGCTCCTCCTGTCCTCTCCAGAGGGAGCAGTGGATCCCCCATGCCTCTGGATCACCACCTCACCCTCTGGCAGCAGCCCAGGAAGCCAGGCCCCGTGTCTACTGTGTACCATCCCCCTTTACTTGAAAGCAGGGTCACATAAGCTGGGAGGCACTCAGGAGGCAGTGGCAGGTGGATCGCTGTGAGTTTGAGGCCAGCCTGGTCTACAAAGCTAGTCCAGGACAGCCAAGGCTACACAGAGAAACTCTATCTCAAGAAAACAAAACACACACACATACACACACACACACACACACACACACACACACACACACACACACACACACACACGCACGTAGGGTCTTTTTATTTTTTTTTAAGGACCTGGTGTGAGGCCATAGTTAGCAGTGAGTGTGTCCTAACTGGCTTGGGAATCTTTGTTGTTTCTCTTTGTAGCCCTGGCTGTCCTGGAACCAGCTCTGTAGACCACGCTGGCCTTGGAATCAGAGGTCTGCCTGCCTCTGCCTCCTGAGAGCTGGGAGTAAAGAGTTAGCTTGGGAATTTTTAAGACTTGCTGGCAAAGGCAAAACAGGGTGCACCCTCCCCTCCCCTGCAAAAAGGTACTGTCGTCCTGTGGCGCTCTGACACTGTCTCACAGAACTTGAAGCAGCATTAATAATGGCACAGGGTACAGTATAGAAGACCATTCTTTGGGGTGGGGTTGAGGGAGAACACGTCATAGAGTAGCTCATCACTTGAGTGTGAACGACTGACTCAGATCACAGGACAGATTACAGCCAAAGAACAACTTTAAGGATGAGGCAGAATGCATGGCCTCGCGTACCCACAAAGTGGCTAGCACTCAGACAGAGGCTACACACGAAGAACTTGATAATTCAGTTTGAGGCCACATAGAGAAAGCCTTAGCAGGGAGGAACCAGAACCCCAAAGCCATAAGCCACTTGGCATTCGCAAGAGGAAAGGAACACAAGGAACTTGTTTTCGGACACAATTCTGAGAAGCTATTAGTTTTATTGGAAAGGATGTTTAGTTAGGACCCCCACATGGGGCCTCCCTCCACAATGTGACTGTATTAAAGACATAATAGTCAAGATATACAATGTAGTTATTAAAAAAAAAAGGACTAACTTAACTCTTAGAAATTAAAAATTAGAACTGGGCATTGGAACATGTACCTAAAGTCCCACCTGCTCAAGAGCTTGGGGCAGGAGGATTGCTGGAGCCCTGGAATTCAAGGCCAGGCTGGGCAACATTCTGAGATTCTTGTCTGTTTATATATTTAAATATCAGGAAATATTTTCCTTTATACTTTTATTTTGCTTATATAAATCACATATAGATCAGAAGAGGGCTCAATAGCTGCATACATATCTCGCATGCTCAAGGCCTTGTCAATCCCAGCATCACTAACCCCAATATATCAGAAAAAAATACTAGAAATTAATGTGAAAAGGTTAAATTAAAAATATATATATAATTAAACCAGAGCTACATTCCAGCGGAAAAAAACCCAACATCCAACTGGAAGTTGCTCAAGGGCAACAGCACTACAACAGCACTACAACAGGACCACAACAGCACTACAACAGCACTGACTACAGACTTCTTGCAGTTCACCACACTGAAAGGGCTCGCCTGGTATATGGCACTGTGGATAGAAAACACAACATGACATCTGAGATAAAGACGCCTTAAGTCTTTAAGAGAAAAATTACAGGTCACAAAGGTTTGAGATCAGAAGATACAGAATTTCAACAGGCAGCAGCGATGCCTAGAACAACACGAACAGATGCACTGAGACGTGCCAACCTGGAACTGCGGCTAATCCAACCTCAGAGCCGAGGAAGAGCCAAACAGATCCATTTCTCTGATTTGGCTGTTACATCCCACCCAACCCTGCGAGGCTAGCAAAGGACGTAACCATCAAACGGGAAATTACAGTCACGAAAATAGTGCCCTGGGACCGAGGAGATGTAAGAGGGTTCTAAGCAGTGACAGGTAAGTAGGAAGAGAGCTCAGGGCAGGAGCTGTGCCCCAGGTGTAACGAATAGCCAATGTGCCTCCTATGGACAGCTGTGTTTCCTCAAGTTCCTATGTGAATGTTCTAAGCCCCAGTATCTGAAATATCACTGCATTCGGGACAATCTTTAAAGAGGCAGAAACATTAAAACGAGGCCTTTAAAGTGAGCCCTAATGGCTGGCATCTTTGAGAGAGCGGAGGATGTATCTTGGCACATCATAAAAGAAAAAAGCAGAGGGAGGGATTGAGTGGGGGAAAGAGATGTATTAGGACATAGAAGACCACAAGAAGACAGTGAGGTACCAGCCATCTACAAAACACAATTCTCGCTGACTCCATCTCTCCCGGCTTCTAGAACTATGAGATTGCACTTACCAGTCTATGATACCCCCACCACAGCAGCCCTACCAGCTTGCCTTGGTACCTAAGCCAGGTATTTTAGGAAGCTCCAGAAATGCCAAACCAAAAGGGCACATCCCTCACACTGAGACTGTTATAATGCTATCAGATGTGGAGGGTGAGTCTGTGATAGATCAATGGAAAAAGGCCAAATGCAGTGGCAGAAAGGTAGAGAGGGAGGCACAAGAGAGCCCACAACCATGGAGCACCCTGGCTCCTGATGACCAACATTTAGATAATATCGAGAATTTCATCAAAAGCTGGGAAACAGCTGTGGGTGGGTAGGCTGAGAGCTAAATCCTCACTCGCCAAAAAAGGAATTCACCATCACATATTATCATCCATTGGAAAATGAAGAAATGGTGATCCGTCAGAGTACTAGTTAAACAATGAAACACACAGAATAAGACAGAAATACTTAAGCTGGCTCCCTCTGAGACCTGACAATCAGGTAAGATGGAGAATGCCTCTTCATGGTAGTCTCGGGAAAGCTACCTGATAAAGTAGTCCGGTGTGCTTCTAAAATAAAAGTATAATGTAAAAATACTACTACATAGACCACTAAAAAAGTTTTAAAAAGCAGCTGCTGCTTCCTTCCACTAGGCTTCGGATGGTGTGACATGGACAGAAGCCAGAACGGTGTGTGTAAGAATAAACTATGAGCTCTTCAATGGTGAGCTAGGTTTTAACAAGGTGCCGGTAGTCCAAAGAGAGAGGAACAGGCAGAAACAATTTCTGAAGGTGCCAGAGCTCATGCAATGGCCCTTGCCGGCAGGGTCCTTCAAAGAAGGACTGGGTGCTCTTCCATACCTGGCCCAGCTTTGTTCTCTTTTGCTTCATAATAGTCTGCTCCAGTTGCCTACAATGGTGACCCTTCACAGCGTATTCTGGGAAAGAATTCCACGGGGGGAGCCTTGTAGCAAGAACCCTTTGACTGTTAAACGTGGTAAGTGGAGAAAAACTTTAAGAGGCATCACTTGAGTGCAGAGCAAATCAGCCACCGGCCAGACTAGATGAGCCGCTAGGACGTCATCGGGGTGAGGTTCCACATGTTAATACATTAGAGAAAAGAACTACTGTGTGCAGCACCAATCAGTTGGTCAGTTTTACAGCTCTCAACATCAGAGCCTTTAAAGGTAGAAGCCAAGTTGCCTAATCACTTGCTGTGGACTATGATGACTCCTGATGAGCAACGTCCTGAGTGAGTTCTACAGCTGAAGTAATTAGCACCGCCAAGCCGCCTGAAGCGTGTTCCAGAGGAGGAGCACCAGAGGAGGAGCACCAGAGGAGGAGCACCGTTCCAGGGCGGGAGGCCACTGGATAGAGCTCTTGAACTGAGGCCCCAAGGCTCAATGCCACCCTCAGTCTTCCCAGATACCCAAGGAGGTGCTGGGCACGGTGGCACAGGCTGGAATCCCAGCACTCAGGGAGGCAGAGGCAGGCGGATCACTGTGAGTTCGAGGCCAGCCTGGTCTATAAAGTGAGGCCAGGACAGCCAAGGCTACACAGAGAAACTCTGTCTCAAAGAAAACCAAAAAGCAGAACAACAAATCTTCAGAGGGTTTTCAAGCCTTCTGGGTAGTGCTGTGGTGGCAGTTACCTTGTGAAGTATATTACACATTACTCAGAACTCTGACTTATCAGTTAGTTTCCTCTTGCCCAATGTGGCAGTCAGTCATTCCCTGAGATCTGACAGTCTCTGCGTTACTGCCTTACCTGGCAGACCAAGTCCAGTAAGAAGCTGGTCAAATCCCAACACTGACCACCACTGAAGGAAAGGATCAGAGCCCCGTAGGTCAGAGGATAGGTGCCAAGAAACTGTCTCCTGGCTAATTTTTAGTAGAAAATTTGAACAGTAGGGGAAAAAAGAAGATATCCATGAAGACACAGAAGCAGAACACAGTAAAGCGCTATGGTCTCTGCACCTACACATAAATTACAAGTGTGAGCAAAGGAAACATACAGGGAAAGCAAAAGCCAATACAGAAATTTCCAAGTTCATAACAGTTTAATCCTTGCAAAATTCCTTGAGAGAAGTTGAAGCCTGGAACGGTGTTCTGGATTGCTGCAGTCACTACCCATCCATCATCAAGCAGGTAAAAAGCAATGCAATTCATCTTTACACTTAACACATGAGAAGGAATAATAAAAGATTTTAAAAAGTTTAAAAATGTTGAAAAAAATTTTAAATTCATTTGACCTGATTTTATTAAAAGTTGTCCAGCTGTCTTCTGTCCAGCTCTGGCTCAGGTGGCCCCTCAAACATCCAGCCAAGGGGTGTCTCACTGGGCCCATCCTCCATAGGCTGGGTAAAAGTGTCTCTGGTAACTCGGAGATGTCCACTTCTTATTCTGGGTTGCTTGGCTGCCATTTGGCTTCACATTCCAGAAGAATCTTCCTTGTGAATAGTCCTCTCCAGCTGGACCAGGAGGAGGGATAAGGCCTCTCCGGCAAACATTCTGATTTTGTGAAAATTTTCTTAAAAAAGAAGTAATAAATCGTTATCAAGATTAACATATAACAAGCTTTCTACACTAATACATAGCTACTCAGATTTTACTCTTTCCTACCTGGATGACCCAGACATAATCACCTCTCTTTCTCTTCATTTTTATAAAATGGAGCTGGGACTGGGGAGACGGCTCCGTGCACAAGTGTGAGGACCTGGGGCTGGAACCCCAGAACCCACAGACAAACAGCAGCATGTGTCTGCAATCCCTACAGCACTATGGGAGGCAGAGACAGGAGCAGCCCTGGGGGCTCGAGGGCAGCTGGCTCAGCTGTGCGGTGAACTACAAGATACAAGAGGCTCTGCCTCAGACACGCTGGAGGTGTTAGGGGTGACACTGGAGCTGTCCTGACTTTACACACAGGGGCTTCCCGTCCCCCATCATATGCTCTCACTATAGGATTAGTTCTTCTTTAGTCTCTTTCCTTTTCATCTTTCTGACTGTTGTTCCTGTCAGTTGTGGTCAGCCATGTGGGTACAGGGAACTGAAGGTCTGTCCTCTGCGGGAGCAGCCGGTGCTCTTAACTGCTGAGCCGCCTCTCCAGCCCTTGCTACTCTTTTTCACTATCCTAAGCTTCAGTTTCCGATGCTGTATAAAATGTCATGGTTACGGCTATGGTCGCTTAGCTGCATCCCCACTCTTAGACTCACAGGCTACTGCCAGTTTTCCTACCATCAATACTGTACACAAAGCTCCTAGCTCTGTCTGACACAGCAGGATTTGAAAAGTAGTCTCAATTGAATATAGAATTGATGAGGTATGAACATCTTTATGGCCATAAAACTAACTCAAAAGGTGCACTGCCACTCTCAGTGTTACCAGTAGCATTTTAAAAAGTGTTACAGTGTACCCACTTGCTTTAACAGCTGGAGCATACAGTGGCCATAGTTACCGGCTGTGCATTTGAAACTCTCCACCTCCAAGAATAGAAATTAAAGATGTGCTCTCACCCAAGACTGCACAGAGTGTGAACGGCAGAGTAAGGAGATAAATCCACACCTCACCTGACAGTTACAACCCTCCGGTGCTCATAACAACTTGAGCTACTGACAGTTTGGGCAGCATCGTGACTCGAGTAAGGAGCAGCTGAAGCTAACGAGGCTTTATTTTCCATCTATCAACAAGAGTGTTTCTAACAAGGATCGATGCACGAAGATCTGCCTTCCACGCGGGCAGGCACGGATCACCTGGATGGGATCCAGTCCAACTACAAAGGCAGAGGGAAGGCAAACTGAGCCTCTCTCTGCCCTTCCACGCCCCATCCCCAGGCTTCTCAGGCCTCCCTCACAATTCCTACAGAGACTCGCCATGTTCTTTGGGTCTGAGCCACACCACTGGCAGCCCTGAGTCTCCAGCTTACAAAGGACTACCTGAGGGACTTCTCAGCCTACAGAGTCAACATGTGTCACTCACCCTAATCAAGGCCCCTTCCTGTCTACCCTCTCCTGTCTTCTCTGTCTTCCCTTTCTCTGGAGAATCATAAGACTATTTTGACTGAACTGAGGATTTTCTAATTTCCCAAGTGAAATACTTTTATGATTTAATCTGCTCAAGTCACTTGTAAATATCTCTATTAGGATTTTATTGTCTTTCAAAATTTGCTCATTCTGTTTCACTTTTGGTTTTGAGACAGAATCTCATATAGTCTAGGCTGGCCTCTCCAGCTCACTATGTAGCCAATGATGCACTGTCTGATCTTCCTGTTTCCAGCCGCCAGTGCTGGGATTGTAGGCACCTTCTACCCTGGCTGGCAGTTTGTATTTGTGCTTTGAAGAGCACCTTTCCTTACTCCCAAAATGACATAGCCTAAGGATTCCAGCGTCTCAAAGCCTAGGACTATACTATAACTCAGCGGGAAAATCTTGGGTCTGATCTCAAGAATGTAAGATTTTATCTTCCAGTAGCCTCACCTAAGTCTTCCTGGAGTAAACGAAATTTAAAAAGAATACAACAAAGTTTCCTTTTCTCATCTGCCTCTGAAGAGCCACATACTTCCCACCTAGTATTTGATTGGCAGAGTAGCATGACTGAAACTGACCTGAAAGGAAATAGCAACTGCTGGTCATTATCACATGTACTGTCCCTGCCCTAAAGCGCAGTCTCCGCCTCAGCTCTAGGGAAGGGGAAGCCAGGTACCTGAATGACTGCTGTGAGGTCTGCATCTGCGTGTGAAAATGCCGGGAAGGTGGTGCACAGCCGCCAGGCCAGCTGTTCCTAGGTCCTTGGCTCACAGGCTTGGGAGTGGTGTTGGCTTGTTCCATGGGGTGTGCTTCGTCCTCAAGACCACCTGACGTAGATGCACTAACATTCTGGTTCCTGAAAGAGAAGTGTCCCACTGTGTCACCAGGTTCCAGTTCCAGTAGCCAGTTTAGTGATGATGTGTTTTGGTTTGCTAACATATGCTCTCATCTCGCTGCTCCTGTAAGTTTAGGTTTTGCTCAGCAAGTGAGCAAGCTGCCAGGGTAACGCGCCATGTGAATGACATCAGAGAGGCCTCCCTAACCAAAACCCTCACCTAACAAGAGGGAAGACTTACTTTCTGACATGACGATTCTGCAGGTTTTCAATGTAGTTCTGCCTTTCTATGCAATGCCCCCGGCACCTGTTGAATACTGAGAAGTGAATGAAGATCAACTGTTAGAAACGGAGAGAAATCTTACCCAGGGAAAGCAGACCAAAGCTCATATTCACTGGCTAATGCTTATGGCGTTACGTCTCATTTCTTGCAGACATGTTCCTTCATAAACTCCTGGCAAATGGCCACTTACATGACTATTACTTTTCTGTCTCTCTTTCGGTACTAGAGACCACACCCCGGCTTCACACGCGCTGAGCAGATATCTACGGCTTGAGCCCCAGCCCCAGCCCCGAGAGCGAGCCGCCCTTCCTGTTCTCGCTTTATTTTCTTTTTGGCACCTTATTTTGGATCATATGAATTATTTTTTTTCCCCCAAAACTGGAAAGTGTATCTACCATTTCCACCTTTAGCTGTTATAGGAAGGAAAGAATAGTGACACCCCTCGTACTTACATTCAATTGCATCATCTGGCATCATGCCTTCTACATCAATCAAATATCTAACAAAACAACATAATTTGGGTCACTTAAATATACTAAAAGAAAGAAAATCAACAGGTCCAATTTCACTTACAAGTGGAGACATACAAATCCTAAGAAAATACTAGATATTTAATCCAACAGTTACAGAATGACCTGCCACGGCCATAGAAAATGACTGCCCCAAGATTGACTAATTTAGAAAATTATTAATAAAGGTACTAGCATGACCAAACTGGCAAATGCTTAAAAGGTAGATTCAGTAGTTATTTTCATCAAAACGCTTTGTGAACTAAAACACAGGAGACTTCCTTAATGTTACGGAACCAACAATACATAAAACAACTGGGAAAAATAGTAACATAGTTTAAAATACTGGATAATCAACTATGTGGACCAGAAACAGGAGCTACTATCACCATCACCCACTTTTTCCTCCTTCTCACCTTCACTCCACCACCAGGGTCCTGACAGTGAGGACCACACCCTTCCACCAAATGACCTCGCCATCCTGGTCAAGTCACCATCACACTTCATATAAAAACCTACTGGCTCCTTGCCTCTACCGCTTTACAACATTCTTATTCAGCAGAAACAGATGGCTCAACACACCAAAAAAAAAGCTGAACAACAACAAAACAGACAAATTGAAACACTCCACTTCGCATGGGCTAGTTCTGCCTGCTTCCTGCACCTGCAGCGCCACTTCCACGCCGTACTCACCGCCCTGCCCACCTCCTCCAGTACAGCCAATGCTGTCCTACTAGGGCTGCGGCTGAGGCCTAGGCCCACATCTCTCTTCAGCGTCCTTACTCAGCTAGTATTAGTTTACCCTTCATAGTCACTCAAACCTTCCACGGAAAAGTACTGTCTTCTTGATGATAGGTCAAAGCTCCTCCACCTAAGCTCTCACAACCCCATCCTCCTCAGCACTGGACAGCAATAGTTTCATAGTCTTCATTACTATTATTATTACTTTTGTTGTTATTATTATTATTATTATTATTATTTTTAATTATTATCATCCTTCCTATCTCTTCAGAGGCAGGTTAAATCTCTTTGCCAGCACTCACACTGCTCACACAAACTGGATCTCAGGAAGGATTTTCTGAATGGGCAAAGTCACACAGGACAGTTCCTTGAGAACCACCGAGGTACATCTGAATTCCAAATCTGCAGGTCAAGCGAGGCTATTGCTCAGTCAGTGGCGTGTGGATCCAAAGATGCACATACCAATTAATGTTTTATCATCCCCCAAACTTCTGATTTGCATGTTCATCAGTATGCAAAAAACCCACAGTGCAGCCTTTAAAAAAAGGTCTCCAAATACTTCCACTAGCGCATACTACATTGCAAATCTGGATGTCTATTGTACTTAGGCCAGAGAGATGTGCTTACATCTCCATTTGTGAGTCTACAATGGTGAAGACAACACAGTTCTATATTCACCTATTTCTATGTAAGGCTACACTACCATTGTAACCACACAAACACAGTTAGCAGTTTTTGGCCTTTGAGTGGGCAACTCACCTGCAAATGAGGTAGCCAGTCCTGTTTAAGCCATGGGTGCAGTGGACACCAATAAGTTTATCTAGAAAACAGGAAATGCAGAGTTAAGTAAAGGAAACAAGATATACCCAAAATATGTTAAGACAATTTTCTCAAGAGTAACACTTACAAATTAGTAAAATATACTAACTTGAAAACATGTTATCCAGAACCATCTACCAAAGGCTCACTGTTGTGGAAATGTTACAAGTACTGGCTAGGCAATGATGTAGAGGCACTGACAGGTTAAAGCTGCATTAGACAAAGCCATCTGTTTCAACAGGAAGTGACACTGCAGTGTGTGTGTGTGTGTGTGTGTGTGTGTGTGTGTGTGTGCGTGCAATGCTGAGGTTTAGAACGGGGACTCATGGGAGCCAGGTAAGAGCTCTGCAATTGAGCCACAGACCTCAGTCCCATTCGTCATATAAAGAACAACCACAACTACACTCAAAATGGAGGGACAGCAGGACGCATCCTGCAGCCCACCTGTGCTGTCTTCCTGGGGGCCGAGGCGCGTCTAAGCTGTTCCTTCTGTTGTCCCTTTATGGACTCTCAGACCCTGAGACTTTTAATCTTCTACCTCTCACCCTTAGCCACAGAAAAAGAGAAACACTCCCATCATATTAGACATTTCTCACTCAAGTTTTGTTTCTGTGTGGCCAACAAGAGGAAAAACAATGTATTGCTACCAGCTGACATTTTCAAAGACAACAGACCCGATTGTGGAATATTAGCGATAGCAAACTGCTGGAGACGGCTCGGTGCTTGAGAGCACATGTGCTCTTGACGAGGACCCAAATTCGGTTCCCAGCACCCACGCTGCGCGGCTCACGACTGCCTGAATCCTGCGTGAGGGAACCTGCTGCCTCTGGACTGAGTGCGTACCTGCATTCATATGTACATAGCTACAAACACACACACATAATTAAAAATAAAAGAGATTTAAAAAAATGTTTCCAAACCTACTCAAAATGTGCACTAGAGTTCAGACAGAAAAGAAAAAGAAACCACGAGGACTTACCATTGTCACTGTTTTTCTTTAAGAACTCTTTAACTGCACATTTGAACTTAAAAATAGTGTGATTACTGGGCACCTGATGACCAACTGTAAGAATTTTTTTGTAAGAAATAGTTTCTGGCAAATCCTAGAAAGCAAAACAAAATGAAACAAAAATTATTTGTAGATAATGAAAGGTCTGAGGAGCCTGAATACAAACTGATAAAAAAAAAGTATGCTAGCGATCCTGACTCAAGAGTCACTACTTACAAGGCTGTTTCAACCAGGAAATAGCACTTGAATATCATTAAAACTACAGGGCAGCTACTAGGTAGACAAAACACACCCAGCTCAATTTGAATGAGGGTGTATAGATGGTGTGACTAAAAATTATGTAAACAGTTCTGCCTATTTTTTTCACCTTTCTGTGCCTTCACAAAGTAGTAATGAGCTGGGCAAAGAGAGCTATGGATAAGAGAGGGGGCGAAAAAAAGGGTAGGTGAGGGGCTGGAGAGGTGGCTCAGGGCTTAAGAGTGCTTGCTGTTCTTCCAGCGGACGCAGTTCAGTTCTCAACACCCATGTCTGATGGCTCACAACAGCCATGTCTGATGGCTCACAACAGCCATGTCTGATGGCTCACAACACCCATGTCTGATGGCTCACAACAGCCATGTCTGATGGCTCACAACAGCCATTCTGATGGCTCACAACACCCATGTCTGATGGCTCACAACAGCCATGTCTGATGGCTCACAACAGCCCGTGACTCCTGCTCCAGAGGATCCGGCGCCCTCTTCTGACCTTGGCACCTACACACACGTGGCAGACAGAGACACAGACAGACAGACAGACAGTCTCAGTCTCAGTCTCAGTCTCAGTCTCAGTCTCTCTCTCTCTCTCTCTCTCTCTCTCTCTCTCTCTCTCTCTCTCTCTCTCTCACACACACACACACACACACAAAGACACACAAATAAAATAAACCTTAGGGAAAAAAGAGAGGTTAGGTGAAAATCTGTGACTGTGGGTTTAAGTAGAGAGCACTGTCATGAATTTTACAGAGTTCCACAAGAACAGTTTCAGAACGAAGTCAGTCTATTATGACAATGCCTGACACTCATGTCTGAACAATTATCTACACTGAGAGGAAACAAGCTTTCTGCAAGGGCTGAGTCACGCTGCGGCAGGAAACAGCTAAGTTGAGCCTGGAACTTCTTTCATGCAGACAAAGTGGTCCCAGATGATCAGGACACGTTGAAGGCTTAAGTCTAAGAAGCCGGTTAGTCTCGCGGAGGAACTACTGGCAGCTGCTGGCTACTTGGGACGCGAGAGTCAGCTTCTTTCAGGAGTGTAGCCCTAGTGGTTGGCCATGTTCCAGTAGATGGCTTCACACGCATGTGCGCTAATTTGGAACTTGGTGTGTAACTTGACGGTGGGGTGGAGAAATGGCTCAGAGGGTCAGTGCTTAAGGCCTGGGTTCAGTTCCTAGTATCCACAGCAGGCAGCTCACAACCACAGGTGACTCCAGGTCTAGAGGATGTCACTCTCTTCCGCCTTCCACAGACACTGTCAAGCATGTGTTGAACTTAAAAATGCCTAAGAAAGATGAGTACATGACATTGGGACCGCAGATCAGGATGAATTACCTGTGGTGTTGGGGTGATTGTGAGCAAAATGCATGTTATATATATGTCTGAAATTCTCAACAACATATTTTTTAAAGGTTTTAGGAGTCAAACTGAGAAGCTCCAACTATCCAAAGGGGGCCCCTCAACCTGTGCTTTAATTGGAAAAGGCAATCGCAGGGGCATTTGTAATGATAGAAAATTTAATTAATTAAAGGAAATCTGACTAGTCACTATTGGCAGGGATCAGGGAACCAAGATACTATTTTGAAAGCTATGACACAGAGGAAAAGAATCCTTTGACTTCACTGAGTAATAAATAAACAACAGAAACATCATTAAATGAAAAATGAATGTTAAGGTTCACCTTGCACAGCCTGGTATGGTGGCGCACACCTGTAATCCTAGACCCTGGGAGGCTGAGGCACGACGGTCTTGAGTTTGAAGTCAGCCTGGACTACACAGCAAGAGCCTGTCTCAAAAAAAAGAGAAAAAGAAAAAAGAAAATCAACTTTTGAAGCCTCAAAGGAATGAACAGATCAGTTATCAATAACTGCAAATACCATAGAGACAACCCCTTATTATATAGTCCCTAACAGAAGGATACAGGACCTATGAAAATGGCTCATGTCAGGCATGGTGGTACACCTTTGCTGTCCCTGTGTCTCAGGAGGCTGAGACAGAAGGACCAGTTGCACACAGGAGTTCAAGATCAGCCTGGGCAAAACAGTAAGAACCCATCTCAAAATACACAGACACACTCAGACGTGTCCTGTTACAAAGGAAATCAACACAGCCAGAGCAATGCTCCCAGCTGAGAGCCTCCCCCGCTTTTGCAGAGAATGAGCACGGCTGTCTGTGACTCTGGCTCCAGTGGCCCTGGCGCCTTTTTCTAACTTCTGTAGGCCCCAGCATGAGCAGTGCGAGTGTGTGCACACACATACACTAAAACAAAGACTCTTAGAAAAGCAGACCACGCTGGGCATGCTGGGCTTTCCCTGCAATCACAGAGCATGGAGGCAGGGATAGTTGGCTCGGGATTGTACGGCATCCTTGGTGACTGAGGAGAGCCTGGCCTATAGGAGACACTATCCAAAAAAAAAAAAAAAAAAAAAGGCCAGGCATGGTGGCACGCCTTCAATCCCAGCACTCGGGAGGCAGAGGCAGGTGGATCGCTGTGAGTTCGAGGCCAGCCTGGTCTACAAAGTGTGTGTAGGACAGCCATGGCTACACAGAGAAACCCTGTCTCGAAAAACAAAACAAAACAAAAAAAGAATCCAGGCAGGTGGAATACTATGTATCTATGACCCAGCCTTAGAGCACTGAGGAGGAAGATCCTGACGGTTAGGTCAGCCAGGGCTACATACTAAGACTGTTTTAAATACTAAACCTAAAACAAAACAATAATGGAGGGAGGGAAGGAGAGTAAGAAGGAGAAAGAGAAGAGAAGCCGGGAGTTAGGGGAATAGGAGGAGGAGAGGAGGAGGAAGAGGAGGAAGGAGAACAGAACCCTGAAGTGTTGTGCTAGCCCACTGGCGGAGAACAACAGGACCATGCCAGCTCATGGAGGCGGCACGGCTACCATTTCCACAGCACAGCCTGGAGCATCTCTCAAAACACAGACAAAAGAAAGTGAGGGGGACACGGGCAACAACCTACAGACTTACTCACACTTGACAGACAAGCAACTGCAAACCGACAATTTTGAGGACATTTTAGGAGCTAACAGATTGTCTACCTGACATGAAAGAACTGATATTAAGGAAAAGTATTGCATTTTAAATATACACACCAAAGATGGAGAGGTAAGTTCTATAATATCTGAGGGTTCCCTTAAACAAGACAAAACATGCCGGGCATGCGGTGCACACACTCACTCACTGCACATGCGGGGCAGGAGTGGAGAGAACTTTGTGGTTAGAGACCAGCTGGCGTACATAATGAAATCGAGGCCAGCCAGGGCCACATGGGGAGACTTTTTCTCATGAAAAAAACCAAAACAAACAAGAAAACCACCCCCCTCGCACCCCCACACAGAGGTAGGGGAATAAGGCAGGCAGAGTGGGGTGAGAGAGACAGGAGCAATAGTGAAACACAGCACTCACAACTTAACACTGAGCCAGAAAAGAAAAGGATTTCCCTATGTGCTTTAATGTCAGAGACTTAATTACTAAAATAACTCAGACACAAAAAGACAAGTATTACATGATACCGAGGCTGGAGAGATGGTTAAGAGCACTGACTGCTCTTGCAGAAGACTCAAGTTCAATTCCCAGCATCCACCACAACAGTTCACAACCATCTGTAACTCTAGCTATAGAGGATGTAATGCCCGCTTCTGTCTTCCACAGGCATGTCTTTGGTGCACATTTATACAGGCAAACACTCATAAAAATAAATAAAAATAAACCTAAAAAAATTCCTCCACAGATAAGTATAACTCTCCCACCTCATCAGAGATACTTTCCTCGCCTCCTGCAACACACAGATTATTACCAAAAGCCACAACTAGTCAAAATGCAGAGACCAACTGACTGCGGGCTGCTCGGCCTCAGTGAATACATCTAAAGGACAACTCTTACATTTACGGCTCAGAGAGCATCTCAGAAGAGGGAGGCAGAAAGAGTCTAAGAGCTCAAGGACCAGGAAGTCAGCTTTACAGATATAACAGGGGACACTACACCCATGAAAACTCAACAATACGGGTGCTTAAACAAGATGTGCCCAGTGACCCCAGCTGACAAGCCAACATGGATGGAGGACAGCACAGAGCGCCCTAGGCCTAGAAGAAGAACCACAGGCAAGTAGAAACTGCTGCAAGAAAAGAGAATTAGCCTTCAGATATAAGCACCCTAAAGTGGTCAACAGGGGAAAAACATACAAGCAAAACTAAATGGACTCAGCCGGCTGTATCTGCGCATCTGCGTGCTCGTGTAGCAACAGGAAAGAGAAGAGGCTGTGACTGTGGAAGAGGGTGTTGGGGAGGGGGAGGGAGGAGGAGGGAGCGACAGAATTGTGTTTTAGTTCAATTTAAAAAGTTTAAATATATGTCACATTATGCTACCTGTATGAGGTACCCTGAAACTGGGAAATCCATAGAAGCAAAGCAGGGAAGAGGTTATGAGGGTTCTGGGGTGTAGGAGAAGGAGGCAGAACCAGCGCTCCATGGTTATAGAACTTTTGCTGAAAGACTCAGGTAATAACTACTATATATTATAGTTCACCTCATGTCTCCAATCTGTTGTGCGTATGTTTTGCTGTTAAGACTTATGCAGTCCCAGCTGGCCTTGGATTTGTGCCCCTCCTGCCTCAGATGCCTAAGAACTGGGGTGATAGCCGTTTACTACATGCCTGGCCTCCATTCTCATTTCACATGAAATCAGGGACACTATTTGCTTTTCTTTTAAATTTATTACTATGAATGAAGCTTAGTTTTCACATCAGCACAGGATGAAAACTGTAAATCACTGTGAGTTTTGTTTTCAGTTCGAGGGGCCACTTACCTCTACTTTATAATAGCGCCGAGTATATGTTAAATCAATTATCAATCCAAGTTCTTCGTTTTGTTCTTGAATTTTATTAAAAAGATCCAAAGGAGAAAAGCATTCTTCTGGCATAAGCTTTGCTTCAAATTTCTGTCAGAGAGTGAAGTAAGAGAGAGCAAATTTGCTGAAAAGTCCTGTACTACACTGTACATATCTGCCAGCCCCTTGAGATGGACACACACGGGACGAGAAGGGCAGGCTCCGCTCTTCTGGAAGCTTCTAACAATTGCTCTTCCAGTGGTGGGAAGAACAAAAGCTAACTTTGATATACATATTGCTGTGTTTGTGACTCCCTGCCTGGATGACTTCAGAGTGTCCTAGTCAACATTAAATAGGTAAGAAAAAAAACAAAAACAAAAACTTATTCCTCCTTTAAAACGTAAGTGCATCCCCCCTATCTCCCCCCCCCCCCCCCACGGCCGTGCACTCGTGAATTCTACTCAATTTCCAGTACAGCAACCACCATGTCAACATAGCGAATACTGAACTATCTAGTTTAGTCAGGCAGACACAAAATACAACAGGGAAATATGGATGTAGAGTCTATTCTCTGTGACTTGCACTTCAGATTAGGAAAGTGACATAAAACAGAAAAATGGAGAGCAACCAGGGGGAGAGCCCGTGTTCTCCATGGGGAGTGTTGAGTTCTGAAGAAATGCTGAATGAACTTTCATTTACCTTTTGCAAAGGAACTTTGAAAGCAATGAAACGAGTCCCAGGCATCCGCTGTCCAATTGGGAGATAGTCTTTCCACCTGTGACATAGGGTACGTGTTAGTCAAAATGACTGTCAGCCTTGCCTCCCAACAGAATAAGGTGCGGAGATAATGGGGCACCGAGCACACACAGAACGCCCCTTATTCTGCTCTGCCCTTCGTCCCTCAACCATTCATTCTGAACAAAGAGCATACACTCTCCTCCTTCCTGTTTCCCCATCTTGAGAACAGACAGAAGACAACAAAACAGCACATAGGTCTCCACAAGCAAGAGTGGCCAGAACTTTTGTATCCCTAATAACCCAGCATCAGGTTCCAAGGGGCTCTATCAGCCATGAAAGCAGAGGGGAGACTGTGCCAGATGGGGATGGGGGCAAAGGGAGGGGAGGAGGCAGCAAGAGACATGAAAGGGGAAGGAAGACTCCTAAGTAAACACACACACACACACACACACACACACACACACACACACGTGACATGAAAGCAGTGGTGAATTATTTAGGGGGAGGAAAGAAACTAGCAAAATGTGGGTTAGAGAAAAGGCAAGTTGTATGTGTGTGGGGGACTATGCGCAAAGATATATGTGTGTGTGTGTGTGTGTGTGTGTAGAAAATGTCACAATGAAGCTCGTCTTTTGTATGGTAAACCAAAACTATTAAAAACAGCAAGGAGTGGGTGGTGGTGGTGGTGCACACCTTTAACCCCAGCACTCGGGAGGCAGAGGCAGGTGGATCTCTGTGAGTCCAAGACAGCTAAGGCTACAGAGAAACCCTATCTTGAAAAAACAAAACACAAACAAAACAAAACAAAAAGAAAGAAAAAGAAAAACAGCAAGGAGTAACTACTACCTACACACTGATTGAAAGAGCTCAAACTCAACCCTTTCACTGTACATTTAGTTTCCACACACAAGTGACATCAAAATTCCATGTGTAGAAACCTCCCGGGTCTTACATGAATTGACACTCTGAACTTCAGCCACACCAGCGGTCAGTGTGGAGAGTCAAGGCTGAATTGGTCCCTGTTCATGAATTATAAATAAATCTGGGCCATTCAGCATACCTGAAGCACACAGAGTGAGGGCTGAGTGGCAGGAGACCTGGCTGGCGACATACTGGAGCCTAAAACAGTGCAACCTAGTGTGCAGGCTATGACAAGGAGGTGATTTGTATTGTTAAAGTCAAGCTCTACCTTACATTTACGAGCTGTTTCCCTATTACTACTCATTATTTAGCTTAAATAATTAACTACATAAAGGTATGTCAAGAATGGATTGGAAGCAGGGTGTGATGGGGCATGCCTTGAATCCCGGCAGAGGCAGGCGGATCGCTGGGAGTGGGAGGCCAGCCTGGTCTAAAAATCAAGTCCAGGACAGCCAAGGATACACAGAGAAACCCTGTCTCAAAAAACGAAGAAGAAGAAGAAGAAGAAGAAGAAGAAGAAGAAGGAGGAGGAGGAGGAGGAGGAGGAGGAGGAGGAGGAGAAGGAGAAGGAGAAGGAGAAGGAGAAGAAGAAGAAGAAGGAGAAGAAGGAGAAGAAGGAGAAGAAGAAGAAGGAGAAGAAGAAGAAGAAGAAGAAGGAGAAGAAGAAGAAGAAGAAGAAGAAGAAGAAGAAGAAGAAGAAGGAGAAGAAGAAGAAGAAGAAGAAGGAGAAGAAGAAGAAGAAGAAGAAAAGAAGGAGAAGGAGAAGAAGAAGGAGAAGAAGGAGAAGAAGAAGAAGAAGAAGAAGAAGAAGGAGAAGAAGAAGAAGAAGAAGAAGGAGAAGAAGAAGAAGAAGAAGAAGGAGAAGAAGAAGAAGAAGAAGAAGAAGAAGAAGAAGAAGAAGGAGAAGAAGAAGAAGAAGAAGAAGGAGAAGAAGAAGAAGAAGAAGAAAAGAAGGAGAAGGAGAAGAAGAAGGAGAAGAAGGAGAAGAAGAAAAGAAGGAGAAGGAGAAGGAGAAGGAGAAGGAGAAGGAGGAGAAGAAGAAGAAGAAGAAGAGAAAGAGTGGATTGACAACACTCTTCAGCAACATGACAGGTAAGTTCTAAAGTCGGATGCCGACGGAGGAAAGCTGGCAGACTCTAAAGCTATCCAGGAGATGAAAGTAAGTGCTTACTGAGCACTTAGTCCGGGAAGGGGAGAGGCCATTCTGTGCACCCTGGGTAGTAGGCAGTGCTCACTTGTGGAAAAAGTGAGCTAAACAAAGGGCTTGCTGGCTTCTAGGAAGGGGAGAGGCCTATTTAGCCACTCTGGTTTCGGCTATTCCTTATGTATAAAACGACCGACTTTTTAAATCTGGGAAGGGAAGCAAACAGTCGCAAGAAATAAACGGTTCACAGCACCCGTGAGAGCAAAATCGTAAAACTAACCACTGGTACAAGCACGGCCAATGACACCTCCGTCTCCTGGAAGAGAAGCCCTCCAGCTGGCGCCAGGGCAGGGTGTGTACTGCTCAGACCAGACAGCTGCCTCGCGCAGCGCCCACGCACACGGAAGACCGCAGCTCCCAGTAATCAAGGGGCCCAGGACTGGCAGCCGCGCCCTCACGCGCTGGCCCGAGCTACACAGACAGTCCTGGATGGACAGACCCAAGACTCCAGATGTGGGGTGGGGTGTGTAGTGGGGTTCGGCGCGGAGGACTCTGGGAGGCGGAAGGGCACGAGGCCCGGGAGAACACCAAGACTCTAGGCCAACAAGGCAGCCGGAACGACCCAGCCCGGAACCAAAGCACCTTACCTTTCCGGGACGTGGTTTCTGCCCTTTATATCGGGTGGGGCACGGACAGCGAAATTCCGGCCCCGGCCCCGACCCCGGCCGCGACTATTGCGGCCATGATGTCGCTGGCTCATATGGGCGCAAAGATGCCGCCCATCCAACGCCAGGCGTGCCACGGCGGCCAGTGTGGCGACCTCAAGGCCGCCAGAAGACGCCGCTGGATCCAGAGCGCCGGCGAAGGAGCGCGCTGTGGTGTCGGGTGCTTCCTTGCTTCGCGTACGCCTTGGCCCGTCGTGATGACATCACACGCCGGGCGTAGGAGTAAATTTCGTCACCCGCCCTTGGCTTCTTCAGTTTGGTCTGTAGCTGGAGCCTGGTATCAAGGGTGCGCTAATTAGTACCTGCACCTGCGAAACTGCTCGGGACAAGGAACAAAAGTCCAGCCCCACCCCTCAGATCTCTGAGTTCTTCTCGCCATTGTCAGTTGTTTACATTTTGGTTATTGCTCATGGTATTTAATTTCATACACGTGTATCCTTTTTCCGCCCAGAAAAAAAAATACCAAAAGTTTTATACAACATATTTCTCCTTAAATATATATTTGTAGAGGGATTTTAATCCAGCAACATAGCTATCTGGCTGGTATACAGGCACGTGCACGCGTGCACATACACACACACACACACACACACACACACACACACACACACACCCCACTACAAACCTTTAATCCCCAAAAATGTAGGTAAGATTTGGAGAAGGAAGCATCCAAAATTGAAAGTGACATCTAAATTGAGAGGAGGCAGACCAAGTAATGAATTAGAGAAACATTTGACAGACTAGGATATGCCCACCTCTCACCAGAAGAGACAGGAAAAAGATGTAGGAGAGCAGTTTAGAGAGGGGTGGGGAGATCATATTGCTGGATTAAAATTCCCCTACAACTAACGCAGTATCTTTCACGCTTAGTTCCCAGTTGAGTTTTAGTACTAGGTGATGTGGAGAGGAATGTTAATTCAGAACATGGCTGTACTGGTAAGAGATCACATCCAAAGACCTTCTAGGTCTACGAGACCCAGCAGGCAAGATATCACATCAAAAGATCTAGGTCTGTGTGATCTGACTGGAATACAAAGAGGCCTTTAATCCAGGAGACAGAGGCAAACAGATCTGAGTTCAAGGCTCTGCTCCCCTATCCAACGAAGGAGATGTAGGACATGAAACCGAAAGTGTGTGGTGCTAGGTGACATCTGCCTTCTAGACAGGTTTAAATATTTCATTCTGCTCGAAGCTCCTGCTCTCTTGCCCAGTCCACAGGTCTCAGCTTTTAATTTCTCCCTTTTCTGATGCTTTTCGCTTTCCAAGCAATTCCACCCGTACCCACAACCTCTCCAATTGCTTAACAAATTTTACAACCCATTCAGATATGCTAGCATAGAGTCACCCTTTTGGCTTTCCTTTATGGTTCTCAGAACCCCCTTCGTATCCACTTACAATTTTTCAAACTGTAACCATTCTCCCCATTTTTTTTTGAAATGGAATATAGGGGGGGGGAAAGAAGAGAAAATAGAAAATCCTCTCTAGGAGCAAAGTAAGAAGGAACCCAGTATCAGGAGCCACAATAAATGGTTTTGCTGATGTCTTGAAACAGAATATCCATTGCTTCTTCCCTTGTGGCAATATAAACCAAGCTTTCCATTTTGCCTAGCTGCACTATGTAACTGGGCATCTGAGCTACTTTACTGGATTCTTATATCCACTATCTTTCTCCACCACAATTCCTTCCATCCCCACAAACACTAGCCAGTCAAGAAAGGTTAGAGATGGGGGTGGGGCATAGATCACTGTGGACTCCTTCCTGCTGATTAGGGGCACCGAGTTCCTTGGGGAAAGTCTAATCTTCATCATTACAATATCTCCAATCAGCAATGTAGCTGTCTAGCAATCCATCAGCAGCAACAGCAGGGACCAGCAGCTGCAGGAGAAGCAGCAGTCACCAGTAGCCCTCTTAGGGCTCCCCCGTTTTTCCCTCTCACGTACCCAGAACTCTAAAGGCAATGTATCTACAGATGCCAACAATTATGCCCCTCCTACAGCATGAGATTGTAGCTAGTGGTTGTGGAGAATCTGAGGCAGCCCCATTTCTCATACAAGGGATTAAAACAAAAACATATTCATATAACTGGATCTTTAAAGAACCCAAAATTCTCACCAAAATAGCACACCTATGATCCCAGTCACTGAGGAAACTGAGGCAGACTGCCTCAGCTTTCAGGCCGGCACAGGCTACACAGTAGCAGACCGGCCAACGCAGAGATGCACATAAAAGACCCTGTCTGAAAACTGCAAAAAGCCAATTTACCAATGTTATTTTATTTCCAACATAAAAGACATATTGCAAAGATTAGAGCTTTGGGAACACGGGGTTATTGGTTACTGTCAGGAGAACTCATCCGTATGTCCTGTCCTCTTTTGTCCAGGACCATCTGCCTCGGCTTCTGACAGGTGATGGGTCCCATGCTGCAGAGAGGTAAGACATCCAGGTGACTCAGTGCTAAAAATCTGGGATCACCTTGTCAGACCACAAACTAAATCTAGTGAGCATTAATAAGGTTGCCCAAAGCTTGGCGTAGTGGGCTCTGACAACAACCCAGCACCCTTAGAAGAGCACCCTAGTGTCCTTGGCAACAACCTCATGTCACATTCTCCTACATCTTGACCACTATGATGCAGAAAGGAGGTCAGGTCTTCCAAAGGGCTCCCTGGAGCTTGAACTGACTTATGCATACTTATCACTATTTTTGCTTAGTGTGTATACAGACACATGTACTTATGTGTTTACTTGTATGCCTGTGCATGTGTGATTTGGTATACATGCACATGTGTGTTCAAACTTACACATGTGTGGTACATGTGTTCAGTCTCAAATGTCACTTCCCAGGCTCTCTACACCTTCTGTTTTGGGCAGAGACAGTCTCAAGACCATGGAGGTTGAGACACACCTATCTTGCTAGGTGGTGGGGACATGTGCCTTCAATCAGGAGGCAGAAGATTGGCATCTTGGTGACTTCTAGGACAGCCTGGTCTATATAGTGAATTCTAGGATAGTCAGGGCTAACTAGAGAAACTCTGTCTGAAAAAACCAACAAGAACATAAAAAGGGATATGCACCTACCTCCATCTCTAAGTGCTGGGTGACAGGCTTCATTCAGGCAGGGTGCTGGCTCTTCTACTTGCAATCTGGAGAATTAACTCACCTATCACACGGGATGGCGGCACTGTTCAGACTGGCCGAGACATCCTCCCTGCCCGCCTGTGTTTCTAAATCTTACCCAGGGTGTGGAGTTCACACTATGACTTGCAGCCCAGCCATCTCTCGTTATGGAGAGCACGGGCAGGGACAGCAGAGAGTATCAATGCATCTTCTTCCAGGGACATGACACTGGCAGCCGAGGTATGAAAGGAACTTTCTTCCTTTATATTGGTCTGGATGAGAAACAGGAAAGAAGGAAGGACAACAAATCCTGTTAGATGGGGAAACAGAACAAGCTCCTCCCCAGCCCCTCTTGTTGTCATGAGTTGAAGCAGGGACTCCAGCAAAGCAGGTGCACTGACACAGTGCTGCCCTAGAAAGGCCCAAGGGGGGGGGGTCCCACCTCAGGGTTTGTGAGAGGGTGCTGGGACAGCAGCTTTCCTGCTTTCCTTATTGGGCCAGGTGGGGGTCTCCATGCTCTGCAAACCTTCCTCCTCACTGCCTCCCACAAGATCATCAGGGAGTACTGTCTGCACAGCTCCCCACTGCCTCCCACAATGCCAGCAGGGAGCATTGTCTGCACAGCTCCCCACTGCCTCCCACAAGGCCAGCAGGGAGCACTGTCTGCACAGCTCCCCACTGCCTCCCACAGGGCCAGCAGGGAGCACTGTCTGCACAGCTCCCCACTGCCTTCCACAGGGCCAGCAGGGAGCATTGTCTGCACAGCTCCCCACTGTCTCCCACAGGGCCAGCAGGGAGCACTGTCTGCACAGCTCCCCACTCCCTCCCACAGGACCAGCAGGGGGTACCTACTGAGCATCTCACCTCTGAGCAGTGGGGAACAACTCAATGCTTAGGCCAATTCCAGACGTGAGCCCAGGAAAGCATTATTGCAAATCTGGACGCCCAGTTTTCTTCTCTCCATCCTATAAGACTTTGGTCCACAAAGAACATCTGGTTGTCATAGCCACTATGTCACTCATTTCTAAGATTTGGGTGGTGCTGGTGCTTGTTTTTCAATAGAGTGCTATGCATCCTAGACTGACCTCAACTCTGTGCTGGAAGATGACCTCGACTGCCTGATCCTCTTGTCTCTGCCCCTAATTCCGGAATTCTGGGCATGCATCACCTCAGTTTGTCTTATGCTGGTCCAGAAAGAACCAGGGCCTCCGGCATGCTAGGCACACCACACCGAGCTATAGCACTAGGCCGGTTGCTCACTTGTTGTTTGAGAGTAGGGGTCTCACACTGCCATCAAAGTTAGACTACAGCTCCCTATATAGCCCAGGCTGACCTTGAACTTATGGCTAGTCTCCTGTTTAAGCCTCCAGAGTTCTGGGGTTCGAGGCATACATCTTCACCCTAGCTCTAGCATCTAGTCCTAAGAAATATCCACAACCTCCCTAGAACTGGCTAAATGTGAGGGGATGTGATCGCCCAAGGGCTGAGGGGACTAGACCTTCAAACAGCAGAGGGGATGCTCAGTCTTCCTGGATTTGTCAGGGCTTCTTAGTGGCTTCTGCCTTCTTTTCTCTCCGATGCTGCTACATAGAGGAATCCAATGAGGTCAACTTAAGGGCTGCTAGTCAGAACACACAAAGGACATAGTCCTGAAAACTGGGCACACCGACCTGAGATTTCTTGATAGGACATGGCACTGGGACAGCCTCTTTCCCTTCTTCCCATCAAGCTCAGAGCTCACAATCTTCGGAAGGGGGAAGTCTGGCTAGACCTCATGTTTGTAGTGCTTCGTAATACTCCAAGTAGGAAAAATAGGTAATCTAGAAAGGAAGAAAGAGGCCGGGTGGTGGTGACACATGCCTTTAATCCCAGTACTAGGGAGGCAGAGACAGGCAGATCGCTCTGAGTTCAAGGCCAGCCTGGTCTACAAAGAGAGTTCAGGACAGTCAAGGTTACATAGAGAACCCCTGTCTTGAAAAAACAACAGAAAAAAATGAAGAAGAAAAAGGAAGGAAGAAAATAAAAAATAATGAAAACACAAGGCCAGTGGAGCAGAGCTGTAATTCCATAGAAGGAATATAGAAGCAGGAGGATCAAGAATTCGCAGTCTTCCTCAGCTCCATAGGAAGCCCCAGGCTAGCCTGAGCTACAGGAGTAGTCAGACTACTAGCTGGGACAGCTCTTGTCCAGTTTGCAGGACGGCGTGGCTTGGTTTCCCAGGACCAAGAAACAAGGCTTGGTGGGTAAATCCTGTAACCCCTACATTTGATAGCTGAAGACAGAAGAGTTAAAAATTCAAGGTTATCCACAACTACATAGATGATTTAAAAAAAAAAAGCTATCACAAAGGCTACGAACATAGTTATATCTCTGAGGATCAGTTGGCTGAATGCAGGAGGATCAGCAGTCCTTGGCAGCCTGGACTGTACACAGAATACTGGAGGAAAATCAATTGAAGGGGAAGAAAAGGCTATCTCACTGGAAGGAAATGATAGGTCACCTTGGGAACTAAGTTATGTGATTTGCCCAAAAAAAATGGGGTGGGACATGAGTATAAAGTACAGACATTAGTGAGAAGGAAAGGGTAAGGCCAGGTTAGAAAACTTTATAAGGAATATGTGTATTTGTGCATGGTCCAGGCATGACCACAGAGGTGAGGTGGTGTGTGTGTGTGTGTGTGTGTGTGTGTGTGTGTGTGTGTGTGTGTGTGTGTTTGTGTGTGTGTGTGTGTGTGTTTGTGTGTGTGTGTGTGTCCTTACACACTGAGCACACACCTAGGCCAGGAATATTCATCAAATGCTTTCTCACCATATTTTTTGAGACAGTGTATCTCAGTCACCTCAGGCCAGCAAGCTTCCACATCTACCTCTCTTCACTAGCAGGCCTAAGAAGACAAGGATGCTGGCATGTCAGCTTTTCACAAGGTCCTTTCCTTGCACTCTTCCACTTTACCTACATCTCCCTAACTCCAGGGTCCAGATCTGATACTTCCAAATATTTATAATTTGCATCTTTTTCTATATTCCACTCAGCCTGGACTTATTCTTGCCTATACTGGCCTTGAGCTTTTCATGCTTGACAGGACAGAGTGGAATTTTTGCCATTGGAAATTAGAGAGAGGCAGATGAGGATCCTGCTCAAGAGCATCTTTGGTTACAAGGTGGAGTGCCTGAGATATGAGACCCTGACTGAAACCCAAATGCTGACAGTGTTCCAGTGTTCCTAAGGGGAAACTGAGGGAGCAGGGTCCTCAGGAAGGAAAAGCCAGCCTGGTCTACATTGATGTCATTTCACCTCAAGTTATTGATTGAGACTGTGTGAAACCTAAACCCAGCAGACAAAAACAATTCCCAGTAATACTCTTCCTCCTAGGCAAAGGAGAAAGAACCAATGTCAGAAAGGAAAAGGGAAATGTGCACATGACATCTTAGCAACACTGTCAAGGAATAGAAGCCCACTTGGATCTCTTGTAGGTGAAATGTGTTCTTGTCGCTGGCATCTGTGAGTCTGTTATTCAGAGTGAGTTATTCAATGCATTATGTTTTAATTTTGTGTGTCTATTTCTACCACTTGTGATTTGTATTTTCTGTTTGCATTGTGGGTTTGTCACTTAAGGTCATCTTCAGTGTTAGGGGATTCCCTGTGGGTCCTGTTTAAGAAAGTGGAGCTTGCTGGCCAATGGTGGTGCAAGCCTTTAATGCTAGCACTCAGGAGGCAGAGGCAAGCTGGTCTCTGAGTTTAATGCCAGTCTGATCTACAGAGGGAGTTCCAGGACAGCCACCCCTACACAGAGAAACACTGTCTCTAAAACCCAAAACAAAAAAAAAAACAAAAACAAAAAAAAAAAGAAAGAAAAGAATAAAGGAAGGAAGGAAGGAAGGGCTAGAGAGATGGTGCAGAGGCTAGGAGCACCGAGTGCTCTTCCTGAGGTGCTGAGTTCAATTCTCAGCGACCATATAGTGGCTCACCACCATCTATAATGTGATGATGCCCTCTTCTGGCCTGCATGTGTACATGCAGGTAGACCAGTGTAGACATAATAAATACATGTTAAAAAAAGAAAAGAAAAAGCAAAAAAGAAAGAAATGCTAGAGCAGCTGAGATATGCCAGGAAGTTGCTTATGTACACGAAGAGACAGAAACAGAGACAGGCTGACCAGGACGCTCCATATTCTGTGCATGGAGGGCAGGGAGCAGTCCAGTTGTTTTAGGGGATCGAGATGCCTGGCCAGCTCTCCTCCCAGGCTGACGGAGTCTCCAAGATGTTCTCCTGGATTTTGGGTGAGAAGCTCAGCCTGGTCCAATGGCTGAGGCCAGCAAAGAATCCTGTGGAATGGACTTCCCATAGGTGTGCATGGTGGAGTGGGGAGCATGGGACCTGGGGTGCAATCCCCACCCCAGAGTGGAGTAAGATAGCCCTCTCTTCTCTGATTAGGCAAGTAAAATATCCTTCCTGTGAGCTTCGCATCACTCAGAGGACAGAGCCGATTAGAAACATGGTTGTGTTTCACAGTAGGAACACTATCTGGACATGATGAATCTAGAAATCCCTGTAGGACAACTATGCCAGGACCCTTGTTGCCCTGGGACACTTTGACAGATGCACCATCCGTGTCAGTTACACAGACTTCTTTGTCACTCCCACAGTGACCAATGCCAGCACAGTCTAGGGAGAACGGCACAGAAGATAAAATCTGGCCAATGTGACAGTGGGATGGACAGGGAAGGCTTTCCAGAGCTCTCTCAAAGGGTGTGCAATGTCGCTTACCTGTGCAATCCTATGCAACCTGCCAAGTCTCAAGAAATTCAAGCAACTTTGTGCATTTGTCCAGCTGATTGCAGGCTCCAGGTGGAGCCCTGAAGCTGGTGTGAGGCAGGGCTCATGGCAGGGTCCTGCTCCGTCACAAGGGTCTCTAGTTCAACCCTGGTGACAACCTCTCCCACAGCCTCATGCTGTGGCACGTGTTGGTGAGTGTGGAATGGAGTTTCCAGTGTGACTGGTGGTCCTGAAGGAGCAAGCACAGAGAGGCAGGATGTGAGGAACTGGAGGACAGACTTGATGGCAAGAGAGGGCACAAGTGCCCTTGATGTCACTCCACAGCTGTGAATTTCCCAAGCTTCCTTCTGAGTCAGGTCCGAGGACTCAATGAAACCTGTAATGGCTTAGGGGTGTGTGGGAGTCTCTGGCTAAAGGACAGCATGAGGCTGCCCTCTAAAGGAGTCCCATAGGGGCCCTGGTAGGCTTCATCCTCAACCTGGAAACCCATCTTGGGCAGGTGGGACAGGCTGACTAGGAACTACCTGTGTGGGGAGAGAAGTCTCACCTGGTGGAAAAGATCATGTTTCCTGCCAAGAAACAGGGAGCAAAGGACAAGTCACTACCCTAGGGAAATCCCTGACGTTTACAAAGAGTCGGGGACAAGGCAAGGGGTAATGTTGCACATACAGCTTTAGGGTACCTCTGCACCCCATCCTCCTCTCTGGGCAAGACCCAGTGGAAATCCAACTCCTGCTCCCTGGGATTTTACCTGCACAGATCTGCGCTGGGGTGGACAGCTCTCCCTGTGCATCCGGGATCCCTGAGCACACTGGCTCCTGGACATCTGGCCTGGCTTCCCCGCAGGGCGTTCCGAATCTCAGCCAGGCCGATCCCCAACCCATGGCTCACAAGCCATGGAGCTGGGGCTTGTCCTCTTCAGGACTTCAAAGCAGAAAGACATGGGTAGGAGACTCTTAGTGACTTAGAAACACACAGGACTTACTGCACTGGCCCTGCAGCACCCCACCGCCTCTCCAAGGAACCTTTGCTTCCTGTGGCCATGTCCCCGCCTCCTCCTCTCCCTGCTTTGGTCAGCATCTGTGCTGTCCACTTTCTGCTCAACAAGCCTGAGGTCACACTTGATGGGTTTCTATGGGATTGGTCCTTCTGAATAACCAATGATTTAGTGACAAGTGGGCACAGTCTTCATGTGTCCCAGAGGCCAGGAGGGAAAAATATGGAGAACATAAAGTGAATGAATGCACCCACCTGGTTCTGTGGGTGACTCCACGATCTTTTTCCTCTGGAGTCCTATTCTTAGAAGAGGCATGCCTTCTCTCCGTAGGGGGCAAACAGCAACACAGCCGCCTGAGGCCATTCACGATTGTCTTCTTCACCCTTTTCCAGCGGCGACGCCGGGGCCTGGAGGAAGCTGCCTCGCTATCCTGAGGCTGGCCATGTGTGATGACCTCTTCCTCCGTTGTGGCCTCTTCATGGGTGATGATCTCATCTTGGATGGTGTTCCTTCCCTGGAGGATGTCCTTTTCCAGGCTGGCTATCCTTTCCTCTATCCAAGCCTCTACCTGCTTGAATGCCTCTTCCGCGGTCATAACACCTTCGGGAATGATGGCCTCCATGGGGGCCTCTTCACAGGTGGTATATAATTCCTGCTCCTGCTTGGGGGCCTCTTCACAGGTGGTATATAATTCCTGCTCCTGCTTGGGGGCCTCCTCACAGGTGGTATATAATTCCTGCTCCTGCTTGGGGGCCTCCTCACAGGTGGTATATAATTCCTGCTCCTGTTTAGGGGCCTCCTCACAGGTGGTATATGATTCCTGCTCCTGCTTGGGGGCCTCTTCACAGGTGGTATATAATTCCTGTTCCTGTTTAGGGGCCTCTTCACAGGTGGTATATAATTCCTGCTCCTGCTTGGGGGCCTCTTCACAGGTGGTATATAATTCCTGCTCCTCCTTGGGGGCCTCTTCACAGGTGGTATATAATTCCTGTTCCTGTTTAGGGGCCTCTTCACAGGTGGTATATAATTCCTGCTCCTCCTTGGGGGCCTCTTCACAGGTGGTATATAATTCCTGTTCCTGTTTAGGGGCCTCTTCACAGGTGGTATATAATTCCTGCTCCTGCTTCAGGGCCTCTTCACAGGTAAAGTATGATTCCCACTTGATATTATCTTTCTGTGTGAGGGTTTTTGACTCCATGCAGGTCATGTTCAGCCATTTGACACCAGAGGAGGCAGGTGTGACTTTTGTACTGGCATCTTCTATCATGTCGCAGAGTTTCTCGCGGATACTGCAGGAGGGCGTACAGTTCTCTGTGTGAGCTATAGACTCATTCTGGTCTGGTCTACCAGAGTTGGTTTTTAGACATAGCGAGGCCTGGGAACTTGCGTTCAGGCTTCCACATAAGCCAATCATGGAGTGTGACAAATTCTCCTTTATTTGGGAATTAGTCACAGAGCAGCCCAGGTAGGATACATGGCGATGGTGGGTCCTCTTTGGCTGGCAGCACAGGGTGGCAGGTATGGTATGGCTTCTGCCACCCTGCCTGGAATAATTCTCCTTTTTCTCCTGGGCCTTAGATGGGCCAGGCTCAGGCTCAGTAGCTCTCCTTAGGAAACCTGGGACGGTGTGAAGATCTCCCCCATGGTAGACAGTGCCTGGCTGCCTGGGTTTCACGGGGTTGGCCTGATGGTGGCAACAGTGTTCCCCAGGTGACTGGGGTTGCAGTATCGGGCAAGTTGCAATCACCTCAATGTGTTCTTGGTCTCCTCTAGACTGGATGCCTTCTTCAGGCTCATACAACGTATCTCTCAAAGGCCCGCCAGTCCTCGGGCTTGTGGTGCCCAGGAGACTGTGAGCCTCTCTGCCCCTGAGCATGAAGCACCCCATGATTTGGTCGATGGTGGGCCTCCTGGCGGGATTGACCACGAGCAGGTGGACAATGACATTGTAAATATTTCTTGAAACATGCCGAGGAACGGTGAAGATGGCAGAGCTGACCTGCACCCTCAAGATTTCGAAAGACCTAGCTTCAAAGGGAAAGCACCCAGCCACCATGAGGAAGAGCAGAACCCCTAAGCTCCAGATGTCTGTGGGGAATGGGTCATATTCCTCCACTCCAAAGAGTTCCGGAGCACAGTAGAACGGAGTGCCGCAGAACCCCAGAAGCTTCTGTCCAGGACTGATGTGTCGGGCCAGGCCGAAATCGCTCAGCTTGGCATTCCCCCTGCTGTCGATGAGAACGTTCTTGGCTGTTATGTCTCTATGGCAAATGTAATTGTCTTGGCAGTGCTGCACTGCCTGCAGTATCTGCGAAAAGAGTCTCCACGCCTCACTCTCCTCTAAGTAACCCCGTAGGAGGATGTACTCCTTCAGCTCTCCCGGTTGGGCAATCTCTGTCACAAGGTAGGTGGTCTTTTGCGTCTGAACGACATCCAACAGCTTTATAATATTTGGATGCGAAATCGATTTCATAATGCTGATTTCATTCGCAATGAGGGTTGCTCTCTTCCTGGTATTCCTAAGAATCTTTACTGCCACACAGGTCCTTGTGTCATGGTGTATGGCCAGTTTGACCTTGGCAAAATGCCCTTGTCCTAGGGTTGTGATCATTTTATAATCTCTCATAAAGGTCTTTTCCGTGGAGTTGCAGGCCTCCATTCCCTGCTTTGTCAGGCCCTCCTTGATATGGCTAGAACCAAACTTGCAATGAGATAAGTTGAAACAGTCAAAATTGGGCCCAGGGAGATGTTTATAACTATGATTTCTACATTCAAATGGCAAAAATGAAAACAAAACGGGGTTGGGAAGAGGGAAAAATGTCGCAAACATTTCAGATGACCTAAGCAGGCACTCAGAATGCCTAGGAGGACAGGGACAGAGCATGTTTAAAGCAGCAGCCAGCAAAGCCCGCCGTAGATCGGGTTGACAGGGATCAACTGCACACTGCAAGGACAAAACAAAGGACCCTAGAAACTGAGAGCTGCTTATTGGAAAGGACCCTGAGCTCAACACACCCTGGGAAATAAGGCACTGGTAAAGTCACATTCAAGAGGAATTGATAAGAAACAGAAACACAGAAACCCAGTGAGTCAGGCCTAGGCAGTTTGCTCTGCAGCCCAGCAGGTGTGCTGCTTCTGCAGAGGCCTTGGATTTGGTTCTCAGGACCAATGTCAGGTGCTTCTAACTGCCCTAATTCCAACTCTAAGGCATCCTAGATCTCTGGTCTCCTAGGAGACTCATACACGTGCGCGCGTGTGCCCAGACATATACACACACACACACAAATACAAGTGCAGTCACAGGTACTACATGTCATTTAATATAGTGATACAATTCTTTATAACTTGATTTATATAAACATGAAGGTTGGAAGTGGGCCTGGAAGTGTAACTACAGGTAGTTATGATCTGGCATGGGAGTGCTGGGTGTAGAACTAGGTTCTCTCCAAGAAGATTGCATGCTCCTAAGTGCTGGACCATCTCTCCAGACCACATCACTCCTAAATAAATATGATTTTTAAAACCCAGAGTGTCCCTTTCATGAACTGGATAATGCAGATGAAATGGAGAAATTACTAGATATAATTTCACCTAGAGAAGACATTAAAATGCAAGGAGAAAGTAACAAGATTGAACTGTTTATGAAAACGAATCTTCATTAGATAGCACAAGACCAGGCAAATTTCGTTGGACCATTCCAGGCCCTTGAAGAACAATGTCAGAGCTCCTAAAATTCCACAAAGGAGAAAGGGACTTAATAGTTCCCAAATCATTCATGCCACAAACAGGGGAAAAAAACAAAAGCCTAGCCAAAAAAATAAAATAAAATGCTACTTCACGATGAACATGGATAAGAAAATCCTTAGTTGTGCATAATACTTCTAAATCAACAACATATAAGTATGCCATCCTTTATGGAGAAGATATGCTCACAGCATCCTTTGAATGAGTGCTCTGCATGCCCAGACAGACAAACAACAGAGAATAGCAACAGAATCAGGGGTAAGCATCCCACAGTCCTGGGCAGCCATAAGGAAGGACAAAAGTGTGGGATCTATGGACCTAACACAGCAGATTGCTTTACAGAGAAAGTAACTGTTCCTGGTTTTTTCCTCATATGTGGAATTTGGGGGAAGGAAGCGGTCCTGAAGATAGAAGGGGCTACTGTGAATGTGGAGGAGGAAGTGGGAGAAGAAAGCACCACAGCACGGTTAGTCACGTGATTAGTGTGAGCAAAGGGCATTGCAGGTGTTCCTGTGTTTGTCATAACAATTGCTTATATGGTACAGTTATTCCATGCCTAGAAAAGGCTTAGAATATGAAGGGAAATAGACCACAATAAAGTAAAATAAGATAAAGAGTGAGGTAAGAATTCAAACCCATGGCACAAGCCAGTGAGGGCATATTCCTTCATCTCACCCCTCGGGAGGCAGAGGCAGGTGGATCTCTGTGAGGTCGAGGCCAGCCTGCTCTACAGAGTGAGTCCAGATGGCCAGGATACAGAGAAACCTTGTCCCAAGAAACTAAAGGGGGAAAAAAAGAAGAAAAAACAGATGGGAGATGATTTAGCACTTGAGACCACTGCCAGCTCTTCCAGAGAACCCAGGTTCGATGCCCAACAAGCACATGGTGGCTCACAAACACCTGTCCTTCCAGGTCCTGGAACTCTGACTCCCTCTTCTGAGCTCCACAGAAGATACCAGGCAAGTGGTGCTCAGACATCCATGAAGACAAAATACTCATTCACATAAACTAAAAACAGTCAAATGTTCTTTACCTTAGAAAAGAGAAGAGAGATCCTCACTACGAGGAATTCCTGTCAGCTTCTGAAAGTGCAAGGAACAGCCCTCAGCAGCGCAGAAGTCCAGTCTCTCGCCAACTCCTCACCACCTTCTGCTGTGGAAGACCGGAGGCAGCCTCAGCCAGAGCCTTCAGTGGGCAGGTGCCTCTTATTCCTCACAATGGCTCTTTGTGAGGTAAGTGCAAGAAATGGACCGAGGAGGGCTGGGCACATCCCCCAACCCCCAGATTTCCTAACTTTCTGGACCCAAGACAGGAAGGCTGGTCTTGGGCAGTGGGGCAGTAGGGCCCTGAGGAAGCTGGTTTCACTCAAATGGCTGTCCCCAGTGTTGCCCAAGGACCCAATTCTTCCTGCCAGGCCCACTGACCAAGGCCCACAATTTCCCCCTAATGGTGCCACCTTGGGGAATCAACTTTCCAACACTTGGTCCTTTGTGAGAGTTTTGACACCCAGACTTTAAGAAGCACCCTTTTCACTTTAACAATCCATTGAGGTATCACAGGATTGGCAACAGGCTCCAGATCATTGGCCCTCTTCAGTTATGAGCTCTGATATCTCCTGTTAGTAAATGGACAGTGTTTTGCCTTTCACTTGGACCCTAGCCTTCATGACCACTTTGTAATAATCATCATCTCTACACTCAAAGTATTCCATTTAACTTTCTTTAAACCCAGATTGATGTGTGTGCTGATGGATGGTAGCTCCTGGCTACACTCAGAGTTGTGACAAAATACTGTTTTTCATGCCACCCCAGGGCCTGGGACTAACATCTGTGGGGCCGAGAGAAAGATGATGTTATTTATCACATGATCCCCATTAGGCCTGAGACTTCCACCAAAGCCCAGGATACCAGAAGACAGTGAGTAGGGATGTTCAAAATAACCATCAAAACACCCATCAGCCAGAGAACTCTGTAGACAACAGATGTGGAGATGGAGCCATATCCTGGCCCTTCTGCTCTCAAATTGCCTTAGTTCTGTCCCTTCAATACAACAGAAATTGATGGCCCATGTATCTGGATGTTGGGGAGGCGAGATCCAGATCCCAGCAGATTGAGTGTGTAACATGCCTGCTTTAGAGCTCTATCCAGTGCTTTGTATGTTCCCGCATGGTCAAGGAGAAGCAGGACCTCAGTTCTTAATATTGTGGCATTGGGGTTGAAGTTCCAAGATGGCCTTGGTAGGACACACACACACACACACACACACACACACACACACACACACACACACACCAATTTTTGTGCCTAGACATGTTCTTTGAACTGTTTGGCCAGCAGAACTCAAGAGTGAAGGCTTGATCCTTTACTTCAAATTCATCGCCCCATTTTCCTGGCCCTGAGAACACACTAGCTTCATGCCATAATTGCCCTCCTTAAGATAGAAGTTATCCCATGGAAGGACAGCTGCAGGAAGGAGGGCGACAGAGGAGGTTGGTGGCACAGGCTATGGTAAGTCTCACCAGGGAAGTCCTGTCCTTTCTCAGAGAACAGGCTCTTTCTAGATCCACATTTATTATGACCTTGAAGTCTTTTCAGTTGCCTTGTTCCATTATTACGCTGAAAAGAATGGGATCTGACTCTTGTCTCCAGCCCTTGCATGGAGTCCTGACTTCTGAACTACCAGGAAGATCCTAAGGCAAACAGCTTGGAGGCTGCTTTCTGCTAAAACAGGGACACATTGGCTCCCTTCCTTATGAGACCATCCAGTGTGCCCGTCAGTCCTCTGAACAGGAGTCCACATGAGTTGGACTCTACTTGGAAAGTAAAGAGATTAACAGAAAAGGGAATCCTTGAGGGACTTGGAAGGGCGGACAGCAGGCAGTGAGATCAGGGGAATGTGTTCAACCTTCTCCTTTACATGTGAGAAAATGTTCCTGTGAGATTATACATGTTGTTAGTTAATATACTCTAATACATGTTTTTAACTTTTGATAATGAAAGAAAATCAAAGTGGAATGAGATAAAGAAAACAAGAATAAAAATGGGAGATTGTAAACAAAAACAAAAGTAATCACAATCATACCTGAAACCAAGAAATGAGGAAATAAAAGCAAAAGCCAGATAACCAACAGCCTCCCAAGGAAACTCACTCTGCTGAGGTTCAAGGCTCTAGAAGTCCTAGTGGAGCTCAGAAGTATAGCGATTCGCCAACTCTCCAACCGTCCAAACAATCTACCCACAGCTCCCACAGTTAAAGGACAAAACCTAGCCCCAGTGAGTTCTATTTATAGCCAGGTACCCATCATTCCTCACAATGGCTCCTTGTGATGTCATGGCAAGAAAAGAACCAACCATTTCTCTGCACCAACCACACGGATTTCCTCAGTTTCTGCCTTAAAGGTAGCCCGCAAGTAGGGACCTGAGCCAGTTAGTTGTACCCATTTTTTCCTTGCTGCCTAGGACCCACTTCCTCCTGTAAGGCCCCACCCCCTAAGGTCCTCACCCTCCCCACACTGTGCCACTGCTGGGGCCCAATGTTCAAACACATGATTGGGTGACATTTACCACCTAAAGCAACAGGCTCCAAGATGTTGTCCATTAGTGGGATGTGGACACTGACCGGCACCCGTTAGGGGCAGAGAGCGTGCTTCCCTTTCCACCTGCTCCCTAACACTAATGACTTTCTCCTTCCACAGCTCATCATATAGACACTCAAGGACATCCATTCCCTTCTCAGGTTAAGGAGAAGTGTATGGTGGCCTTGGGCTGACCTTAGGATGCCGAGATGGCTACTCTGTTATCAGCGAGTACATTAGGAGGTGACTGAGGGGGTGGTTCCCAGCAGTCTACGGGGGTGACCCTAGCTGAGATTCCTAGCAATGGGGCATATGGAGCCTGAAATACCCACCTCCTACACCAGAGGGGACTTCCAGTGGAGGGAAAGGGACACCAACCCACCCACAAAGCCTTCAACCCCAAATTTGTCCTGCCTACTAGAATTGCAGGGAGGAAGATGGAGTATAGATTGATGGATTGGCCAACCAATGCCTGGCCCAGCCTGAGACCCACCCCATGGGAGGAGCCAACTCCTCTCCTACTGACACTCTGCTATGCTTGCAGACAGCAGCCTAGCTTAACTGTCTTCTGAGGGCCTTCAACCAGCAGAAGAGGGAAACAGATGCAGATACCCAGAGCCAAACAACAGGCCATGCTCGGGGAGTCTTGTGGAAGAATGCAGGAAAGGATAGAGGGAGCTGGAGGGGTCAAGGACACCACAAGAAGACCTACCGAGTCAACTCACCTAGGCCCATGGGGCTCACAGTGACTGAACCACCAACCCAAAGCATGCGAGGGCTGGACCTAGACCTCCTACATATATGTAGTAGAGGTGCATGCTTGTTCTTCCTGGGTGTCCCCTAACAAGTGAAGTGAGGGCTGTCTCTGACTCTGTAGCCTGCCTTTGGATCCCTTCCCCCTAAATGGGCTTCCATGTCTGGCCTCAGTGGGGGAGGATACACTTAGTTCTGCTGTGACTTGATGCACCAGGGTGGCTTGGTACCCATGGGGGACCCCCTTTCTCTGAGAAGAATGGGAAAGGGAGTGGGGTAGGTGGTGTGAGGGAGGGAATGGGCAGAGAGATGGGAGGGGCCTGTGATCAGGCTGTAAAATGAGTAAATAAAAAATGGATAATTCTTAAATCAGCATTAACTGAAGCCCAGGAGGTTGGGCGCACCTGAGAGGGATTTTCCTTGGTTGAACTATTTGAAGTGGAGACTCACCCTAAATCTGGATCATTTGAGTCAGAAGATCCACCCTAAATGAGCCACGCCTTTAGCTGGCAGCCTACATAGAGACACACAAGAAGGAATCTTGTGCTTTTCTGTCTGCTTGCCCTCCCTCTCACTGACCAGTTCCTAGATTCTCAGCCCTCTCCTAGCTGGTGTTAGCACCCACTCCTGGATTCCAGTGTGGACTGAAAACTGGTGGCTCTCTAGGACCTCCCTGGGATTCCAGCACCAGACTGGTGCTGCTGAGTCACCCAGTGTCTTAGTCATTGTCCTGTTGCTGGGAAGAGACTCTATGTGCACAGCAGTGCATAGAAGAGCAGAATTGAACTGAGGGCTGCTCACAGCTTCAGAGGGTGAGTGCATGATCATCATGGCAGGGAGCATGGCAGCAGGTATGCATGGCACTGGAGCAGGAGCTGAGAGCTTACATCTAGATCTGCAGGGGGAAGGAGAGGCAGGGAGGGAGGGAGGGGGAGAGAGAGGGAGGGAGGAGATAGAGACAGAGAGAGAGAGGGGGCAGGGGGAGAGCCTGGCCTGTACTTTTTGAAACCTCAATGCCCACCCCAGTGACAACGGTCTGCAACAAGGTCACTGTTCCTAATCCTTCCTAAAGCCTAACTGGGAACCAAATACTCCAACTCAAAATATATTCACCCCCAATGGGCCCCTGCAGTCTCATGCATATAGTTTACACAGCAAATCATCCTTCTCATGGCTGCAGGTGATGGGGCCATACCCAGGTATTTTGTTTTATTCCTGACCTCTAAATATGCCTCAGTGTTGTTATGTGTGTACACACATACATATATATGTTGTTTACTTGTGTTCCAGGAGGTTGCCATGTGCACATGAAGACATCAGCAGATTCTGGGTGACATGAGAGCCACCTTCTCCAGCTTGTATGGTTCTAAGTTGTGTTTTCCTATATAAGTGAGAGAGGAATTCTATTTGTTCCTTCAATCTCTTTGTAAAACTGTGTATTATAGCTCTTCAAAAATTACCCTTCCATCCCATTTTACACCCATCAGGTGTCTAAGAGAAGAAACTCAAGAGGCAGCACATGCTGACAAAGACTAGGAGAAAGGGAAAGGCTCCTCCATTGCTGGTGGAAGTGCAAACTTGTACAACCATCTTGGAAATCTTTCTGGCACTTTCTCAGAAAATTGGGAATAGCTTTACCTCCAGACCCAGCTATAGCACTCCTGGGAATATTCCTAAAAGATGCTCCCCCATACAACAAGGACATTTATTCAACTGTTCATAGCAGCTTCAGAAACTGGTACAACCAAGATGGCCTTCATCCAAAGAACTAATGCAGACATTATGGTACTTTTTCACAACGGGATACTACTTAGCTATTAAAATCAAGGACGTCGCTGGGCATGATGGTATATGCCTTTCATCCTAGCACTCATGAGGCAGAGGCAGGTGGATCACTGTGAGTGAGAGGCCAGCCAGGTCTACAAAGCGAGTCCAGGACAGCGAAGGCTAGCACAGAGAGACCCTGTCTCGAAAAACCGAACAAAACAAACACACAAAGAAACAAACAGCAAGGAAATCAAGCAATTTGCAGGCAAATGGATGGAACTAGAAAATATCATCCTGAGGTTGGTAACTCAGACACAGAAACACACACAGGGTGTGTACTCACTTTAGCCATATATATAGTACAGGGAAACCATACTACAATTCACAGACCCAAAGAAGCTAAGAAGACCCAAGGAGGCTGCTTGAATCTCACTGAGAAAGGGAATAGGATAGACAGTGGAAGTGGATGAAGAGAGGAAACAGGATAGAGAAGGAGGGCAGAGGGAAATGTGGGGAGGGTCAGATGTGGGGAGAGCCAGGGCAGGAAGACAGCTCCCACAGAGAAGAGAAACCATGGGCAGGGGCATCTCTGCGACAAGCTGTGGCTATAGCACAGGGTAGACTCCTAGGAGGATATGGGGGTGACTCTAGCTGAGACCCCTAGTACATGGGTCATGGGGACTAACGTGTCTACCCTCCAACCAGACAAGACTTCTAGTGGAGGGAGGGGAACACCAACTCACCCACAAAAACTGTGGCCCAAAAGTCACCCTGCCAAAAAAGTGTGCAGGGGCAAACATTGAGCAGAGATTGAAGGAACGTCCACCCAATGCCTGGACCAACATGAGACTCACCCCATGGGAGAGAGCCAAGCCCTGCCACTATTAAGAATATTCTGCTATGCTTGCACACTGGAGCCTAGCATAGCTGTCTTCTGAGAGGCTCAACCAAGCAGCAGATCGAAACAGTTGCAGGACTCATAGCTAAACATTGGGCAGAGCTCAGAGAGCTTTGTGAAAGAGTAGGGGGAAGGACAGAGGACCTGAAAGGGACAGGAGCTCCACAAAAAGACCAACAGAGTCAACTAATCTGGGCCCAGGAGGGCTTGTGGGACTGAAGTATTAACTAAGACCATGCATGGACTGAGTCTAGATCCCCTAGACATATGTAGCTTACAGCCAACTTGGTCTTCCTGTGGATCTCCTAATAAGGGGAGTGGGGACTGTCTCTCACATGGATCCTGTTGCCTGCTTTTCCATCATTTTTGTCTGGCCGGGCTATCTTGGATGCACTTAGTTTTTATGGGACTTGATATGCTTGGGTTGTTGGTGTGGTATAGTGTGTGTGTTTGTGTGTGTGTGTGTCCCCTTTTCTGAGGTATATGAAATGCAGGGAAAGGGGAAGAGGGAGTAAGTGTGGGACTAAGAGGAAGTTGAAAAGAAAAGAATTTAGCCTCAGGTGAATGTTAGTTTTTCCCTTCTTAAGGTCCAATGCCTGGGACTCAATGCCAACACCAAGCCTAAGAAGCCTTTCTAGTCACTTCAGGATGGTCTCTTATTTTCAGAGACCCCAGCCAGCCATATGCCAACTGAGGGAGTTCTTAGTCATGGAGGATCTTCTAGACTCTGGAACTGCAGCTCAGCATGGCAGCTAAATGTATATCCCTGTAGAAAGAATCAGAGGGTGAGCCATTAGATGGAACCCCGGAAACTGACACAGGCCATGGACCTCCTAAAACAGGCCTATCCCTGTAAACTAGCCTTGGAAACCCCTGCTTCTGCTTGTACGTGAGTGAGAGGGACTAGCCCTGGCAGTGTATTATTGTAATTTATATTTATCTTTTTTAAAAAAGTTTTGTTTATCATTATGTGTATAGTCCACTGCCTGCATGTACAGCTGAGGGCCAGAAGAGGGCACCAGCTCTTATTGTAGAGGTTCCTGTGAATTGAGTTCAGGACCTCTGGAGGAGCAGTCAGTGCTCTCAACCTCCAAGCTATCTCTCCAGCCCCCATGTTATTTTTATCTTATGTGTGTGAGTTGTCATGTCAAAGGGAAACTGTATTCCCCTGCCTTCCAGAAAGGACAAATGGCTCCCTGCAGTGCCTATTAGCACAGCAAAGTGCATGTTGGCCTTCAGGGTCCTTCAGTATCACAAGTACCTGCTACACATTTCAAAGTCCATGCATCCCCCTAGCTTTTCTCACCTCCTCCCCAACGTAAAGTCCTTCCAGCTGATGGGCTTCCTTCACCTCCACTAGTGATTCTCATAATCCTGCTATTTTGGCTACTCTCTCTCTCTCTCTCTCTCTCTCTCTCTCTCTCTCTCTCTCTCTCGGTGTGTGTGTGTGTGTGTGTGTGTGTCTTTGTCTCTCTCTCTCTCTCACTGTCTTTCTCTGTCTCTCTCTCTTGGTGTGTGTGTGTGTGTCTGTGTGTGTCTGTGTGTGTGTGTGTGTGTGTGTCTGTGTGTGTGTGTCTGTGTGTGTGTGTATAGTGTTCCTATTTCTATCCCAGACAGGTCAGCCTGTTGGCCATATTCAGTTTACTACTTCCTCTCTTTGGTCCGATCTCTCTCAGATGCCTCTGGATGTTCTCTCTCTATGGATCAGTAAACACCTTTCCCTTAACTGTATCATGTACTGGTCTGCATGTATGTATGCTGTACACCATGTGCATGCCTGGCGCCTGTGAAGGGCAGAGGAGAGTGCTAGCCTGAGTACAGATGGTGTGAGCCATCATGTGGATTCTGGGACTTGCACCTGGATTCTGTGCAAAAGCAGCAAGTGCACTTAACTGCAGAGCCATCTCTCCAGTTCCATAGCACTTGATGTTTCAATACAAGGTTTGGGGCCTCGCAGCACCCTGTGACTTTCTGTTCTTAAATAGTAAAGATTCTTTTCAGGCTGATGGTGGTGGCACACACCTTTATTTTGTTTTATTTGTTTTTACCTTTTGCAATATTACCATTTGTTTTTTTCTTTCCTTTTTGAAGTAATTTGCTCAGATTACATCCCGATTGTTATCCCTCACTTGTATCTTCCCATTTCCCCCTCTCCCTTTTTCCTCTTTTTCACGTCCCCTAGACATGTGACAGAAGGAAACCTCCTCCCCCACCATGTGATCTCAGCCTATCAGGTCTCATCAGGATAGCCTTATTCCGCTTCCTCTGCTTGCCACCAGGCCTCCCCACCAAGGGGAAGTAGTCAACTAGGGGCACCAGAGCTCATGTCAGAGGCAGTTCCTGCTCTCCCCACAACCATGGAGAATGAGCTGTTCATTGGGTAGATAGGAATAGAGGGTCTAGGTTCACTGTGTGCATTGTCCTTGGTTGGCATAGGAGTTTGTGCAGCCCCCATGGGTCTCTATCTACAGCCTTGATGGTCTTCTTGTGGGGTTCCTGGACCCTCTGGGTCCTTCTGTCTCCCCATTCTTCCATAGCTATCTCACCTGGAGTCCAATAGTCCCAGCACTCAGGAGGCAGAGGTAGGCAGATCGCTGTGAGTTTGAGGCCATCCTTGTCTACAAAGAGAGTTCCAGGACAGCCAAGGCTACTACACAGAGAAACCCTGTCATGAAAACCAAAACAACAACAACAAAAAAACCTTTTCAAATTTAATAAAAAAGAAGCATTAAGACAGATTTCAGAAGATATGTCCAGTAGTCACCCTTGCAGTGAAAGAAGCCGACACGTGACAGACAGCCAACCTCTAAAGGAAGGAATCTCTGGGCTTGAGAGGTGGCTTAGAGGTTAAGAGCAGTAACAGCTCTTCAGGTGGTCCTCAGTTCAACTCCTGGCAACCACATGGTGGCTCACAACATCTATAAGGAGATCTGATGCCCTCTTCTGCTGTGTAGATGCACATTCACATAGACGTGCATATAATAAAGAAAGAAAGAAAGAAAGAAAGAAATCTTTTTTTTAAGGGAGGAATCTCTGAGCTCAGCAGTTTAGTGATGATTCAAGATATGAGATCAAGTTATAAGTAGAGTTGCTGTGTTCTTGATTGACAGGCAGCTGATCTTACTGTATTGCCCTGCATCAGGGTTATCACACAAGAGTTTAGCTGCTTAGTGAAGTGACAACACAAGTTGTAAGTAGGTGACTCTGGTTGCCTTGATCCAGGGATGGTGGAAGGTGGGGAGGAGTGTGGCTAACACCTCTGTAGCTGCAGACCCAGCACTTACCGAGGAATTTCCATGTGTTCAGCATCTGGCTGCTCCCATAGTGAACCGTCCTTTTGGGTTTTATGGAGGCTTTATCACATCGGTGTCATTCACTAAATCATTGTTTGGTAAAGATTAACTTGTCTTTAGCCTTTTGCCTCCTCCCCTGGGATTCGCTGAAAGTCCTGACTCTGATTTACCTCGAGCAGCCCCATCCTGGAGCTACATGGGGCTGCCAGCCCTCAGGTGAGAAGCACACCAGAAGACACATCTCTACAGATTCTAGGAAATGGAGCAGTAATTAGAGCAGAGAAATATTTGGTAATTTCAGAAAGCACTTTGAATCTGCAGAAGGAAACAGGGACAGCCTTGAGAAGGTCAGATACTGGAAACGTTGAGAAGATGCACTGACTTCTCAACTTTCCCTCTCACAGTCTGGCAAAATTCAGGAGAGGGATGCTTTTTTTTTTTTTCCTTTTTTATCCCCTGTGGTTCCCAGTTTAGATGGATAAATCAGAGATTACAGGCAATTTGTTAGAGGCGCAAAGTGCTGAGTGGAGCTTATAACTGTAGGGGACAGAAGTCAGGCTGAGACAGAGAAAGGTTTCCCCCACATGGGAAGAGATTCTGAGGGAGGAATGGACTCTCCATATTCAAATCCTGGAGCTTTTGTCAGGCCACCACAGAGCCCAAGACAACAGGGGTGATGTCAGTGTGGCTGGAGACTCAGGGACCAGGCATAGCAGCAGGTGACATCACCACCCGGGAGACCCAGTGAGGTCAGACTCTACGGAGGCCTCTTCATAGTCCCCAGCCATGGTGGAGCCGCAAACCCAGCAACAAGGCGCAGAGTTCCCTTCAGGTTCAGCTTGTGTTCTTCCCAGTGCCTCCTGCCTGCACAGGCCCTTCCCAGTGTGTGAGGAGAGCCTGAAGAAAGGGGGTTGATGAAGCAGGAAGTCTAGACCTTGGGGAAAGACACATGTCCCTGTTTATTTGCATCTCCTAAAGGAGCACCTCTGCCTAGAGGCTGTGTGTGACTAAGTGACTGACTCTGGAGACCTGACTTGGGCCAACTGAGTTTACCAGCAACGCCCACTCCCAAGCCCCTCTTGCCCCTCCTACTCGCTCTCCTCCGTCCCCTACCCACACAGCTAACTTCAGGAAAGCAACTTGGGGAAGAAAAGATGTATCTGGCTTCTGCTTCCAGATCATTGTTTGTCAAAGAAGGAAGCCAGGGTAGGAAAGCAAACCAACAAGGCAGGAACCTGGACCAGGGGCTGATGTAGAGGCCATGAAGAGTGTAGCTTACCAGCTTGCTCCTGATAGCTCGCTCAACCTGCTTTCTTACAGCACCCAGACCAGTAGCCCAGGGGTGGCATCAACCACAGTGGGCTTGGCCATCTCACACCAATCAGAAGAAAATGCCCTACAGGTTTATCTACAGCCCAGTCTTATGGAAGCATATTAGGTTCGCTCCTCTCAGAGGACTTTAGCTTGCCTCAAGATGACATAAAAGTAGCCTACACACCCAGTTTTTGCCATAGGTCCTTTAAAGGCCTCTAGATGACTAAATTGACTTTACCTTATTTCCTGAATCCCCTCTGTGGTGGTTTGAACAGTTATGGGCTCCATGGAACTCATTCATTTGAATGCTGGGCCCAGAGGGAGTGGCACTATTTGGAGGTGTGGCCTTAGTGGAGTAGGTGTGGTCTTGTTGGAGGAAGTGCATCACGGTGGGGGTGGATTTTGAGGTCTCAGAAGCTCAAATCAGTCTTCTGCTGCTTGTGGATCAAGATGTGGAACTCTCAGCTCCTTCTCCAGCACCGTGTCTGCCCGCAGGCTGGCATGTTTTCTGTCATAACAGTAATGAAACAACAACCCGAAACTATAAGCGAGCCCCAATTAAATATTTTCCTTAATAAGAGTTGCTGTGGTCATGGCGTCTCCTCAGAGCAACAGAACACTGACTAAGACATCCTCCTACTCTACTGTAGCTCTGGCTTTGCTCTCTTTCTCCTGGCTTCCTACAGCCTCCCTGTTTAAATGCCAACCTATCAAATTATAACAAACGCCTCTCTAAACTTCTTCCTCTGTGGTCCATAAGTTTCATAATTGGTAATTTTTTTTTTTGATCTAGGGTTTCTGTGCACCCCTGGCTGTGTTGGAATTCCTCAGTAGACCAGGTTGGTGTAACTCTCAGAGAGCCAGCCTCTGCCTCCCTAGTGCTCAGATTAAAAGCTACCACTGCCTGGTTGTCAAGAAACAAGACAAGAATCTAGTAGAATCGACCCCAGGATCTGTGCTCTCAGCTCCTCTGCAGGAAAGGACAGAGCAGACCTAAGGGGTGAGACAGGAAAATTGTCACGCAGGAGCTTCTGGGTTACCCAAGAGGCTGAGCCAAGAAGGAAAATGAGATCATAGGAAAAGACCCGCGGAGGGGGTGACTCTGGAGATGGAGGATAGAAGGAACAGTAGCACAGCAGCGTCAAGAGTAAAGGCTGAAGCTGCCCAGGTGGCTCAGCGGTTAAGAACATCCTCTGTTCTTGCAGAGGACCCCAGTAGGTCCCTCCAGCCACATGGGATGGCTCACAGCTGGCTGTGACGTCAGCTCCTGTGACGTCAGCTCCTGGGAAAGAAGACTGGAAGCCTGCCTTTGGATGCACTCTTAAGGTCATCTTGGCACTCATGGGTGTGAATTTTTTTTTCTCTTTTCACTGGATATTGAACAGTATTTTGGTCTGCTAAATGCACTATACCACCACGTTATGACTTTCACTCATTATTTCTAATTCTTAAAGCTACCCAAGCTATTGGTGCAGGTTTTTGAGAATGATGACACTTTTCTCAACTCAGATGTGAAAGACTTAGGAAGCTCTACATTCGGTGGTCATTGCTTGGGGTCTCAAATCAACCTGGGATGAATGGCTACCTGAGGTGTCTATTCACCAGCAGGGAGGAGGCTGGTCTCCAGTCTTTCTCAGCCTGGCAAGTGCTTATTACAGAGCCCTGGCTCCTCTCAGCCCTGCTCACCCCCACCCTACCCCACCCCACACTCCACACCTCTCCAGCCTGTGAGGTTGCGCCCCTTTCCCCACTCTCTGATGCCTACATAGTGCAGCCCTGTGGCCTATGTGCTCTCTTGGTCCTCGGCTCCTTTCTTTGTCCCTTTGCTGTCTCTCCTTTTCCCTCTCTCTTCTCTTCCTCTCTAGGTCTCTCATCTCCTTCTCTCATGGCCCGGTTCAGTGAGCTGGCCGTGTCCAGTCTGGACTCTTGCAGATCTCTGGCTGTTCTCTCCCTCAGATCTACAATGAAAACCTTCTCCTCCACCATCCCTAGGAGCAGTGAGGTCACTTTCATTCAGTCACTAGAAGTGAGGCTGAGACAGGGACTCCTGAACTCGTTGATTCATGAGGATGAAGATTAAAGATGTCACCTGGAGTTAGGCAAAGTGAGTGCAAAGCCTTTGTTTTTTTGTTCGTTTGTTTTGTTTTGTTATTTTTCCAAGATGACTTCTCTTTGTAGCTTTGGCTGTTCTGGAACTTGCTCTGTAGACCAGGCTGGCCTTGAACTCATAGACATCCTCCTGCCTCTGCCTCTCAGGTGCTGGGAGTAAAGGTGTGCACTGCTGCCTCAGCAGCCACCACCATTGCCTTGCTGGATCTTAATCCTATTTGGCATAAGCATATGCTGCAGCAGTGTCCTACCCAAACTGGCTAGTGGGTGGCCATGATGACAGAAAGCAAAGTCTACTAGATGCCATAACAGTTGTAGGGAGGACAGAATTAATGTGCAGATCCATAGGGATTAGACAGAGGCACAGGGAGACAGAAGAGAGAATGAGTGACCTGACAGTTTAGTGTTCCTGTGGGTAGATGTTTATAGCAGGTTTTGAGTGTTGGGAGTATTTGAGTGTTGTTTAGTAAGGTAAAACGTCTGCCCATAAACACACTGAGTACCCAGCAGGAGCAACCTGGGCAAGGCAAAAGGGTCAGTGCAGTGTTTTGTTTGTTTGTTTGCTTGTTTTATTGAACCTGACTTAAACTAGAGTCATTTGGAAAGAGGGAACCTTAATTTAGAAATTGCCTTCATCAGACTGCTTGCACAGCTCTCTTTCTCTCTCTCTCTCTCTCTCTCTCTCTCTCTCTCTCTCTCTCTCTCTCTCGCTTTTGAGACAGGGTTTCTCTATGTAGTCTTGGCTTTTCTGGATTCACTTTGTAGACTAGGCTGGCTTAGAACTCACAGAGATCCACCTGCCTCTGGCTCCTGGAGTGCTGGGATTACAGGCATGGGCCAGCATGCCCTGCTTCCTTTTCTTAATTAATGATTGATGTGGTCTCAGAACCACCTGCAACTCCAGCTGTAGGGGCTCTGACAGTCCAGCCTCTGCAGACACCTCCACACATGGGGCACATATACATACACACACAGGCACACCTACACATATAAATGAAATACATCTTTAAAATGAAGGAATTTATAAAAGGCAAATTAATTGTTTGAAATTTCCAGGTGTGTCTGACATTGTTGCCTGTTGGAACAGTGGAAACTTTAAATTGAAATACAAGTTCTCTCCAACTTACATTTTCATTTGCCACACTAATAAATGTCAGAGCAGGAGAGGGGGGAGAAGTGCTGGGAAATGCTGCCTACCTGACATGACAGGGCCAGAGAACTGAACTCCCTGAAGCTGTACTAACCCACACACGATCAAGCCAACAGTATATAGAGGTCGACATTGCAATAGGCAGCATGAAGTGGGCACTGTAGGTTATCCACAAAAGGGAAAAGGAGAGGATGGGAAGGGTGGAAGGGGGCAGGCTGGAAATGCCTGGGGGCAACGAGGTAGTTGGGAGTGCATGTTATCAAGACCCATGGCTTATATGTATGAACTTGTCAGAGAATAAACAAGGCTAGTCTATTTAAGAAAGACAATGTAGTGGCACATATTTGGCAGAAGCAGGGAGTTCATTATGAATTTGTGTCAGCTTGGGCTATAGAGTCAGATATTTATTTTATAATTTCTACAAATATTTAAAACATCATTTGTCTATGTATCTAGGACTGTACCTATCACCTATCTCTTTATGTATTTAGCCACATGGAGCTCAGGCTGGCCTTTGACTTCATACAGAGTGGAGGGTGTCTTTGAACTCCTAATCCTCCTCCCCTGCCTCTGAATCCTGGGCTTAAGGCTTGTGGCAGCATCCACAGTGTGGTGGTGTGGAGGAGAATGGGCCCCAGAGCCTCATCTATTTGAATGCTTAGTCCTCAGGGAGTGAGTGGCCCTGGGGTGGCCCTGGAGTCTTCAAAAAGCCCATTCTAAGCCCAGAGTCTGTTTTCAAGGATGTAGAGCAAGAAGGAGGAGGAGGAGGAAGAAGAGGAGGAGGAGGAGGACAAGGAGGAAGAAGAGGAGGTAGTAGTGGTGGTGGTGGTGGTGGTTTAGGAGTGCTGAGGATGGAAGCTAGACTTTAGCCATGCAGAACATCACATATACAATATAAGGACTACCTCACTAAGCCATACTCTCAATGTTATAGAGGGTAAAGCACTAAATAAAGGCTCTTCATTTGGATCTTCTGATATAGGTATCTGCTCCCTGCTAATATTGGAAATTACTCACAGGGACACTGTCCTTCAGGTCAGTGCTTTTCTAGTAACTTCATGTGCATCTGACATTCTTTCTATTTAGAAGGTATCAACCAGTACATAGAAACTTTACATGTAGTGCATCTCGTTTTTGAGAGAAGCTCGCCTCATACTCCATATGCACTGACAACTGACCTTAAATTCCCCATTTTAAAAAATTAAATTGTTTTTATCTAAATATTTTTCTCCTTTCTTTCTTTCTTTCTTTCTTTCTTTCTTTCTTTCTTTCTTTCTTTCTGCAATTTATCATCTACAGATAGGATCTTAAGTCGCCCAGGCTGGTCTTAACTCCATCAGTAGTGGAGGATGACCTTAAACTCCTGGTCTTCCTGCCCCTACCTTTATCTAAGTGACTGTCCACTGCTCAGCCCTAAGTGGGACATCTCTGTCAAGCCTCACCTTCCCAAGGCTCAGGGAAGATGATGGAATAAGGAGTGGAAAGCACTTAAGAGCCTGGGGATTGCCTATGAAATGCAGCTTCTGGCCACTGGACTCATGAACTCACTGAAGGTAGTCTGTCCAGATCTTTCTGTCTTAGTGTCTTAAGGTCACACACCCCTGCTAATCAGACACTGAGTCTTTGACGACCTTGCTACCTCAAACAAACAACAATAAAACAAAGAAACAAACAAAAATCTCAACCAAACACAAAACTGTTGAGGTAGCAAAAGCAGGTTTTACCACTGCTGTACACATCTGGCTTTCAGAGCAGTTTGCTATCTGGAGGAAAAGTTTTTCACTGAGTAAAATGCTAAAGTAGGGACTGGAAGGGGCTCTGTGTCGTGTGTTTCAAAAGATCTTTAGAATTAGGAGAGGCCCCAAGTCCTCTGTAATCTCTGACCTTGTGTGAGGCACTTGAAGCAGGCGTGATGGACTAAAATGAGGACAGCCAGGAAGTTTGTGGACTCTGACAGGTTTAGTAACTTGTTTTTTCCTGCAAAGCTGACCTTGGATCGCTTTCTGCTGTCTGCTATCCATTCAGTGTTAAAATGTATTTCTTGTTAATGACCAACATTTTCTGGAGGAAGCCATGAACGCATAAGAGAAATCAAGATGCTTTACTCTTGCCCTAGACTCTGTCTTTCTATTCCTCCTGACTGCTCTTCTGTTTACTTTTGGGCAGGTATTTTACTGGAACTATATTACCTCTATCATATTTTATGTATATATAATCAAATATATCGATTTTGTTTGCTCTTTTCCAGCAGGCTGTCATATATTACAGGCTAGCCTCTAACCTGCTCCTACCTTCCAAGAGCTGAGATTATAAGCATGTGCCCAGATGTACATGAATGTCCTTAGGAAAGGAAGAAAGGGTTAAGAAAGGGCTTAGCAGTTAAGAGACCTTGACATTCTGGCAGAGGACACGGGATTTGTTCCCAGCACCCACATAGCAGCTCAGAACCATCTTTAAGTGCAGTTTCAGGGAATACAGTGTCTTCTTCTGATCTCCAAGGGCACCAGGTACACCCAGGGTACACAGACATGCACTCCAGATAAATGTTTATACTCGTAAAATAAATCTAAAGAACAGAAGTGAGTGGGGTCTGGGATGGTGGTACCTGCTTATAATTCCAGCAGAGTTCAATAGAGTTTAAGGCCAGCCTGGTCTACATAGTTCAAAGCACTAAATAAAAATATCCAAAGGCATGGATTGTCTATCCTTTCATACCTTACTTTTTCCACTTGAACTATAATTTGGAGATACATTTATATCTATCAAGTATATTCTTCTTAGAAATAGCCATTTTAAAATTCATACATATGAATATTTTGCCTGCATGGATGTACATGCACCTCTTGTGTGCCTGATGCCTACAGCATTGGAACCCTTGGAACAGGAGTTACAAATGATTGGGAGCCACTATGTGGATGCTGCAAATCTAACCTGGGTCCTCAGCAAGAACAGAAAGCACCTTAAAATGCTGAGCCATTTTCCCAACCTTAAGTGTCTTCCTTTTGAAACGAACAGTTAGTACAGTCCTGTTAATACAGGCCTAAGTCACTTGCTCTCAGTTTTCCCTCTGCTTCTTCTGACATGCTTCTTTGATTGACAGCAACCCTGTTCTCTGTTGATGGAATGCCTAACCTGCGGGTTCTTTTCCATGTCGTTCTTTATAATACACACACACACACACACACACACACACACACACACACACACGTTTAAAAACCAAACTGTGTTCTGGGATGTTTATGAAACGCAAGTGACTGAATCAGAGTTCTCAGAAGTAAAACCTTTAGTGTGTGTTTAAAAGGCAAAGCACTTATGTGTTTCTAGGTGCTTTAGAAGCCTGGTCTGTTAGATTAGTGGAACTTTGGAAGAAAGCACATATGTTTCACTCTGGCACCATTTCTCTCTAAGGTATATTGCTAGCCTCATTTACTTCTTTCCTTCCTTCCATGTCCCTCCCTCCCACTTCCCTCTTTTCTTGTGTCCTTCCTTCCTTCCTTCTTTCCCACCTCCCTTCTTTCTTTTCCTTTTATTCTTCAGTAGAGTCTCACTCTACATCTCAGGCTGGCATGGAACTCACCATGTACCCCAGTCAGACCTCCCACTCACAGTGATCCACCTGCCTCTGCCTCCAGGGTGCTTGGATTACTGACATGCTACCACACCTGGCCACTAAGGGTGCTTGAGAAAGCCACAAGGCATCATCTTATTTGTTTACTCCAAATTACACATGACAAATGTATGTGCATACATAAGAATATATAGTTTAAATTAGGTTAAGCTACTTGTGTCAGCAATCAGGCACCTCCATGGCCAGCCCTAGGAACTTAACAACATCAAGAGACATTAGCACTAGCCGCTGAGATGTGACATCTTCCCTCTGTGGTCATGAGTTGCATGCCCTCCTCCTTCCTGCAGGCTGAATCCCCTTACAAAGGACTCTGTCCCCTTCCCTATCTCTTTCTCTCTTGCCACCGTCAACCCAGAGGCTTCCTCTGTATCCCCTCCCTTAATGAACCTCCCATGAAAGATCTGTCGCGTGATGTGGCTTGATGGATTCTGCCATATAGATATTATTAACAACTGTGTGTCGAAATACAGGTTTTCCTGTAGCTCCAAACCCTCCTGATCTTTCTACTGCAGTAGCATTGCCTTTGAGGCAGGGAAACAGTGATAGGTGAGAAATCCTTTCACCTAGGTTAAACTGCATTATCTCTTTTCACATAAGTCATCATTTCAATTTCTCCCTTGAAACCTTCCTCTCTAATTCCTGGCTGAACAATGGAATCCTTGGGGAGTCAAACTGCTTCTTCCCAAGACCATTCCTTGTGGAGGAATGCCCTGTGTGGATGCAGCAGCTGTCCATAAAGAGCTGATTGGCCAATCAGCTGGGCAGAAGGACAGGAAGTGGAAGGCAGGACTTCCAGGTAGTCAGAAAAGAACTCTGGGAAGGGAAAAGAGAAAAGCCTTTTCACTAGGAGACAGTCAGGGGAAGATAGATGTGTTTGTGCATGCTGGGAAGATAGCTGGCCACGTGGCTGAGAAAGAAGATGGTTCTGGTCACGTGGCTGTAGGAACAGCCTGATGAAACAGAAGCAGCCCCAGAAGTCATCAGATTGGCAAGTGATTGGTGTTTATGAGATCCTGTATGCTCCTGAGGTCTGGCGGGTCACTTCAGGGTGGCTGGTAGAGCCATGCCCCTGAGACTGCAACTGTTTCCCTTGATCCCAGGAGTTGGGTGGCCAGAGGATAAAAGCCAGCAGCCCAGAACCCAGGAGCTTTCCCCTGGGCTGCAGGAATATCCACGTGGCCGGAGCTAGAACCGCTTGCTCTCAATCAGTCTGCAGTCACTTCGGTCCTGGGATCAGAAGCCAAGCTAACTGGCCGCTGCCATCTTGCGTCTCCCCAGTAGTGATTTTGTCATCCCATGCCACCCCTCCTCTGGTGACAAGCTTTGCTCAAGATTAAACTTTTTCTCTCAAAATGGGCTGCTTTTATTAACCCTGGCACCATGCATGGCCTCCCCCTGCCTCTTGGCCACACCCTCCTTGCTCCCCCATCCAACCCAGGAGATGATGTAGAACTTGAACCCACAAGTGTGTGGTGCTATGTGGATCTGACATCTGCCTTCTAGACAGGTTTAAATATTTCATTCTGCTGGAAGCTCCTGCTCTCTCGCCCAGTCCCCAGGTCTGAGGTTTTTATTTCTTCCTTTTCTGGTTCTATTCATTTTCCAAGCAATTTCTCTACCCACAACCAATCTACAACCCATTGAGAAAGGCAGGAATAGGGTGACCCTTTTGGCTTTCCCATTTCATTCATTGTTTTCTTCAGCATCTCTTCGTATCCACTGACAATTCTTCAAGCTGCCCAACCATCCTCCCGAACTTTTAAAACAGAATAAAGGAAAAGGAGGAAGAGAAAATAGAAAGTTCCCTCTGGTAACAAAGCAGGAAGAAGGCAGTGTCAGGAGCCACAATAAACTGTTCTGCTGATGTCTTGAACCAGAATATTCATTGCTTCTTATCTTGCCGCTTCCCGGTGGCAGTATAAACCAAGTTTTCCATTTTGCCTAGCTGCACTGTATAACTGGGTTTCTGGGCTACTTTATGCCCACTGTCTTTCTCTACCACACTTCCTTCCAAACTCCCTAACACTAGACAATCAAGAAAGGTCAGGGATGGGAGCACATAGATCTCTGTAGACTACTTCCTGCTGATTAGGGCCACTGCATTCCTTGGGGGAAGTCCAACCCTCATCATCTCCAGCCAGCAATCTAGCAACCCAGCAGTCCATCAGACAGCGGCAGCAGCCACCAGTCCTCCTCCTATGCTGCCCCAAGAGTCCCCAGAATTCTAAATGCAAAATATCTACAGATGGCAGAAGCCATGCCCTTTCTATAGAATGAGAAATCCTAGTTAGCAGTGGTGGAGAATCTGAGGCAGCCCCATTTCCAATACCAGGGATTAAAACAAAAACACAGTCACATAATTGGGTGTTAAAAGAAACCTAAGTTCTCACTAAAATAGCACACATATGATCCCAGGCACTGAGGACGCTGAGGCAGACTGCCTCTAACTTAAGGCCGGCACAGGCTACAGAGTAACAGGCCAGCCTAAGCAGAGATGCACATAAAAGACCCTGTCTGAAAACAACAAAAAGTCAGTTTACCAATGTTATTGTATTTCCAACATAAAAGACATATTGCAATGATTTGGGCTTTCGGGGCACAAGGTTACTGGTTACTGTCAGGAAAACTGATCCATGTGGCCTTTTCTCTCTGGCTTCTGAAAGGCGACGGGTCCCATACTGCAGAGAGGTGAGACATCCAGGTGACTCAGTGCTAACAATCTGGGATCACCTTGTCAGAACACAAACTAAATCTACTGAGTTTGGCATGGCTGGCTCTGTCAACCACACGACATCCTTAGCAGAGCACCTTAGTGTCCTTGGCCACATCACCCTGTCTCATTCTCCTATGACTTGACCACCATCATGCAGAAAGGAGGTCAAACCTTCCAACGGGCTCCCTGGGTCTTCAATTGACTTATGGCTTCTTATCACTATTTTTGTTTAGTATGCATGCAGATGCACATATTATGTGTTTAATTGTGTGCTTGTGCATGTGTGACTTTGTATACAAGGTAGGCGAGTGTGTGGTACATGTGTTCAGTCTCAAATGTCACTTCCCAGGCTCTCTACACCTTCTGTTTTGGACAGAGACAGTCTCAAGACCATGGAGGTTAAGACGCACCTATTTTGGTAGGTGGTGGGGACATGTGTCTTTAAACTGGAGGCAGAGAGCAGGATCTGCGTGAGTTGTAGGACAGGCTGGTCTAGGAGTGAGTTCTAGGACAACCAGGGCTAACTAGAGAAAGCCTGTCTGTGAAACTCTTAAAGAGAATAATATAAAGAAATGCCCTATGTTGATCTCCAGTGCTGAGGTGAGAGGCTTCACTCAGCCAGCATGCTGGCTCTTTTCCTTGCAATCTGGAGAATTAACTCACCTATCACAGATGATTCCAGCACTGTTCAGACTGGTAGAGACATCCTCCCTGCCCACTTGTGTTTCTGAATCTTACCGAGGGTGTGAATTTCACACTATGACTTGCAGCCCAGCCGTCTCTCATGGAACAGTAGAGAATGTGGATACAATTTGTTCCAGGGACATGCCGCTGGCAGCCGAGGTATGAAAGGAACTTTCTTCCTTTATTTTGGTCTGGATGAGAAACAGGAAGGAAGGATGGACAGCAAAGTCCTGTTAGATGGGGAAACAGAACAAGCTCCTCCCCCAGCCCCTCTTGTTGTCATGAGTTGAAGCAGGGACTCCAGCAAAGCAGGTGTACTGACGCAGTGCTGCCCTAGAAAGGTCACAGGGAGACGAAACACCACAGGGTTTGTAAGAGGGTGCCGGGCCAGCCTCCTAATTGGCCCATGTTGGGGTCTCCATGCTCTGCAAACCCCTGCACTGCCTCCCACAGGTCCATCAGGAAGCACTGTCTGCACAGCTCCCCACTGCCTCCCACAGGGCCAGCAGGGGGCAGTGTCTGCACAGCTCCCCACTGCCTCCCACAGGGCCAGCAGGGGGCAGTGTCTGCACAGCTCCCCACTGCCTCCCACAGGGCCAGCAGGGGGCAGTGTCTGCACAGCTCCCCACTGCCTCCCACAGGGCCAGCAGGGGGCAGTGTCTGCACAGCTCCCCACTGCCTCCCACAGGGCCAGCAGGGGGCAGTGTCTGCACAGCTCCCCACTGCCTCCCACAGGGCCAGCAGGGGGCAGTGTCTGCACAGCTCCCCACTGCCTCCCACAAGACCTGCAGGGGGTACCTACTGAGCATCTCCTCACTGCTGTGCACAGGGGAAGAACTCAATGCTCAACCCAATTCAGATGTGAGTCACAGGAAAGAATTACTGCACATCTGGATGCCCAGTTTTCTTCTTTCCATCACATAGGACTTCAGTTCATGAAGAATATGAGGTCGTTTGGAGCCACCATGTCACTCATTTCTAGGATGTGGGTATTAAGATTTGGGGGGTATGGTGCCTGCTTTTCAATAGAGTGCATTTTCAGTAGAGTGCATCCTAGACTGACCTCAAACTCTGTTCTGGAAGATAACCTTGACTGTCTGACCCTCTTGTCTCCGCCCCTAATTCTGGGATTCTGGGATTCAGTTTGTCTTATGCTGGGCCAGAAAGAACCAGGGCCTCCGGTATGCTAGGCACACCACACCGAGCTATAGCACTAGGCCGGTTGCTCACTTGTTGTTTGAGAGTAGGGGTCTCACACTCCCATCAAAGCTAGACTACAGCTCCCTATATAGCCCAGGCTGGCCTTGAACTTATGGCTAGTCTCCTGTCTAAGCCTCCAGAGTTCTGGGGTTCCAGGCATACAGCTTCACCCTAGCTCTAGCATCTAGTCCTAAGAAATATCCACAACCTCCCTAGAACTGGCTAAATGTGAGGGGATGTGATCGCCCAAGGGCTGAGGGGACTAGACCTTCAAACAGCAGAGGGGATGCTCAGTCTTCCTGGGTTTGTCAGGGCTTCTCAGTGGCTTCTGCCTTCTTTTCTCTCCGATGCTGCTACATAGAGGAATCCAATGAGATCAACTTAAGGGCTGCTAGTCAGAACACAGAAAGGACATAGTCCTGAAAACTGGGCACACTGACCTGAGATTTCTTGATAGGACATGGCACTGGGACAGCCTCTTTCCCTTCTTCCCATCAAGCTCAGAGCTCACAATCTTTGGAAGGGGGAAGTCTGGCTAGACCTCATGTTTGTAGGGCTTCATAATACTCCAAGTAGGAAAAATGGGTAATCTAGAAAAAAAAGAAGAAAATAAAAAAGAACAAAAACACAAGGCCAGTGGAGCAGAGCTGTAATTCCATAGAAGGAATATAGAAGCAGGAGGATCAAGAATTCGCGGTCTTCCTCAGCTCCATAGGAAGCCCCAGGCTAGCCTGAGCTACAGGAGTAGTCAGACTACTAGCTGGGACATCTTGTCCAGTTTGCAGGAAAGCCTGGCTTTGTTCCCCAGGACCAAGAAACAAGGCTTGGTGGGTAAATCCTGTAACCCCTACATCTGATAGCTGAAGACAGAAGAGTTAAAAGTTCAAGATCATCCACAACTACATAGATGATTTTTTAAAAAAATCACAAAGGCTAGGAACACAGTTATATCTCTGAGGATCAGTTGGCTGAAGGCAGGAGGATCAGCAGCCCTTGGCAGCCTGGACTGTACACAGAATACTGGAGTAAAATCATTTGAAGGGGAAGAAAAGGCAATCTCACTGGAAGGAAATGATAGGTCACCTTGGGAACCAAGTTATGTGATTTGACAAAAAAAGGACATGAGCATAAAGTATATAGAGTAGTGAGAAGGAAAGGGTAAGGCCAGGTTAGAAAACTTTAAAAGGAATATGTGTATTTGTGCATGGTCCAGGCATGACCACAGAGGTGAGGTGTGTGTGTATGTGTGTGTGTGTGTGTGTGTGTGTGTGTGTGTATCATCACACTGAGCACACACCTAGGCCAGGAATATTCATCAAATGCTTTCTCACCATATTTTTTGAGACAGTGTATCTCAGTCACCTCAGGCCGCAAGCTTCCACATCTACCTCTCTTCACTAGCAGGCCTAAGAAGACAAGGATGCTGGCATGTCAGCTTTTCACAAGGTCCTTTCCTTGCACTCTTCCACTTTACCTACATCTCCCTCACCCCGGGGTCCAGATCGGATGCTTCCAAATATTTAGAATTTGCATATTTTTCTATATTCCACTCAGCCTGGACTTATTCTTGCCTACACTGGCCTTGAACTTTTCATGCTTGACAGGACAGAGTGGTTGAAATCTGGAATGTTTGCCATTGGAAATTAGAGAGAGGCAGATGAGGATCCTGCTCAAGAGCATCTTTGGCTACAAGGTGGAGTGCCTGAGATATGAGACCCTGACTGAAAGCCAAATGCTGACAGTGTTCCAGTGTTCCTAAGGGGAAACTGAGGGAGCAGGGTCCTCAGGAAGGAAAAGCCAGCCTGGTCTACATTGATGTCATTTCACCCCAAGTTATTGATTGAGACTGTGTGAAACTTAAAACCAGTAAACAAAACAATTCCCAGTAATACTGTTCTTCCTAAGGAAGGAGAAAGAACCAATGTCAGAAAGGAAAAGGGAAATGTGCACATGACATCTTAGCAACACTGTCAAGGAATAGAAGCCCACTCGGATCTCTTGTAGGTGGAATGTGTTCTTGTTGCATGTTTCTGTGAGCCTATTATTAAGAGTGAGTCATTCAGCCAGGTGTGGTGGCGCACACCATTAATCCCAGCATTGGGGAGACAGAGGCAGGCGGATCGCTGTGAGTTCGAGGCCAGCCTGGTCTACAAAGTTGAGTCCAGGACAGCCAAGACTACACAGAGAAACCCTGTCTCGAAAAACCAAAGAGTGAGTGATTCAATGCATTATATTTTAATTTTGTGTGTCTATTTCTATCAGTTGTGATTTTTATTTTATGTTTGCATTTTGGGTTTGTCACTTATAGCCATCTTCAGTGTGAGGCGATTCTCTGTGTGTCCAGTTTAAGAAAAAGCCGCTTGGGCCAGGGTGGCTCCAAGTTTCCCTTTTTCGGTGGTGGCGCTTTGCGGTGAGGACCCGGTGTTCATTACTTGCAGCTATGCCTTCCAAGGGTCCGCTGCAGCCCGTGCAGGTCTTTGGATCCAAGAAGACAGCCACAGCCGTGGCGCAGTGCACTGCAAATGGGGAAATGGGCCCATCGGCGGACGTCCCTTGGAGATGATAGAGCTGCGCATGCGCTGCAGTTCAAGCTACAAGAGCCCTTTCTGCTTTTGGGCAAGGAGCGGTTTGTTGGTGTGGATATCCATGTCCACCTGAAGGGTGGTGGTCACGTAGCCCAAATTTATGCTATCCAACAGTCCATCTCCAAAGTCCTGATGGCTTATTACCAAAAATATGTGGATGAAGCCTCTAAGGAGATCAAAGATATCATCGAATATGATCAGACCTTGCTTGTAGCTGACCCCTGTCGCTGTGAGCCCAGAAAGTTCGGAGGTCCTGGGGCCAGTGCTCAATACCAGAAATCCTACTGTTAAGCCCATCTTAAGGAACAGAGTTACTTTTGTAATGAACACCCTAGGATTTTAAAAAAAGAAAGAAAGAAAAGAAAAAAATTGAGAGCCGCTTGCTGGGGCAGTGGTGGTGCAGCCCTTTAATCCCAGCACTCAGGAGGCAGAGGCAGCCTGATCTCTGAGTATAAGGCCAGTCTGATTTACAGAGGGAGTTCCAGGAGAGCCAATCATACACAGAGAAACACTGTTTCAAAAAAAAAAAAAAACCCAAAAAACAAAAAAGAAAGAAAATAATGAAGGAAGGAAGGGAGGGAGGGAGGGAGGGAGGGAGGAAGGAAGGACGGAGGGACTGGAGAGATGGCTCAGAGGTTCAGAGCACCGACTGCTCTTCCAGAGGTGCTGAAGTCAACTCCCAGCAACCACATAGTGGCTCACCACCATCTATAATGTGATCTGATGCCCTCTTCTGGCCTGCATGTGTACATGCAGGGAGAGTAGTCTACACATAAATATTTTTTAAAAAAGAAAAAAAACTAAGATCGAAATGCTAGAGCAGCTGAGATATACCAGGAAGTTACTTATGTACACGAAGAGACAGAAACAGAGACAGACTGACCAGGACACTCCATATTCTGTGCACGGAGGGCAGGGAGCAGTCCAGTTGTTTTAGGGGATCGAGATGCCTGGCCAGCTCTCCTTCCAGGCTGGAGAAATCTCCAAGATGTTCTCCTGTTTTTTGGGTGAGAAGCTCAGCCTTGTGCAGTGGCTGAGGCCAGCAAAGAATCCTGTGGAATGGACTTCCCATAGGTGTGCATGGTGGGGTGGGGAGCATGGGACCCTGGGGTGCTGTCCCTGCCCCAAAGTGGAATAAGATACCCCTCTCGTCTCCAAATAGGCAAGAAAAATATCCATTCTATGAGCTTCCCATTGCTCAGAGGACAGAGCCGATTAGAAACATGGTTGGGTTTTCACAGTAGGAACACTATCTGGACATGTTGAATCTAGAAATCCCCGTAGGACAACTGTGCCAGGACCCTTGTTGTCCTGTGTTGGTGGGAGGATTTTGTTCTCAGGTCTAATCTATTTGGTTTTCTGTAGGCATCTTAATAGGCATCTCTTTGTTTGGGTTGGGAATTTTTTTTCTGTGATGTTGTTGAAAGTATTTTGTAGCCTTGCAGCTGGGAATCTTCTCTTCTATTCCTATTATTCTCAGGTTTCTTCTTTTCATAGATTCCTTGATTTTTTTTTTGATGTTTTGTGTCAAGGGTATTTTAGGTTTAACATCTTTGACAGATGTATCAATTTCTTCCACTGTACTGTCTACACCCTTTCTCCCATTTTTTTTTTTTTTGTATTCTCTTGGCGATACTTACCTGAGTATTTCTATTTTCTTCCTTAAGAATGTCCAGAATGTCTTGTTTGTGGTTTTTTTTTTATTCTTTCTACTTCCATTTTCAGTTCTTGAACCATTTTTTTCATTTCCTTCACCTGTTTGTATTTTTCTGTATTTGAGCACTTCGCTCATTTTCTCTTTATTAATGGCCTCTGTTTGGTTGTATGTTCCTGTATTACAGGGATTTATTAAATTCCTCTATAAATGCCTCTATCATCTACACAAGCATATATTTAAGGTAATTTTCTTCATTGCAGTTGTTAGGGTATCCTAGGCTGCTTGCAGTGGGGTAGCTGAATTCTGGAGGTGCCATGTTGTCCTTTTTTTCGTGGTCTGTGTTCTTATGCTAGGAATGTCTGGGTGTTCCTGGGACAGCCTTCCTGGGGATGATGAGTGAGGCTGTGGACAGGCTGCTGGATATTAGGGAATAGCCTGCATTCTCCTCAGGTGGCTGTATCCCTAATAGATGCACAGTCAGGGGGTTGGAGTGGGAATGTCTAGTCTGTGTGCTTTTGAGGACCAGCAGGTCTCTTCAGGGACCCAGTAGCCATCTTCTCACTGGTGAATCAACCAGCACCAGCAGCCCTGCCACTCGCTCCCTTGCTCCATGGTCTCTGAGCTTAAGCTGTCCTTTTGGGACGAGATCTTGTATGCTTCTGAGGTCTGGCTGGTCTCTTCAGGGAAGGCCGACAGAGCCATCCATCTGAGTCTACAACCATTTCCTTAGATAGGGTGGCCTGAGGCTGGGACTCAGCATCCGTGAACCCGGGAGCTTTCCCCTGGGCTGCAGGAATAGCCAAGTGGCCAGATGCTGGCACTGCTAGTTCTTAATCACTTTGCAGTCACTTTGGTCCTGCTTCTCAGAAGCCAAGTGCACTGGGCGCGGCCATCTTGGATCTCCCCAGTGGTGAGTTTGTAATCCCAGGCCACCTGTCCTCTGGTAGTGCAGTTGTCTCAAGATTAACCTTTTCTCTCAAAATGGGCTGCTTTTCTTTAATCCTGTCACCCTTCATGGCCTCCCCCTTCCTCCTGGCCACACCTGGGATAGAGCAAGTATTAGGTAAAGAAAAGCTTACGTATAGGTGTGGTGGCACAATCTCTTATATCTCAAATGAAGGTAAAGTTAGTTTGTAGAAGGAAGCACCTGTGTTTGAAAGTGATGTCTAATGGAGTTGGCAGAAAAGGTGACAAACCGGAGACGACTTGACAGAACAGGATGTGCCCAACTCTCACAAGAAGAGAGGAAATGAGAGCTGCTTAAGAGGCAGTTTTAGAGAGAGAGGAGGCAGTTTTACCAGAGCAGTAATAGAGAGATGGGTTGTAGAGAGAAAGCTCAAGTACAGAATGAGCCAGAACATGAGAAGAATCCAGGAGATTAGGGCAGACAGCTGAGTTAGAGGCCAAACAGAGCAATTCCAGGCTGAGAGAGAAGCCAAAATGAGTAAGTCAGCTGAGAGAAGAGTTTGAGCCAGAACAGCTGAGTTGAACCAGCCAGCCCAGAGCTCAGAAGGAACAAGTAAGGGTGAGCTCATTAAGCAGTAAGTCTCAGAGGCTGAAAAATTCTTGGCCTAGGTTCGATTGTATGGGGGTTAGGAGCTTCCGGGACCAGGCTTTGGTTAGCAGATGGAGGCAGAAAGCCTCTATGATGACAATTAAGCCAGGAGAATTAAAGTTACTTTTACAGTGATGGAAATTTTAAAAGTGGGTCAGAGCCTCTGGCCGTTGGGAGTACACAATTGACGGGATGAAGAGCTCCAGCCATCCCTTCCCCACTTCTCTGTCTTTAAACACAGAACACAGAGGGTTATTGCATATGTTTGACTGGGTTGAAACTAAACCAGGCTCACCTGGACTTCACAGGGATCCGCCTGAATCTGCCTCCCGAGTGCCGGGACTAAACGTGTGCACCACCACATCCAGAGCACTCTCCATCTTTTTCATGGTAAAGAGTCTTTGCAGTCCAGTCAGCATGGAACTTGCTGCATAGGCAAGGATGTCTGTAAGCTTTTGAGCTTCCTCCATTCACCTGCCACCTTCTGGGGTGACAGGCATGCATCACCACACTTAGCATTATAAAGCGTTAAAGAGGGACCGCGGGACATCATGCATATTCGGCATCCACTCTACAGGACTGAGCCACCTCCTCAACACCACTTCCTGCCCTCTGTCCAGGCCTTGAGATGGGCAGCTTCATCATCCTTCCGGGACTGACTGTGGACTGAACTTCCAGCACTATGAGGCAAAACAAGCCTTATCTGATCATAAGGTACCTTAGGGTTTTTGTTTTTGTTTTTTAATGATAAAAAGCTGACTATAGCACCATACTCCTCTCAGTCTTATTAAAGCACACACCTTTTCCTGTGGTAGCTGTGGATTCTCTTGATTTCCACAAGAGGCTTATTTGGCTTATAGAAAGTGTATTTGTATATATATTATAGTATATATAAATATACATTGACCTCTATAGTTTTAATATGGAAGTGAGCTCTCTGAAGTATGACACTAATGTGGGAAGCCGTGCCAGATTCTGCCATGTCAGAAATCCTGTGCTTAGGCTGCGTGCTGTGACCTTTGAGTTGCTGACCTTTACCCTAAATGTTGTTGGTTCTGATATATCTGGGGCTGCGACTTTGGCTAGAGTATTTCCTCTCCTCAAAGCTTCTCCTTCCACCATGAAATAGAGGGTTCTGGGCTCACGAGGTATTGCGTCGTCAGCACCACGGTGTCGGGAAGGATGCCAGGGGGTTCCTGAAGCATTTCAACAGGAGCAGAGGCAGAGCTGGGGGTGCAGACAGGCTACTCAGGGCCAAGATGCTTCTCTGCAGCAGCCCCCCCCCCACTCAGTTTGCACATGGCATCTCAGTGATGGCACGTGAGGGGAACTGGCCGCCACAGCTGCCAGCCCTCCATGAGCAGGGTTGCCTTGGCTGACCTGGCTGGAGAGGCAGCTGCGTCCCACTCAGGGCCCAGTGCGCAGCCCTCCTGGTCCTGGAATTACAGGGAGAGCTGGACCTTCAGGACAGAGAAATGGGACTGTGTTTCATGTCTGGGGCACAGGAGCAACTGTGTTCCCTGCTGTGACCCTCCAAACAAACTCTCTAGAAATAGTGTCAGTGCCAGGACTGCTTGTTCAGGTGTGTCAACTGAGCACTCCGGGGCTGAGGCAGGGGATGACCACTTCATGATTAACCTCTGCTGGCCTATAAAGTGAAACCCTGTTATGTTTTACAGGGATTTTTCCTCATGTGCACATGTAAGCCTAGCATTAGTCCCAGTGTTTTAAAGTGTGTGTCTCCGCCATGCATGTTCTGACTTCCCTCGGGCCTCAGCTTCCCAGTTGCAGGATTTCAAGTCTGTATCACAATGCTCATTGTGGTCATGGTGCTAGCAACACAGACTTTAGCCATCTTCCAAACACACAAAGGGACTTTCATAACTACTTATCTGGTGACAGGCAGTAGCCTTATGACACCCTGTGCTCAGGCCACAGAGCTGTCCAGGTCCCCTAGGATCTTTCACAGCTGGAGCTCCAAACGAGCTGAGTCTCACTGCAGGTGAAAAGAAAGGTACCCTGTGTGCACTCGTATGTGGCGAATGTAAAAGCCCCGGTGCCCTTTTCTGGGTTTAAACCAGTTAGCCTCACACTTGTTTACCCAAGTGGTCATGTCTCTTTTTCTTTACACTGCCATTGGGATCCCAGAGGTCAGGTCAAAATTGTGACCCGTTAGTTTTTTGAGTAGCAATCAAACACATTGCTCCTGAGCAATGTTCAAGACAGGCTTGTGCAGTGCTCTGGTGTCATGACCCCCCCCCCCCAGTGGAGTCTGTATGACAAATGCTGTTACACAACCCGAGGCGATGATCCATGCCCAGGGAGAGCCTCCTGCAGTGGGTCTGATATTCCTGCCAGGAGTAATTGATTGCAGCTTTCTTTTTTCTCATTGTGTTGGCATATTCTGTCTTTATCCTTTCTCCTAACCTTACTCCCATTACAGGACCCTTCAAACATTATGACATTTCAGTGAAACACCCTAACATGGGACTGCAGCCAGGGACCATTCAGGCCCAGAGTTCACTGCCAAAGTCTGCTGGTTTTCTCCACTTATTAAAAGAAACATAGATAACAATTATTCATTAGTTAATAATTTATATTATGACCTATAAAGAAATAAAGTGTTTCAGAAAGCTCCAGATAGTGGAGCTCAGATATTAGGAGAACTAAGAAAAAACTGTCTTGGTTCCCACACTCCCCAGCACAGAGGTGCTGGACGAAAGTTAAATGAGAGAACATTGATCCTTGACAAAGAGCACATGTGAATTGATACCAAGGCAATAACTTAAGGATGATGATGTCTTTACTTTGCATTCTGTACCCTGTGTTGTTTCATTTCAAGTCAATAACTCAAAAATGACAACACTATTACTTTGCGTTCTGTACTTTGTGCTGTGTGTGCCTGATTGCTTCACTGACCCCCTTGAATCTACTCCATGGAAAAATGTAACCACAGCACACTCCCTGTTTCAAAATGTGTATAAAAATCTAGACTGCTTGCCTACAAAATACACTCGGATTCAAACTACCTCTAGGTTTGTCTTTGTCACCTCACCGAATCATTTGTCTGTCACCTCACCGAATCCTTGTGCACTGATGCTTCGAGAACTCCTGTTCCCAAGGACCTATACCCGACTGAGGTGGTCTGTGGCACTCTGGTTCACAGAGCTCACAGCTCTCCAGGGTTTATCGCCCTCTGCTGTCTCTCAGCCCTAGACCCAGACATCCTTAGCAGGGACAGAGTTTTCCTTCCTCATTGTCTCTCAAGTGAGCCTGCAGACTTCAGCATGATACTAAATTAATAGCACACCCCATCACAAAGCTTTTGCTTCTAGCAGGGATAGCACTGTGCAAGAAGACATGAGCTGTGCTCCCTCCAAGCTGAGGTGCTCCTTGCCCTGGTGCTATCAGAAGATCAGAAGGCTGTGTGGTGACTGCTGGGTGTGTGCGTGTGCACAGCCCTCTGGTGTGCGCACGGCCACTCACGGCTGCTTCAAGTCTTCTAGTGCTAATCTCAGTAAATAGGCTGCTTGTATGGTCTGCGCCTTAAGGTAAATGCTGCCCCAGAGCTCCTCTGTATTCTGTTTTCAAGGGGGCATGGACATCCCTAGGCCCTGCTCTGCCACTTGACTACCATAATGAGAGTTCCTGGCTGGGCTTGCTCACTAAATGTACTGAGATGAATCACTGCAAGTGATGTCTTGTTTGCGCTAACTTCTTAAGTGAGAGATCTGTCTGCCTGCCTGCCCCCCCCCACATACACACACACACACACACACACACACAGTACACTACTGGAAAGCCAGGAGACTAGTTTGATGTTGTCTTCTCTGTCCCGTAATGACCAAATCTCCATTGGTAGCCATCAAGACATCAGTCTCCCACGACAAGAGCAACTTAGGATCATAAGTGATCTTGACAAAAATGTCAAAATCACCTCAAAACTTTCCTGTCGCTCCTACTTTGGGCAGGAAAATTATATCCTAGACATGACATCTACACATTACAAAAGCACACATCTATAAGAGGCTTTCATCTATCCCATAATTTCTAACACGAGAGCCTGCAGTTTCCGTTCCCTTCCTGTGCCTGGCCCTCACTCATCCTGCCTCCTGTTCCTGCTTCTCAGCTTTGCTGACAGTACAGAACCTGACAGTGGCATCCTAAGAACCAGGCTTCTGGCAGCGCACACACAAGCTTGTCCTCGCTACTAAAGACAAGAGGGCCAAAGGTGTGGAATTTCATGGGTAGGAGACTTAGTCTTGAGCCTGTATCCACAGGGCCCAGCTGTCAGGCAATGGTTGGCAGGTGAGCAGGATGTGTCCACAGGGCCCAGCTGTTAGACAACAGTTGGCAGGTGAGCAGGATGTGTCCACAGGGCCCAGCTGTTAGGCAGTGGTTGGCAGGTGAGCAACATGTCCACATTGGCGTGTGTTCTGTCTGGTCTCTTCTGTTAGATGCTTTGTGAAGAAACTGAATAAAGACATCAAATGTGGAAACACGGTTGGCACTGGGACAAGAAGGAGAGTGGGTCTTCTTTGTCTCCATGACTGACAGCCGCACAGAGCTGGGCAGTCAGAAGCCTCGCAGCCTGAGCACCGGGTGGGAGGGGGGCTGGTGCAGCCTCCACAGAGCAGCAGACAGGAGCAGCATGGCAGGCTTGGGGTCAAGTCATGTGACATGGTTGCCTCTCCCCGCCTGTCTTCTCGCTCTCTTTCCTGACATTAGACTTGGTCTAATTCTCCAGTTAGGCTTTTATGGCAGACTGTCAGCGTCATTTTTTCCCAGGACTGAGAACCGGAAGAGCTGCCTCTTACAGAGGTACAGCAGAGAGTAAACACAGCACCCGACAGTGAAGGTCAGCGTGGACATCACAGAGACAGGAGGACTGTGCGTCGGCTGCTCAGCTGATGCCTTTGGACTGCACTGCACCACGGAGTCTGCAATTTTAATGGGCCAATTCATTTGGGCATAAAGGCCAGTGACTCAATAAAGCCAATTTCCAATGGTGACACGGAGGATTCTCCCATTCAGCTTATGTTCCCAAGAGGGCGACTTGAGAACAGACATCTGTGACCTTTCCGCCACATCAACAGCAAGAAACATGAGCACATTGAACAATGTCATCAGAACACAGGGCAGGACCTTTGAATCCTCTGCTCATCTCTAAAGCAGCCGTTCTCAGCCTGTGGGCCGTGGTCCCTTTGCAAGCCTCTACCTCATATTTATAGTATGGTTCATAACATGAGGAACTGTATTAAAGGGTGGCAGGATTAGGAAGGTTTGAAACCACTGCCCTAAAGTTTTGTGTAGCCACCAACCTTCTCAGTGGCATGCAGTGGGTCTGCCGGGTACAGTTAGTTTTGGCTCGTGGAGATGATCCCAGGCCTGTGCAATACTCCGGTGTTGAGCAGAGATGTACATTTGTGTTGTTTTAAATGTCCCTGAATTCAAGTCATCTTCAGCAGCAAAATCAGAGTCTTTGATCTCTGGAATTCAGCTGCGACTGCCAAGACAGCAGGTGTAACTGTGGAGTTTGTTTGACTGTTCAGACTTCCTTGGGACAGAATACACACGTCAGTACAGCTACAGCACGGAACTGCAGATGGCAGCTTACAGGGGACAGACAGTGAAGGCGCACCAAGATTACAGCAAAGATTAAAATGGAGACTTGAGCTCCCCAGTCCATGAAGTGCTAGCCAGGCAGGTGTGAGGGATCTGAGCCTGGCCCAAGAGGCCAGGTATTAATAAAATAATGATAATAAGAAACCATGCAGAGTTATGCTTGTAGCTGCCACACTAAGAAGGCAGTTACAGGTCAACTTCTGGGGCTCACTGGCTGGCCAGGCCAACTGTGTGAGTTTCCAGACCAAATGAAGACCCTTTTTCAGGGAAAAAAAAAAAGGTAGACCACTGTGGAAAAGCACACTGAAAATCTACATCTAAGCTCTACACTCGCTTGCACACACATGTACACACATGGACATGTGGGCCCTTGTCTGCAGGTGGAGGAGCCACTGCCTCCTGGTAAGCTTAGTGCTCTGACATAGGTGAGGGGTGTGGGGTGTGCCCTGCTGACCACAGCCCACCAGACCCGAGTGTGTTAAAATGCTAGTTCTTTGCAGACACTAACCTACACAAAAGGTGCCAAAAGCTGGCTCTTTGGAGAAAAACACATCAAAGGTGCCCTGGAGAGAAGCCCTGGGAAGTGTCCTGGGAGTGGCTCCTGCTATTCAGGTACTCTTGGTTTCAAAACCCAGAGGCTAGAAATTTTGGGGAGTGCTCTCCCCATGTATGCCTCCATAGCTTCCTGTTCTTGTCTTTTTTTTTTTTTAATTGAGCTTAGTGAATTAAAATCTAGTTCTTTGACACTTGACTGTCATTATTTTAGTCAAGTGTGGTCCGTTATCTGGCCTTTCACAAGCCAGAGGCCCTCTTCCCCCTCTGGGAGGGACATGGATTCCCATTGACTCAACCCCGGCTGAGGCTGAGCATGGCTGCCCTGCCCTGCGCTCCCTCCCTGCACAGAAGGCCTTCTCCATGACTGGTCCTCAGGGCAGAGGCTTCTTCAGCTACCCTCCAGAAGGCTGAAGAAAACTCTGTGACCAGATTCTCAGCCCAGCCTCCCAAAGAAAGGAACCCACATGGACACACACACACACAGTCCTGAGAAGACTGAGACTTAGCTGTTACTGAAGACAGCCGTTTAGCAGCTGAGGAAGGGTTGGTGGCCATGTTCCGTGGGACCAGGGTTATGGAGGCGAGCAAGAAATCTATGAGGAGATGTCAGGCCTGAACTCCACTTTGGTCATCTCTGTGCTAGGCCTTTCTTCTGGGACTTGAAGTGTTAGCCTAAATCCTTTTCTCTTTCTGTTAGAAGAAAGTGGCACAGAATGTTGCTTTCTGGGAAGATACCAAAAACATCCTACAAAAACCTCAGAAGGATTTGCCAAAGGAGGCTCCCATCCAGCTGGGCCAGTGGGTAGTGGTGAAGAAAATAAGGGAGGTGAGGTGAGCCCCAGTTCAGCACAGTCACCCACAAAGGCTGAAGCCTCTTCAGTGGGAAGCACGCCTTTCAAGCCAGCACTGGTGAGGGGCTAGAGGAAGCCTCTGAAGCCTTGGCCCCTGGCACATCAGCATCACCGCTCAGCCTGGGGAAAGTGTGACAGCAACAAGACCATGAGAGTTACTGCAGGTTCCTGACTTGGAAAAGACTTGTGTAGACGTGGTCCCCATTGCATCTGGCTCAGCCACACACAGGAGAGAGCTGGCGCTCACTGGTAAGGTAAGGCGGTGCTGGTGGACAGGGGTCTGAGGCCTGGAGCACCGAGCAACACAGACAACGCTGTCCCGCTGTCCATGTCCTCAGTCTCGTTTGCTTCCATGGTCAAACTTACGCTACTGTGTGATGAGTGCTATCCTCTAGTGTCCTGCCACCTTGTCTGGTAAAAAAAAAAAAATGGCCTTTAACTTCTATGAGTCAAAACCTCGGCTCCAGTGAGGATCTTCACATTGCAGCGCTCAGTCTTAGTCAGACACAGGTGAGATGGTCAGCCTTGCCCAGCTGTAACCACTGCACTTCCCGATGAAGGTCAGAGTCAGCCTTCTCCAGCTGTGGGCCTGTGCACTCAGCTGTCCGTACCCTTCCCGGTGCAGGGAAGAACGTCAGAGGCCTTCTCCAGCTGTGGGCCTGAGCGCTCAAGATTTCAGAAATTAAGGAGCAAAGGGAAGCTGTTCGGTTCCGGTCCACCTGGGAGAACTAAGCAGCAGATGGGTGACTGGTCCCCGCTAAGCTGAGAACCCTGCCACTGTGGCTTTGCTAGGTTCAGTGTCCCATCTTCACTCACTGTTTGGAGTCTCGGGCTGCAGCTTTTCCGGGCTGCATGTGCACACAGGTCACCCTGCAGCTCCAGGGCCTCAGTGGGCTGCCCCATCCATACAGCATTGCTCTACTGGGGACAATGTGGCTATATGTCTGAGATTCCCACAACGGCTTTCTGCAAGCTGGACACTCTGGAATACTGGTAGTTTGGCCCAGTCCATATCTGAAAGGCACAGATCAGGGAAGCCACTTGTGTGAGTCTCAGTCTGAGCTGAGGGTTCCAGTGATCTAGAGAAACACAAGCCCCACACCTCAGAGGCCAGAGGCCAGCTGACCTGGAGAGCTGAGCCAAGGACAAAGAAAGCATATCTATTCCAGGAGAGACACAGAACAAGTGTCTTCTGCACCACTTCGTCCAGTGTAGTCCTTTGCCTACTGAGCCCATGAACCACACATAAGTTTCTTTAAACTCACTTTACAGTCAAATCCAGAAACATTGCTCCGCCCACTCAAGCTGAGAGCCAAGTCCACAGTCACAGCTCCCAGTCAGCCTTGGCCTGACCTTGGAGAAGGGATTTGCTGCTCACTCTGGGTCATTCTGAGAAGAGAGGTCAGTCACAGAATCCCAGTGAGTTAGCATTTCTCTCCCAGGATGCCTGGGCTTGTTTAGTGACACAGGGCCCTGTGGCCTCTTTTGTCCGTTGCAGCTCCAAACATCGACATCCATCTGCCTGAAAAGAACACGCAGAGGGGAATAGAAGCATGCAGTCCTGTGTGGAACACTGGTAAAGAAAAGAAAACGCCTCCCTGCTCTGCGACTCTTTCCTCCCCGTGGTTTCCTATGACTCTATACGTATCGCTGCACACACTGCATGGCAAGCCAGGGCCCTGCTGGACCGTATGGCTTTGTAGTTGATTTTCAGAGACCCTTGAGTTAACAATTTGCTTCAATGAGATAGTTAGAAATATTCATTCTAGTGGTAGCTAATGTGGTATGTTCCAGTCACTTACAAACTGAGGGGCTTCCTACAAGTTCATGAGCAGCCTTGGATAGAGACAGACATTGTCTCACAGGAAAAGAAGGCAGGCAGGCAGGCTCCTTGACTAATTCTAAGTGGAGGACTCAGTTCCCTTTGGGTTCTGTTCTGAGCTCCTCCTCAGTGGAAGGCCTGGGGATACAAATCATCTAAGGTCTTTGTAGCTGCCCACTAAGTGTGCAGTCCTTTGCAGAGATGGAAGAGACCCTGGGATACAGAGTGCTGAGCAGTGTGTCCACTAGGAGACGCAGACACTGTGAGGAAGGCAAGGCCACCGAAGGGGAGAGCTTGCTCCCATTCCTCAGCCCCAAACAAACCAGTGGGTGTTGTGAAACAAACCTCACCTAGGCCTTAACTGAAGAGGCAGGGGCAGGAAAGCTGCTTCAGGCAGCAGAGGGACGGGCTGTTCCCAGAGCACCTCAAGATCCCCGAGCTGACCTGCTGGCTGCTGCAGGGACGAGCCAGAGCCAAGGCACAGGATGCGCTGAGGGGCATCTCAGGTTCCTCTCAGCATCTGTGCCTTTACACAGCACCCAGCAGAGCCCAGGAGCAGCCAAGGTTGTGAAACACTGAGGGAGAAGGACCAGAGTCATTCACTGGGTGGGCGGGGCCTCGCCTGGGTGGGCGGGGCTTCACCGACTGGAGCTATGAGAACAAGAGAGAAATTGTGACAACTTGTTTTCTCTTTGAGGTGAGAAGACCTAAGTCATAACACACCTGATTGTCCCCATGCAGAACAGAGGGCCCGACTATTGTCACACGTGGAATGTGGAGAGCTGTTCTTCATTCAGGGGGACCTGCAGCTGCTCACCCTAGGCTGGAGCCGTGTAAGCAAGTCTGACCTCCGCAGGGCAGGGCTCCTCTTGTCTCTTAGAAGCATACTGGGCAAATCTTTCAGTAGAGTCAAGCCATTCCATCTCTTTGGTCTCTGAGCACTTGAGAGTGCTTGTGCTCCAACGTTGAGGCCTTTTAAAATATTTGTAAACTTTACGTTACTAAAAGTATTTCTTCAGAGTTCCAGCTCCCTTTGAGTCTGGATGGTGAAAGTCAGCTGTCATAGGACATATGTGAACATGCTCTAGAGATCACACCTAAAAGCTGTGTATAGAAATTTTCAAGTAAGCCAGGGGAGCTCATTCTAATGATGGCATTTCCTTCTTCATGGAGCGGCACTTGCCGTTGTGCACACCCAAGAGCTCCTCCATGCACACTTCACGTGTGTGCTTGTGCCACGCATGCTCCTGAAGATCTGCAAGCACACACAGTTCCTCCCTAGACACTGCTTCTGAATGCTGTTCTTGTCTCAGGACCTGAGGCTCAGGCAACAACCGCTTTTCTTGGAGTGTGACAGGGGCAAGCCACAGTCAGGGGTTTAATTCTAGACTTGGGCAATCACAGCTACTTGAACTCAGACCAGGGCAAGCGCTGACCTGTGCGGCAGGCTCTGGGCCTTCATCTTTCTCTGTTCAAGGGTATAAAGCCTCACTGGTTTTCAGGCTCTCCCTGGGGACACAATGGGAGATCACACAGAAAGTCAGCACCTGCTCACATGAGGCAGAGTGCACCATGCTCTTCAGGAGGTAAACACAGGGTGCTGTGGGTTTCAGAGGAAGAGGGGTCCTGCTGAGGGGACTTATGGTGACTTGTGAAGGGGGGTGTCATGGGGGAGGGTCTGCACTGGGCAGGTACACTGTGCTCCTGCATCAATTAGTCCTGTTGGCTGGGATTTGTGGTTGGTATCAGAAAAGGATGGCAGACATGGTTGACATGACCCGTCAGAGCCATGGCATGACCGAAGTCAGACTGCAGAAGTGAAAGTGAAGGAGTCACAGGGCTGGTTGAGGTTGAGAGGTCAGTTAAGGTTTGGGAGCTGCTAATATCAAATGATGATGAGAAAGCGAGTGTGTGTGTGTGTGTGTGTGTGTGTGTGTGTGTGTGTGTGTGTGTGTGAGATCTCAGAGAACCAGGGAGTGAGGACTAGAGGCAGACAGGTGTGTGACAGGGCAGGCTTGGAGCTGGGCTCCTGGGGATGTCAGTGGTCCTCTCATAAGCATGAGTAAGGGCCTCTAGAGGAGGACTGGCTTGGAAGTGGGGTTCAGTTCTAGTGTGTGCATTTTAAGGCACTTGTGAGGTATCAGGTCTGTGGGGCCATTGCTGGCAGCTGGAAGCAGGTTCTGGGAAGCCAGGTGACAGCAGGGACCTGGAAAGCTTCTGCATGGAGCTGGCTCAGGAGCCTGGCCCACCTTTCCCACTTCCTTCCTCTGAGACTGATGCCTCTCTGGCTCCCACCATCCCTTCCTAGCTTTCTTTAAAGTTCACCCCTAAATGTGCCTCCTTCCCTCTGTGCTGTTCTTCAGCACTGCTGGCTCGCCCCTTCTTGAAATGCACTGCTTAGGCATGTAACTTCACATCTGGATTGCTGGGCTTAACATCTGCAAGTTCATCCCCACTCAGCCATGCAGTTATCTGACGGGTGACACCTGGTGAGCCAGTGGAGGAGGGGAGGGAAGGCAAGAGGGGTGAGATGATGTGACAGTCCTATAGTACCTCATCAGAAGGGCAGAGGGGCTCCTCTTCACATAGGGAGACATCACACAGGTCCCATGGGCCAGACTGAGGGCAGGCTGCTGAGGACCCAGACAGACTGTTGAACTCACGTTTGAAGTAGTCATGGGAATTCTTGGTGAAGATGAAATCAGAGTCAGCTGTTGGCAGGAGGGAAGCAGATGGAGGACAAATATTGGCATGGTTACTGTTTGGGCATCAGGTAGAGCTAAGCCCACATGACTAAAGGAGTCTTGTCCTCAGTGAAGAACCAGCCAGGAAGAAAGTGAGAGAACCCCTGCTTATTTTGACATCCATGAATTAGGACAAAGCAAACTGTCCCCTCTTTTTTCGACACCTAGCAGGCCAGAATACTTCCCTGGCATTATTTGGGGAGTTTGGTGAGGGCCAGTGGTTGAAGCTCCTTGGCCTACCTTCCTTTGTGGATCAGGCATGGCTGGCTGGGCTCCCTGGAAGTTCTTGGCTTTTTTCATCTTCTCCGACCCATCCAACCCAGACAGCCTCCATGTGCTGCACTGATCTACACCGCCATTTCGGGTATCAAAGGATGATCAGTCACAGTGGTGTGTCCCCTCAAATACAAACGGTGAGCATGTGGCATATGTAATTCTGGCATGTACAGGAGCAAACAGCTCTGTGGCTCAAACCTGTGTAATAACTAAATAAAACCCACAGAGAGGATAGGATGTCTTACAAGCCCTCCTTTGAGACACGTGTTCTAACACTGGCTGCTCTTAAAAGACATGGTGACAGCACTGCTGGTTTTCTACGACAAGGCCCCAAGAATTCCCATCTACTTGGTGCAAATGAAGAGAGTCTGAGTGCTAGAAGTTGAATTTGCACACCAGACAGAGTATCTGAGTGGGTTTTGTTTTGTTCTTTTTTGTTTTGTGTTTTTGTTTTTTGTTGTTTTTTGTTTTTTTGATTAGGAATGCTATGATTATTCTTGGAGGGTTCTCTGGCAGGCCCCAGCATTGCAAGCATAGTGCAAACAGGTCTTCCCTCCCCTACTTCCATATTCCTCACGTTAGTCACCAGGGTTCATCTCCTTTTTAGTGACTTCCTTATGCCTAATTAATTCCTGAGGCTGACTACCAGGTCCAGCAACCAAAATTCACCATCTGGCTACACTGCCTCGAATGTCCAACCAGGACTCACCAACTCATCTAGGCCAGACTTGCCTTTTTTCTTCTTAAAACCCAGTCCTGCAGAGCCACCTGCTGCTATCCTTGCCAGATCTGGAGTCAGCCCTCTTGCTTGTCCTTTCTGGAGTAACAAAGTCTCCTTTGTGCTGAGAATCTGGTGCCTACTGTGTTCTGCACTACTCCCAGGCTCCTTCATTGGTACTCTAACTCAGATGAGTGTGTACAGCACCCCCCTCCCCCCCCCACTCCCCCATACCCCCCACACCCTCGTGCCAAGTTACTACACTTTCTGGACCAGCCAGACTCATCTCCTTCATCCACCTGCGGCTCCTTGGCGAGTTTCCCCTGACTAGCCATCCTAAATAGTCTCCAGGCTTATGGCCTCGGTTCATATGCCATCCTGGCTCTGGCTGTAGGGGTGGGGAGAACCATGGCAGACTCCCTCAGAGGGCTGGCAGGCACCTTCTGTTCAATTTTCCTTGGTTTGCAGTTTTCCCTTTCACTTTTGGTGACCTTTCTGCCAAAATCCAATGTCTGTTCTTAACCATCCAAAAATCCTGCCCACAGATCCCTGGCTATCTCCTTGGACCACTGTGTCCCTCTCTTGGTGATGGAGTTCAGGTAGCCACTGGAGACCCTTAACTCTCAGCTATGGCTACCAATAGTGACAGAATCTGTCCCCACCACTATGAAGTTGCTGCCTCCTAAAAAAAAAACTCACTGAGTCCCCAATTCACACTGACATTACTGGTGTATCTTAGCTCTCAAGAATGGCTCTTATACTCCTATTATCAAACAAAGTGGTGACCTTGACAATGTTGTGGGCATGGGACAATGGAGGGAAAGCCCTTGTTCCTCCCCAACCCAACCCCCCCCCAAGATTCCCTATGTCACCACCCCTGCACCCCTGCTACCTCCATTCCAAGCCTTCCCTTAACCCTTTCTGTTCCCCATCTTGTTCCTTCAAAACCAAGTGTTTGTTTTTTAAAACATCACAGCTGTTTCTCTCTCCGGGCCCAGGGATGAAGTAGACAAGGTTTTGGGGTGTGCCTCTTCTCACTCCAGGCACCTCTGGAACTCCGCATGCAGAGGCCATATCTCCTCAGAGCCTCCCTTGGATACTTGCACTTTTCTGTACGCCTCAGTCACTCTGGTCTGTTCCCTTAGACTCCTTGTTGAGAAAATGCAACAACACACCAAATAACCAAACGACTGCCAGCCCAGGGAGAGGAACATTCTCATGTGGGTCTTCACTGTCATCTTCGCTGACCTGACATCTCCAGAGCAGCACAGAGCTGCTGAGACAAAGCCTCAGATCCTGGGTAGGAGAAAGGAGCAAGTGCTGCCTCTGCAGAGTAGCACAGTTGGGCAGGGCGGCAGGGCGGCAGGGCGGGGGTTCCACGCATGCGCGGCACTGCTGCCCCTCCCAACCTGTCACCTTTCTCTCTTTTGATGTTAGAACTGTTCTCATTTGCCATTTCGGTGCTGCATTTTCCACAACTGGGTTCAGTCCCCCGGAGGCTCTCTCGGGCAGTGCCAGGACTGCAGTTTCCCCAGGCTCCAGGTGCACACTGAGCACTGTACACTGCCAGCTTCTCAAGGGGCCGCCATCCTCCTTCAGCTTGCCTTAGAGGAGACCCTGTGTGAAGGCCTGCTCTTGAGAAAAGTCCCCGTTAGCCCAGATGACCACAACATCCTTTGAAATACAAATGAACGCCTCAGGGCCCCACAGCTCTTATGGGCCCTGGCCAATATGGCTGAGCCTTCCCACAGCGGGCTTTCTGCAAGGTGGAGATGCTGAATAATGGTAGCTTGGCTCAGCCCATGTCTGAAAAACATGGAACAAGGGGGCCACGTATGTGCATCTCAGGCTGAAGCCAGAGACCCGAGGATACAGGACCACACAGGTTCACAGCCCAGAGTCCAGAGCCTCGAAGGCCTAGAGTCTAAGGACAGAGGAAGAGCACATCCATCCTAGCAGAGACACAGAGGAGATCTCATTTTTCTTTTTGTCCTGTGCCACTTCCACTAGGTATATGATGTTCACCTTGGTTGAGACTGGACTTTGCCCACAGAGCCCAGGCACCCACACACCAGTTTCCTTAGAAATCTCTCATGCTCACATCCAGAAATAATGTCAGGCTGACACTAAATTCCATGATCTGGACCTCCAGTGAGCTGTGGCCAGAGGCTGGAGAAGAGACTTTGTGCCATCATGAAAGAGAGCATCATGGGAGGAGTCCCAGAGACTTAGTGTGTTCTTGTGCTCTCATTTCATAAGTGGACTTTTAAAATGAACAATTATGGCTTGAAGGAAATATTGTTCTGCCCATGAAGAGTGTTCCATCAACGTAAACATGGCATGCCTCTCCTCTCCATACTTAGAACAGAGAAGAAATAAAGATGATTGCAGCCTATGTCCCTGCAGGACATAGGGACGATGACTGTATTGCCTCGCCACAATGAGGGTAAGAAAGGTTATGTCTGGAGTGCCAGAGATCCTTTTGAGCACCTCTTGGTGCTGCCATGCCCTGAGGTTAAAGGCGGGATGGCAAAGGGCACAGATGTGCTTCAGGAGTGAAGGTGTGAGTCACTCCTCCAGGAAAAGAGGCGAGAGCTGAGCTGCAGGATGCTTGCTGCGGGTGGAGGGAACACAGAGCAGGTAGTAGAGGGAGGCGGTTATAAGTACCAGCTGGGGCCACTGACCAGTTGCAGAAATGAGGGTTATAATGGACATGAATGCTTCGGCCTTATGTGGTTAAAATGTGTGCACTGATGTTTGTGTTTTCTTTCCTCCATTTCTTTGTCATGCCATGTAACACCAACTAAGAGACTATCAGTGATTATCTTTTTAAATTTGAGATACTAAAAGAATGTCCCTCAATGGACATTCCACCTGTTCTAAATTTATAATGCGTTATGGTCACATGAGGTATAGTTATACCATGTTAGGTAGAATTGTGTCCTGGTTATTGTTTTCATTGGGAAATTAAGTGGGACATACGAAGATATGATTGTCAAGTTGACATATGGTGCACTTGTGACAGCTCTTCTTGGTTGTCAACTTGATTACATTTGTAATTAACTAAAACCTAAATGGCTGGACACACCAGTGAGGGATGCTTTCTTAATTAAATCCTTTGATGTGGGAAGACCCAACTCTAATCCAGGTCTTTGAGGTGGGAAGACCCACCTTTCATGTCGGCCACACCTTTTGCTGGCAGTCTCTATGAAGGACATGGAAGGAGGAAGTGCTCTCTTTTTTGCCTGCTCAGTCTTGCCCTGTCTAGGAAGTCCATTCCTTTACAAGCATCAGCGCCAACTTATGCAAGATTCCAATGCACATTGAAGACCACCTGAGACATCCGGCCTTGTGGACTGAACAAAAACTGGATGCTTGGACCTTCTGTTTGTAGATTGTCACTGTTGGACCAGTTGGACCATAGCCAGAGAGCCGTTCTAGTACATCCATTTAGACTAGAGATACACAGATTCTTTCTATATGTTTTGTTCTCAAGAACCTAGACTAATATAGTTGTGTGTGTGTGTGTGTGTGTGTGTGTGTGTGTGTGTGTGTTATGTGGGCCCCACACCCAAATAAGTTCAGAAGGCCAACATTAAAATAGGAATAGAAGTTGTTCCTTTTAAGGATGCCTTAGGAACCAAACCACGTTTATAAATGCCCTTTCTTCTGCACACTTCTAATGTTCAATGAATTTCCAGTAGTAAACACGCTTTTAGACTGGGAGTAGTGCCCTAACTTACGTTTCTAGTGTTGCCGAGCCTGTGTGCTCACACACTGAGAGACATTAGCAGGAATCTGGTTTATTCCTCATGTTACAGTTAGGGCGTTGCCCTGGTGTCTTTTCTAAAGAACATGAAAGTAGACGCCACTGCAGCACAAGCTTAATCTCTGTCAGTGAAGTGATGTCACACAGTCACTCTACTGTAAGAAGGGTAAATGGTCAGTGGCTGGGTCAGTGAGAACTGGCATTCTACAAGGGGGACATTTAGATTTCTGAAAGAATCCTGGATTAACTTTCACTTACCTTTGACAAAAGGACTTTGAAGACAGCAAAACAGCAAAGTGAGCTGCAGGCATCCGCTGTCTGCTGGAGACCGTCTTCCCATCTGTTGCACGAGATCTGGGTTAGCTGACTTGTGTGTTACCCTTGTCAAGCAAGGCAGCAAAATAATTTGCAGTGGTCTCTGTGGATGTGCAATGTCCCCAAACCAGGGATGGATGGAATTTCTGTATCCCCAGTAAGACATCCAGGCTTCAGATATTAAGGTGACACAAGGGGCAAGAAATCAGAACGGGGATTTTATCAGAGGAAGAAAGGGTCCTAATAGGGTTGGAATAACAAGATAGTGCTAAGGACAGAAGAAATTCAAGTAGTATTTCCTCACACGTGCGTGCATGCACATACATACAAGATGGAAAGTCTTGGGGAAAAGAACCAGTGGGCTGTGCAGAGGACAAAAAGGTGAGTAATGGGGGGGTGAACATGAGCAAAGTGTAATAATTACGTGCATCAAAGCATAAGGAAACCCTGTGTTTTCTGTGCTAACTACAAATACTAATGAAGACATTGTCCAGTGAATATATACATGCTGGCTAAAGTGCTCAAAGGCAATCACCACACAATGGCTTTAATCTTCGCACAACTGATACCAGCTCCATCAGCAGAAAGCCCCAAGTTCAGACATAAATTGACAACCTGAACTTTAGTCAGGCCAGGGGTCAGAGCTGAGTTGGTCCCTCATTCAGTGTACCTGACAAAGTGAGGACTGAGTCTCAAGAACCAGAATGGAGACACAGGTCACTAGAACCTAGTGTCACAGGCCATGACAGGGAAGAATTCACTATATTTAGTTTCTTGTGTTAAAAAAAAAAAACCACCTTGGAGGGAAACAAGAGTAGATAATTGGGCCCACGGAGGACTCGTCTGCGCTAGGTCAGGTAAGTTTTGCGCTGGGATGCTGAAGCCGGAGGGAAGCTGCCAGACCCTAAGGGTATCCAGGAAATAAAACTTGGGACCAAGTCTGGGGAGGGGGAGAGGACAGTTGTGCTGTGTCTGCTTCTAGGTATCGCTCATTTGTGAATCTCAAAGGAAGTGCTAACTGACTTCTGGGTTGGGGGTATTGCTTGCTTAGACATAAAACTAAGGACTTGATGAATTCTGGGACCGGGAGAACCCAGTCTGGCCACGCTTGCCTTCAATGACTCCTTATTTATGGATATAAAATCACGGAAGTAATTTATGGATATAAAATTACGGAAAAAAAAAAAGGGGTCACCAGCACCTGTGCGCAAAGTCGCAAAATCATCCTGTGGCAAGGACAGCGGAATCTCCCTCAAGTGACTTCCTCTGCCTCCAGCGTCCTTGAAGTGACAGAACATCTGCAGCCTGTACCTAGGCCTGGGTGTCTTCGACTCAGACTTGATCCCTCACACCAGCAGCGACCAAACAGCGACCTGAGGACTGTTGAGCGCGTGCATCCCTGGTGCGCATGCGCACTGTCCTGAAGCGAGCTCGTTGAAAAGCAGAGGCAGAAGAGCTTCACTTTCCAACTGACGTTTGTGTCCTCAGCGCCCTCTGCAGCTCGAGCCAGGTAGTGCTGATATCCTAGGTGGCGCTCCCACTCAGAGAACGTCGATTTCTCAGACCAGAAACAAAAGTTCAATCGTCTCTGTGTTCTTTATGTATGTTTTGTAGATTGTTCATAGTATTTACTTCCACATACATATGCTCTTTTGACAAAATTAAACACTATACATTTACAACATGTCCCAAATTATTCATATCCGTTCTTGTTATAAAAAACCTCAGAGTTCACTGATTATAGTCAGTGTGGCTAAAAGTGACACATTTAACTGTCCAACATTTCAGGCATATCCCTGTTTGGGGGGTGTTTGGTTTGGGTGGGGTTTTCATCTTCTCTTACAGAAAATGCCTTGCTTTGAGCATCTTGAGAAATGAACATGTTAATAGTTCCATCGAATTGCCAAAAACGGTATCAACCCACCGTTCTATTGAGAGCTAGTTTCACTGTTGTCACAGACCAGGAGCCATGACAGCTGTGCACTGTAAAAGGATTAGGGAAATCTTCCTGCCGCGTGGAGCAGAGCTATTAAACTTGCATTGTTGCTGTGACGGGACATGGATAGGCGCTCCCGGTGCCTGTGCGCCCCCTAGTGGCCTGAGCGGCACTGGGCCCCTCATCTCCAGTCCACCCGCAACAGACTCACCTTCCAGGGCACATTGCTCAGCACCGCAGCCACCTGCAGCAATTCGGTAACTTCCCTTTGGTCGATGGAAACGTTTCCCCAAGCAGGAGGAAATGACCATTGAGTGTTTGGCACCCCTCTGGTATTCTAGGAGCCAGAGGTACCCTGAGCCACCGTCTTTAGGGTACAGCTGGCCCTCTTCACCTGGCCCCATCCCATCACCCTTAGAGCTGCAATCCTGCAGTTTCTTTAGGCCCAGCTGGGCTGTCATCCCCTTCCTGCCCTCTTCCCCCACTTTCACTCTGGAGCTGCCTGTAAGTCCCACAGCTCCTCTAGGCCCTGGCGGCTTTTGCAACTCTGTTCCCCAACTCTTTCCTGTGGGTGGCACCCTACTGCTAGAGTTTTGTCCTCACCTTCTGGCCTCTCCTGAGCCCCGTTGAGTGTGATGATGACCCACACTAAACAGCATAGTCCTCTTTCAGTCTTCCCTGAGTCCCGGGGAGGCCCACAACCACAGGCTGCAGTGACATTTTTCTTCTTTCTCGTCCATGGCAATGGTGTCTCCATGTTCTCTCGTTCCCCATTGGGGTGCATCTTAGAAACCCCAGCCTCTACGCCTGCCATCCGACCTGAGGGGACCCTGCATTTATGCACTTCCACAATAGATTTTGACTTCAATGTGCCTTAGCTAATCAATCCAAATGGCCACCAACTGGCATCCTATGTCCTCATATCATTCGGGACCTTTACAAACCCTGCAAGTGACCAGGGAAGTACAGAGACCGCCCATCCCCCCATTCCCTATGTCCCAGCTCTCTCACCCCCCTCCAAGCCCTTGCTCTGTTCTTCCTCACCTAACTGCTTCTGGTTCAGCTAGTGTGGCCACCTCTACTGGCCTCAACTCACAGCTCCTCCTCCTCCTCCTCCTCCTCCTCCTCCTCCTGTCCCTCCAGCGTCCCCTTCCCTTCCCTAATCAAACCTCCTGGCACTCACTTTCAGCACACCAGCAGCTCTTAGTCTTCCCACTACTCAAACTTGCTCCTCTGTGGGACTCCCCCTAACCTCCCCCTGCCTCCTCCTACCTCCCCCTACCCTGGCCCCAGTTCTCCCCTTTGCAGGAGGATGGCACGGTCAGGGTACTCGTCCCTTTCCTGTTAAGTGATCTCTCTCAGGTGGAAGTGGCACTGGGACCTTACACCCCCCCCCCTCCCCTCTCATTAAAGAGTTCCCATAGGTCACCCAGTCTTGCAGTCTCACCCTCCATGGCATTTACAGGATCCTCTCCAGCAACCTCCTTCCTCAGGAGCGCAGACGAATCCGGGACCAGGTTAGGACGCATGCAGACACATTCACCAAAGTAATGCTGCCCGCCCAACCGGGATGAATGGGACTACAATACTCCAGGGGCATTCTAGCTAAGACCGACCTGTAACTTGCCTCCTGAGCCGTCGTCATCCAGGACAACCACGAAACCCATCTCAATTCCTAGAGCACCTTAAGAAGGTCCTCTTACAATATACCAACCTGGATCCCGAGCCCCAGATGGAAAACAACGCCTCGTATCCTATTTCCTCCTCCAGAGTTTCCCTGACATTGGGGCCAAACCTCAACGTCTAGAGAAAGGACTCCTGACTTCTCAGGCGGAAGTCTTAGCTGTGGCTTTTAAGGTGTTCTGAACACCTAGCTTTCCTCTTGGGATATAATGATGTCTAGGTACCAGGATTTTGAAATAGATTGAGATTGCACACTTAAAAATAAAATGCATGGAACACCAGCGCCAATGCTCCCAATGCAAAGAACCTTTCCAAACCTGGCCGTGGTGAAACACACCAGCTTGTGGCAGCTGAGGCTACGTAGCCAGGCTGTGTCAGGTTGATGAGTCCTTATGTTTGCATGTCAAATGTAAGCATCCCCTCGGGGACTGTTAGGTTCTTTACCATCTGATTGGCATCTGACTCCAACGCTGCAGGGAACATATTGGTCCTTTCTAATCAATAACATTTCACAAGTGACTCTGGAAAACATGTGCAAAGATTCCTGAAAAGACACTGGCTCTGACTATGAGGAGAGCTAGGCGGGAGTGGTGGGTCCCAGACCCACTGCCGTAGCTGCCACTGACACCATGATCTCACCTCCAGGCTGAGAGCTATTGGCCTTCAGGGAGCTGCTTACACCCGAGCCTTACGGCTGGGGATGTGGCTCAGGTGGGAGAGTGCTCATATTTCAAGCGCAAGACCCTGGGTTCAGTTCCCAGCACTACTTAAATTTGTCGTGATGGTGTCTGCCAAGAACTCAGCTATATAATATAAAAAGTATAAGTGCTTTTTAAAAAGGAGTTTTCTATGCTTTACTCACATTTTCTTTTCTTCTACTACAGAGCTGCATCCATGTCACCATCCAGAACATCATGGTGTCTGTCCCAGATCTGCAGTGAGTTGAATCACAAACACCTACATCAGTGGGAGTGTGTGTGTGTGTGTGTGTGTGTGTGTGTGTGTGTGTGTGTAGATTTTGTGTATATGTGAGTGTGGTATATGTGTGTATATAGGATGGTATATATATATCTATGTATATGTTCAACCTATGTCACGTATGTTACATCTGTGTCATGTATGTTCACTCGTGTGTATGGCTGGCACACTGTGCTCACTCACAGAGCCAGGAGGAAGACACTGATGTGTCCTCTATTAACCAAGGCTATTTCAGGGTAGAACAGTATGTGAGGAGTTCAGTGCAGCTGGAGACGGGTTTTGTTAGGTAGTGTATTTTCTAACGGTTAAGATGATATTATCTGGTTAGGAACCAATATGGCTGTAAGGGCCTAGAGTATCCAAAGCTGGCCTGTCTCTCCTGCCTCAGGGTGCCCGAGGACAGGTTGTAATGCCGCCACTCACAAACCAACTGAAGGATGAAAATCTTTGCAGGTCCCAGACATCAGCATACATGCCTGACTCTGCTCAGAGGGTTTCTGGAACAACGTGGACCACCTCACAAGCCCTGCGAGACAAGAGGAGATGACTGCAGTTCTGTGGACCGTGTCACAGTTGCCTCAGGTAAAGCAGCACGAGGCAGTCCTCTTCTCCTCCCCAAACTCCATGTCAGCCCCTCTAGATTGTCCAGTCCTGCAGCCATGCTGTCCCAATGACCATCATCCTGCCCAAGCGCTGTGGCCACCAAACACAACACAGCAAGCCATGAAAGTCTGTCTGGTCTACAGAGAGAAGTCTGCTTGCCTGACAGGTTTCCTGGAAGTCAAGAATTGCTCTGAAGGTTTAATAACCTTACCGCTGAGGCTAGTGCTTGCTTCCTTCCGCCAACAAAATTGGTGTTCTGCAAAGAGATGACAGGACAAACGCACTGTCAGTGGCAGAGTGGCAAAAGCAGCTCACTCTGAACTGTGACTGTGTGCACATTCTCTATGCTGCTTCTGCTAATGGTGGCCCTGCCTAGAAAAGAAGCTACCAGAACACAGAGCCATTCTCCACCAGTCCACAGAGACCCGTGTTTTATTTAAGTATATTTGTGTTATTTAAGTATATTTAAGTGGTTTCTTTAAAACACTATTTAACTCTATAATAAAAGCTAACTTTTCTGTCATGCTAGACGTGATGGCCAGTAAATAGGACCAGTGGGGTGCCGGGGGCAACCTTGTCCTAGCTGTTTATTTATTTCTCCTTTATTGCATTTCCCCCCTTTCTGTCTTGCTTGATTTTCATTGGGACTGGATCTCAGTATGAACAGCAGTGTCTGACCTGAAACTAACTATGTAGTCCAGGCTAGCCTGGAACTTATAGGGATCCAACTGCTCCTGCCTCCCAAGTGCTGGGATCAAAGACTGTGGCTGTAAAATTTAAACTTATCCGTTGACACTGTCTATAATGCATCTTGATCATATTTATTCCTGCTTGATGCCCCTGCAAATCCTTCTGAAAGCCCTATTCTAAACACACCCCTCCTACTAATGTATCTTAGTTAAATGTATATTTATTTATTTATTTATTTATTTAATTTTTTAAAGACAAGGTTTCTCTGTGTAGCCATGGCTGTCTTGGATTTACTTTGTAGACCAGGCTGGCCTTGAACTCACAGTGATCCTCCTACCTCTGCCTCCCGAGTGCTGGGATTAAAGGTGGTGTGCACCACCACCCCTGGCAAATGTACATTTATTTACTCTCTGGGGGGGGGGGAGGGAGGGAGGGATAGGGGCAGAGACAGGGGGAGACAGACAGACAGACAGACAGACAGACAGACAGAGAGGCTCTGTGGAGTTCAGGATAACTTGCAGGAATCAGTTTCTTCTCCCACCATGTGGGATCCTGGGCTTAAACTCTGCTTGTTGGGGTTGGCCACAAGGGCCTTGTCCCATGAAGCCGAGTTGCCTGCCCCATTTTCTGCTTTTGAACAACACACTGAGTTTAGGGTTTTTTGCACGTTTGTGGAGTCTTACTGGATCCTAGGCAACTTCCCTTTCTCTACACCCCTAAAGAAAAATGACTCATCTCACCTCGCCCCCCGGAAAAAAAAATCAGTTAAGTATCAATAGTGCCTCATTTAGGGGTGGAATACTGAAGGGCGCCACCTTGTGCTGCTTTAGTGGAGGTAACCACAGCTTCTGGGCTTTTCATGAGCGCATTGCCTGTTCGGTCCAGAGCAGAGGTTGTCACAGCACTGCTCCCCAGCCTCCACCTCTTACATTGTTTCTGTGCCATTTCACACCATGCCCCGTGAACCGTGGTGTGTTGTCATGCACAAATACATGTCCACGTACCCAGACACCCACACACTAAAGCAACATGAGTGTGAACACTCCAGCATGTGCACCCAAGCACATACGCATGAATGCTCACACTTACAACTACATGCTTACACTCATGAAGACCCTTACCTGCATACACACTCATATGTCACACACATGCAGAAACCGCCTGTGCATGCGAAGACACGTGAATACAGACACATTTAAACAGGCTTCTTTGTAACAGTAAGACTGACTCCCCCAGTGTGTACTCTTTTGCTGGGGAAACTGCCCCCTTCTCCCCAGGAAACCAGGCCTGGGTGTCATTTGTGATAACTGTGGGATGTATGGCTTCTTTCTTGTTTTAGGTTTCTGTCACAGTGTGTGGGACACCATCAGCAGTCCAATCGTGTTTTCACTTTCAGAAACTTCTGGATGAGAAGGCTGGGGGACCCAGAATGCCAACAGCACCAACAATGTGGTGGCCAGTGTTACAGCCTGCCACTGCTGTCAAGCTACCAACGTCACAGACAGAGGCAGATGTATGGAGTTCTCACAGGGCAGTCGGGGGCAAGACACTCAAGAGGAAGTGAAAAGCATGTCACTTCCAGTCAGCTGAGGACCTCTTTCTCCTCAGATGGCTCCAGTCAGTCTGAGAAGAACTCCATCCCTCCGCTCCCTCTAAATCTCTGTCAACCACTGGAGCACTGACCCTGGGTTGTGAGCAATAAGGAAGTCCTTTATAGCCACTTCCCCCCTCTCCTACCTATCCAGTGTCTTTTTGGCTTCTGGCAGCTACAGTCAGAATTTGTGACTCCTCACTACTTCAGATTGTGAACATCCTAAATCTCTGGCCTAAACCGAACATCAATATCACTGCCATTCAAAGCTCAGGGGAGCTGAGGCAGGAGAATCACCAAATATCTGAGGCCAGCCTGCCTTATATAGAAATCCTACCAAAACAAACAAGCAAGCAAGCAAAGGCATGCCTAGGCATCTACTCAGAACTGTCGATAGGCCTCACCTCTCAGAGACTACTAGTGCCCCTCACTATGCTAACAGGAAAATACCACCAGCAGCAGGGCATAGAGACAGCTCTGTGGTGGCCTGTGTTAGGGACCTGTTGACGGAGAAGCAAAGGCATCTCAGGAAGTGTCTCCCCTCCTCTCTAGAATTGGCTTTGTTCCACACAGGGTCCCACCATGTAGCCCAAACAGGCTGAGTCGGGGCACATTACTGCCTCTCTTCCCGGGTACAGGACTGCAGGCACGAGCCAGCACGCCCAGCAAGCTTTTGCTTTTCTGTCTTGTGGATGAGCACATGGGTACTTTCCTGGTGATAGCTGAGGCCCCCAGAGGGAGGTAGATCCCCAAGACCTAGAGCACAGAGCAGGGTGAGCCACCAAGTGGATGCTGAGATCCAGACTCTGATCCTCATGCTTGCCCCCGGATCTCCTCAGCATGGAGCCTTCCTCAGAGCCCCGCACACTGCCTTTAAAGTGTGTGGTCTCTGGAGAGCACTGCAAAGCAGAAGGGTTTCTTTCCCTCACCACCTCCACTCCCCGATCTGTTTCTCTAGGAGCACGTACAAGTGATGGCCTGGGATGCGCAGCCCACTCTTGTACCAGTAGACTTAAAACCCTGCACTGGCCTGGAGCTTGGTGAGCAGCAGCAGGGCGGGGCGGTGGGGGAGGGGTGGGATAGAATGGGAGAAGTGGAGAGAAAGACGGGTTCTAGGGCAGGGGCGGGGATGGGAAGAGAGCACGTGCAAAGTGGACACCTACAGATCTACTTCCTGTGTGTGCAAAGTGGACACCTACAGATCCACTCCCTGTGTGTGCAAAGAGGACACCTACAGATCCACTCCCTGTGTGTGCAAAGTGGACACCTACAGATCCACTCCCTGTGTGTGCAAAGAGGACACCTACAGATCCACTCCCTGTGTGTGCAAAGAGGACACCTACAGATCCACTCCCTGTGTGTGCAAAGTGGACACCTACAGATCCACTCCCTGTGTGTGCAAAGAGGACACCTACAGATCCACTCCCTGTGTGTGCAAAGTGGACACCTACAGATCCACTCCCTGTGTGTGCAAAGAGGACACCTACAGATCCACTCCCTGTGTGTGCAAAGAGGACACCTACAGATCCACTCCCTGTGTGTGCAAAGAGGACACCTACAGATCCACTCCCTGTGTGTGCAAAGTGGACACCTACAGATCCACTCCCTGTGTGTGCAAAGAGGACACCTACAGATCCACTCCCTGTGTGTGCAAAGAGGACACCTACAGATCCACTCCCTGTGTGTGCAAAGTGGACACCTACAGATCCACTCCCTGTGTGTGCAAAGAGGACACCTACAGATCCACTCCCTGTGTGTGCAAAGTGGACACCTACAGATCCACTCCCTGTGTGTGCAAAGAGGACACCTACAGATCCACTCCCTGTGTGTGCAAAGAGGACACCTACAGATCCACTCCCTGTGTGTGCAAAGAGGACACCTACAGATCCACTCCCTGTGTGTGCAAAGAGGACACCTACAGATCCACTCCCTGTGTGTGCAAAGTGGACACCTACAGATCCACTCCCTGTGTGTGCAAAGAGGACACCTACAGATCCACTCCCTGTGTGTGCAAAGTGGACACCTACAGATCCACTCCCTGTGTGTGCAAAGTGGACACCTACAGATCCACTCCCTGTGTGTGCAAAGTGGACACCTACAGATCCACTCCCTGTGTGTGCAAAGAGGACACCTACAGATCCACTCCCTGTGTGTGCAAAGAGGACACCTACAGATCCACTCCCTGTGTGTGCAAAGTGGACACCTACAGATCTACTTCCTGTGTGTGCAAAGAGGACACCTGCAGATCCACTTCCTGTGTGTGCAAAGAGGACACCTGCAGATCCACTCCCTGTGTGTGCAAAGAGGACACCTACAGATCCACTTCCTGTGTGTGCAAAGAGGACACCTGCAGATCCACTTCCTGTGTGTGCAAAGAGGACACCTGCAGATCCACTTCCTGTGTGTGCAAAGAGGACACCTACAGATCCACTCCCTGTGTGTGCAAAGAGGACACCTACAGATCTACTTCCTGTGTGTGCAAAGAGGACATCTACAGATCCACTTCCTGTGTGTGCAAAGAGGACACCTACAGATCCACTTCCTGTGTGTGCAAAGAGGACACCTACAGATCCACTTCCTGTGTGTGCAAAGTGGACACCTACAGATCCACTTCCTGTGTCCTGTGTCTAGTCAGAGACAGCCACAGGGCCTGAGGTGAGAGAACATGACGGCTGGCATGTAGCATGCACTCGTGGAGATGGGTGAGAGCTTCTCTCTCAGGCATGAATGAATGACTAGCGCAGCACTTGCCAACCCTGGCCGCACTTGACCATCCCAGAGGGAAACGTCCTTCTACCCAAGGCACTCACGCCTGCCTTGTTAGTTTCACAAATCTCTAGATGGTCTTAGAACATCGGCTTAGTTCATAAAGAAGAGCTCAGTAGTGTCTTCAGCTTCACACACCGTCCGAGGTGTGGTCCTGCCAGATCAACAGGTGAACTCTACCCCTACCACTAAGTTAGATGTAGTCTGAGACTCTTGAAAAGGCACCAAGGCCTCGGGGGTAAGGGGGGGGGGGGGGGATGCGCTACTGTCATTTTTCTATAAATTTTTCTGTAAATACATATTTATTTACAGGTGCTTTTTTCAGGCCAGAGGACATTTTGGAGTTGGTTCTCTTCATCCTGCTTAACATGGGGTGAGGAATTGCCTCTACACCCTTAACAACTTTCCTGACCCATGAACATCATTATAGGGCTGGGGACAGTTGGGAGGTTGGAGGTAAGCGTACCGTGTTCTGTCCTCCAGTTAGTCTCCCCGGCACTCCTCCGTACTCTAATGCTGTGCCACATTTCTTGACCAATCCTGGCATTCAGTCCCAGGACGACCCCTCCCACCCTCTGTACCCTCCTCACACCCAACAAAGGGACTCTCCTATAAAGTCTTCCGGAGAACCAGTCTTCAGTGGCGCTACTGATGGCCAGGTGAAGCAGATTAAGGCTTTTCACCACTCTCTGTTTGAGGCTGACACCTGGTTTCAGATCCCGCCCCCGCCCCCACCCCTACCCCCCCCCCCCCCCAGTCTCCTGCTTCCACACAGATGAAAGGCATTTGGATTAGAACTCTCTGCAGGATCCACCCAGGGCTGACATTTCTCAGGCTCCCATGTCCCCGCCCCCCAATCCTACTGAGACCCTCCCTGAGCCCTGCCTGGCGCTCCTTAGTGAACCAGGTATAAGGCCAGTGGTAGACCATGGCCTTCAATGGGCTCTGTCGCTCACCCTTGCTCTTCCACGCAGGAAGCGCGTGGCAGACAATGGGCCTTTTTTTTTCTTTATTTATTTTACCTATGTGTGTACGCGTGCGAGTGCACGCGCCTCAGCGCTTGAGTGGCAGTGAGAGAATTCTTGGGAGTCGATTCTTGCCTTCTACCAGGTAGACTCCAGGGAGGGGATTCAGAGCTAAATTTCCAGGCTCAGTTGTCTAAGGCCCTTTGTTTGATTGCAGACTTCTACGTGCCAGCCCCGTCCTTTCCTGGCCGCATTCAGGCCTTGTGGGCCAGAGTCTAAGACCTTTTCATCATGGCCTCCTAAGGGGCTTTTCACCCTCCACCTGGTCCCTGCAGCCCCACCCTCGCCCAGCTCAAGGAGGTGTAAGGCCTTTTGATCATTACCCTCCACTTTATGCTCTCACGGGGAGGGGGTTGGGGTTGAGGGTGGGTGGTGAGTGGCCACGCCCTCTACAAGCCCCTCCCACCCAAGGCTCCGCCCCCACCGCGACCCGCCTTTCATTCCCAAGTGCTAAGTGTGCCAGGGGTAAGGCCCTTGCCCATGGGCCTCTGCGCGCCCGCCCCACCCTCACGTGCCTTCCGCGTGCCTCCCTGCCTTCCTAGGCGTGGAGCCCCTGAGGCGCAGCAGGTGCAAGGCCCTCTCGCCCTTCGGAGGTCTTGATGTGTCACCATGGACGCGGCACCCGCCTTCGCAGAGCCCTTCCTGGCTACCCCGCAGGCCGAGGTGCTGGAGGAGCTGCTGCAGGTCCAGCTGGGGCCCCTTCCCCGCCTCGCTGCCATCTGTAGGCTCAAGCGGCTGCCGTCGGGCGGCTACTCCACCACAGACGACCTGCATCTGGTGCTGGAGCGCAGGCGCGTGGCTAACGCCAAAGAGCGTGAGCGGGTGAGGGTCCAGGGCCACCATACTCCCACTGCCATGCTAAAGGCTGCTCAACCTTTGCCCCCCCCCCGCCCCCCGCCCCCCCTCCCCGCCCTCCTGTGTAACTTCGTCTTTTCAAGGCTTGGTCTGTCTCCCCAGTGGCCTTGTTACACGGTACCTGCACGCTGCTGTGTGTTAAGGGCCATAGGAATGGCTGTCTCACCTGCTATCCCTCCGGAATAGTGCAGGCCCAGCGGGGACAGAGGAGGACAGGGGAGTCCCTTGCCAACATCAGACCGGGCACCGGGGCAGATGCTTTATAAACAGTGAATGGGAGCTGCTCCTCGCCTTCACATCTGTAGGTGCAGTTTGGGGACTAAAGGGGTCCTCTGAGTCCTTTTCCTGCCTAGTCCACCCTGACCTCAAATAAAGAGTGAGTGGGGGACCTCTTGTGGAAGTTACTGTTACTTATTATTTTTTTTTAATGTAAAAATTCATCTGTTTATATTTTGTGAGCATTTTGCCTGCATAGGTGTATGTGCATTGTGCATGAACCTGGTACCCGAGGAAGTCAGAAGGGAGGGGTCAGAGTCCCTGAGACTCGGACTAGAGACCGACAGGCGCTCTTAACTGCTAAGACACCTCTCCAGTCCAAGTTATTTATTTTTAAAATTATTTTAAATTATGTGTATGTGAGTGTCTCATGCGAATATGTGCACCTGAGTGCAGGGGCTGGGAGAGAGCCCTGGAGCTGGAGTTAGAAACAACTGTAATGGTGTGAGTGCTGGAAACTGAACTCAGGTCTTCTGCAAGAGCAATACACTGTCTTGATCGCAGAACCATCTCTCCAGCCCTCAAGGAAGTTACTTGAAGGTTGTTTGTTTGTTTGTTTGTTGTTCTTATGGGGGAAGCGCTGTGTGAAATGTGGAGATCAGAGGAGTGGGTTCTCTCCTTCAATCTTTTTTTTTTTTTCTTTTTGAGACAGGATTTCCCTGTGTAACCTTAGCTGTCCTAGACTTGCTTTGTAGACCAGGCTGGCCTCGAACTCACAGCGATCCACCTGCCTCTGCCTCCCGAGTGATGGGATTAAAGGTGTGTGCCACCCTGCCCGGCCCTCTCCTTTAATCTTAAATGGGATTTGAGTATCAAAGTCAGGCTATCAGGCTTTGTGGCAAGCAGGCAACCATTTTTACCCATGGAGCCATCTCTCCGGTACACCCCACTCTGTAAGTAAAAAAAAAAAAAAAATAATAATAATAATAATAATAATGGCTCATAATCTTCCCCATAGGGAGCTGGGATTTATGGTGAGCTGTGGTTAGAGTGGCATCTGCTGGTAGGTTTTAGTAGCTCAGTTAAAATTTGGCCTCAAAGAAGTCAAGGTCCCTGCTCCTTTGGCTCACCTTTGGGTCTGGCAAAGGTGACTCTGAAGCAGGAACTGAGGAGGCAGAGTGAAGTGCATCATTAGGCCTAGTTCTTGTTCCTAAACCTGTCTGCCAAGCCCCTCACAAATGAACGCCCAGGAATGCCATAGGGAAAGAAGCACATCAGGCAGAAGACTTAACAGTAGTTAGGGGAAAGCTAAGAATGGAGAAGAATGAATGCTTTTGCCAGTAGACACTAGAAAAAGAGCCTCAGTGTGATTTCAAGGCTGCTGCGTGTTTTGTTTTTTGTTTTTTAGAGACAGGGTCTCTCTGTGTAGCCTTGGCTGTCCTAGACTCACTTTGTAGACCAGGCTGGCCTCGAACTCACAGCGATCCGCCTGCCTTTGCCTCCTGAGTGAGTGCTGGGATTAAACGTGTGTGCCACCATGCCTGGCACGGCTGCTGTATTTTTTTTCACAAAGCTATTTTTATTTTTTTTAATTTTATTTTATTAATTTATTCTTATTACATCTCAATGGTTATCCCATCCCTTGTATCCTCCCATTCCTCCCTCCCTCCCTTTTTCCCCTTACTCCCCTCCCCTATGACTGTGACTGAGGGGGATCTCCTCCCCCTGTATATGCTCATAGGGTATCAAGTCTCTTCTTGGTAGCCTGCTATCCTTCCTCTGAGTGCCACCAGGTCTCCCCCTCCAGGGGACATGGTCAAATATGAGGCACCAGAGTACATGTGAAAGTCATACCCCACTCTCCACTCCACTGTGGAGAATGTCCTGTCCATTGGCTAGATCTGGGTAGGGGTTTGAAGTTTACAGCCTGTATTGTCCTTGGCTGGTGCCAAGGGGCCAGGGGTTTGAGCGGGACCCCTGGGCCCAAATCTGCCTATCATAATGTTCTTCTTGTAGGTTTCTAGGACCCTCTGGATCCTTCTACTTTACTATTCTCCCATGCTCATCTAGAGTCCCAATAGGATGTCCTCCCCTCTGTCCCAGTTTCCTGGTAAGTAGAGACTTTCATGGGACATGCTCCTTGGGCTAGTATGCAGATATAAGTGAGTATATACCATTTGACTCTGCTTCTGGATTAACTCACTCATTATGATCATTTCTAGCTCAATCCATTTGTCCACAAATTTCGGGAATTCCTTGTTTTTAATAGCTGAGTAGTATTCCATAGTGTATATGTACCACAGTTTCTTTATCCATTCTTCTACTGATAGACACTTAGGCTGTTTCCATGATCTGGCTATTATGAATAAGGCTGCTATGAACATGGTTGAGCAAATTTTCTTGTTGTGTGCTGGAGCATCTTCTGGGTATATTCCAAGGAGTGGAATAGCTGGGTCTTGAGGAAGCCCTATTCCCAGTTTTCTGAGATAGTGCCAGATAGATTTCCAAAGTGGCTGTACTAGTTTGCATTCCCACCAGCAATGAAGAAGTGTTCCTCTCTCTCCACATCCTCGCTAGCATGTGGTGTTGCTTGAATTTTTGATCTTAGCCATTTGAAGGGTGTAATATGGAATCTCAGAGTTGTTTTGATTTGCATTTCCCTGATGACTAAGGAGGTTGAACATTTCTTTAAGTATTTCTCAGCCATTTGATATTCCTCTGTTGAGAATTCTCTTGTTTAGTTCCAAGCCCCATTTCTCAATTGGGTTATTTGGTTTGGTGGTGTTTAATTTCTTGAGTTCTTTATATATTTTGGATATTAGACCTCTGTCACATGTAGGGTTGGTGAAGATCTTTTCCCAGTCTGTAGACTGTCGCTTTGTCCTCTTGACAGTGTCTCCTGCCTTACAGAAGCTTCTCAGCCTCATGAGATCCCATTTATTAATTGTTGACATTAAGGCCTGGGCTGTTGGTGTTCTGTTCAGGAAGTTGTTTACTGTGCCAATGTGTTCCAGGCTCTTCCCCACTTTTTCTTCTAACTGACTTAGTCTCTCTGGTTTGGTTTTTTTTTTTTTTTCGAGACAGGGTTTCTCTGTGTAGCCTTGGCCATCCTGGACTCACTTTGTAGACCAGGCTGGCCTCGAACTCACAGCGATCCGCCTGCCTCTGCCTCCCAAGTGCTGGGATTAAAGGTGTGCGCCACCACGCCCGGCTAGTCTCTCTGTTTTTATGTTGGTCTTTGATCCACTTGGAGTTGAGTTTTGTGCAAGGTGACAAATTTGGGTCCAGTTGCATGTTTTTACACATAGGCATCCAGTTAGACCAGCACCATTTGTTGAGGATGCTATCCTTTTTCCATTGAATAGATTTGGCTTCTTTGTCAAAAATCAAGTGACCATGTGTGTGTGGATTCATATCTGGGTCTTCGATTCGATTCCACTGATCAACCATCCTGTTGCTGTGCCAGTACCATGCTGTTTTAATTACTGTTGCTTTATAGTACATCTTGAGATCAGGTATGGAGATTCCTCCGGAGGATCTTTCATTATACAAGATTGTTTTAGCTATTCTGGGTTTTTGTTTTTCCATATGAAGTTCAGGATTGAACTTTCAATGTCTTTAAAAAATTGTGTAGGTGTTTTGATATGGATTGCATTGAATCTGTAGATTGCTTTTGGTAAGATGGCCATTTTTACTATGTTAATTTTCCTGATCTATGAGCAAGGAAGATCATTCCATCTTCTCATGTCGTCTTCAATCTCTTTCTTCAGAGTTTTGAAAATTTTTTCAAACAAGTCCTTCACTTGCTTGGTTAGAGTAACTCTTAAATATTTTATATTGCTTGTGACTAATGTGAAGGATGTGATTTTCCTAATTTCCTCCTCTGCAAGCTTGTCATTTGTGTATAGGAAGGCTACAGACTTTTTAAAATTAATTTTGTATCCAGCCAATTTGCTGAAGGTGTTTATCAGCTGTAGTAGTTCTCTGGTGGAATTTTGAGGGTCACTTATGTACACTATCATATCATCTGCAAATAGGGATAGTTTGACTTCCTCCTTTCCCATTTGGATACCGTTGATCTCCTTTTGTTGTTTTATTGCTCTGGCTAGAACTTCGAGTACTATATTGAAGAGATATGGAGAGAGTGGGCAGCCTTGCCTTGTTCCTGATTTTAGAGGAATTTCCTTGAGTATCTCACCATTTACTTTGATTTTGGCTATTGGCTTGCTGTATATAGCCTTTATTATGTTGAGGAAAGTGCCTTGTATCCCCAATCTCTCCAAAACTTTAAACATGAATGGGTGTTGGATTTTATCAAATGCTTTCTCTGCATCTAAGGAGATGATCATGTGGTTTTTTATTTTCAGTTTGTTTATATGGTGGATTACATTGATGGATTTCCATATATTAAACCATCCCTGCATGCCTGGAATGAAGCCTACCTGGTCATGGTGAATGATATCTTTGATGTGTTCTTGTATTCGTTTTGCAAGTATTTTATTTAGTATTTTTGCATCAATGTTCATAAAAGAAATTGGTCTGAAATTCTCTTTCTTTGTTGGGCCTTTGTGAGGTTTAGGTATCAATGTTACTATGGTCTCATAGAATGAATTTGGTAATGTCCCCTCCATTTCTATCTTTTGGAGTCACTTGAAGAGTATCAGCATTACTAGTAGAATTCTGCATTGAAACCATCTGGCCCTGGGCTTTTTTTGGTTGGGAGACTATCAATGATTGCTTCTATTTCTGTAGGGGAAATGGGACTATTTAGCTTGTTTATATGTTCTTCACTCAATTTTGGCAAGTGAAATTGATCAAGAAAATCATCCATTTCCCTTAGATTTTCAAATTTTGTGGCATATATGCCTTCGGAGTGTAGGATCTTATGACTCTTTGTATTTCTTCAGTGTCTGTTGTTATGTCTCCCTTTTCATTTCTGATTTTGTTGATTTGGATACTGTGGCTGCTGTATTTTTGAACTTTCATTTAAAGAGTGGTGCACCCTCGCCACCCTCTTTTGTGGTTTGGGGAAATGTCTGTGCAAGTTAATGTATCAGTGTACCCTGTGTCTTTGTTTTCTAGATAAAAAATCTCAACCGAGGCTTTGCCAAGCTGAAGGCTTTGGTGCCATTTCTACCACAGAACAGGAAGCCCAGTAAAGTTGACATCCTTAAAGGTGCAACGGAATACATACAGGTGCTTGGCTGTGTTCTGGAAGGAGCAAAGGCCTCGGAGGTAAATATTTAAGAATTTAAAGTAAAGGGCTGTGAGGTCTTATACCTGGAAGACTGGAGCAGAGGCACTGCTATAAGTTCAAAGCCTTTCTATACTATAGAGGAAGATCTTCTCTCAAAAAAAAAAGTAAATTAGAACAGAGGTGGCCACTATTTTCTGAGCCATTTCTACATGCCAGGTGCCATGCTAGGCAATTTACAGAAAACAGTCAACATTTGTTTTATTTGATCCACACTTGGAGCAAATAAAAATATAGATCACTGGCCAGGCGTGGTGGCACATGCCTTTAATCCCAGGACTCAGGAGGCAGAGGCAGGTGCCTGGTTCGAGGCCAGCCTGCTCTACAAAGCGAGTCCAGCACATCCAAAGTTACACAGGAAAACGCTGTCTCGAAAAACAAAAACCAAAACCAAAAACCAAAAACCAACCAACTGAAAAAAAAAAAAAACAAACACAACCAAAAAACATAATACAAAAATATAGATCACAAGAAGTGTCGCAGCTGGCTTTGAACCCAGGCCTGGTCACCTATCTGTGGCCTCCCTGACACTGGCTAAGACATCCGCTTACCAACTGCTGGATCTTTAAGGACCCTGATAGCTGGAGCACCAGGAGAAGTTCCCATCAAAGCTCTCTGTGGTGGCTGTTTCCTGCCAGATTGGCCACCAGACAGGACACAAGAGGCTGTGTGAGCATCTGCTGACCCATGCTTTCTAAACCATGAGGCACCAGAATGTCAGTAATATCAGAAGGGTCATCCACGCCACAGCACCCTGTAAGCAGCAGGTCTGTTTCATGGGCAGGCCTGGGTGTAGATCTGTCGCTGTGGAAGGCACATGGGGATGCGGGGCATTGAAGGTACTATGAGGCTACAGTGGGGGAGACGCCAGGCCCAGTGCCTGGAAGGTGGGAAGAGTCAGCTCTTGAAAGGTGGAGGGGGCACTGTCAGGAAGTTATTTGGGTTTAAGCAAACATCAAGTCAATCTATCCTGGCAGCTTGAGGATGGGCAAAAGGGGCCAAAGGACTAAAGAAAGCAGGCAGATCAAGTAGAGGCATTTTCTAGGTGCAGAAGAAGGAGATTTGTAGATAGGATGAAACTTCTAGAAGCTTAAGTGTAGTCGAAGTAGAAGGTTTTAGTGGGGAAGACTTTTTTTTTTTTTGCGGGGGTGGGGGGGGCGTGTCCACAAGTCCTACTCAGGCATCTGCTGGGAAGGAGGATGCTTTGACACCGTGGGAGTGGGCTTTTCTCTTGGCCACAATGGTGGGAGCAGAGTGATAGTGTTTGTGCACTGCATTGGTTAGCTTTTTTGTCAATGAAACAAGATGGCGTCATCTGAGAGGCAGGACTATCATTTAAGACAATGCTTCCATAAGATCGGACCGTAGGCAAGTCTGTGGGGCGTTTTCTTGAGCGGTGACTGGTGTAGGAGGGCCCAGACCACTGCGAGGCGCGCTGACTGTTCCCCCCTCCTAGGTAAGCATTCCCAGGGGCAGAGAAGGACGATGGAGCCACTTGGGCAATGATTCTCCAGCTTCTGATTCAGCTTCTGCCCTCAGCGCCCTAGGTGATAGAGTGTGACGTGAGAGTTCCAGACTCTTCCCTCCCTCAGCTGCCTTTGACTGTGGCACTTTATCATACAGCAGTTGACGTCCTAAGACACGCACACGCAGGCAGCTGTCGTAATTTTTACTGGTGTGTGTGTGGTTTCATGTTTTGCCTTGTTTTGAGGAAGACTGGCCTTATGTGATTCTTCTGCCTCGGCCTTTGCCGTGCTGGGATAAAACAGGCGTACACCAACAAGACTAACCCTCCCTTGTGTGGCAACTGCGTAACTGAAGTGCTGTGTTTTGTGCTCCTTACAAAGCATGGGCACTGCCCACACATGGTGCTAAATGCACTTTGCCGCTGCATAGCCCCAGAGGTTAGAAAACAGCCCGGCCTGATGGGCCTCTTCTCTCAGCTTGAGCATTATTCTTATGCATGAAGTGAAACCTTCAGAGTTTAGGAGTTTAGAATATGCTGATTTTAAATTTTTAATATTTCTGACTGATGTGCTATACTGTTTGGCAATCACTGTGGTCTCTAGAAACAAGGCCCCGAGGAGCAGATACACAGTAGCAGACCCTCTGACCCTCATGTGTCCTCGGCTAGAGAGCTCTTGGGAAATGCTACCCAGCCTACCAGCTGTGCAAGTGGCTTGAAGAAAGAAGAGGAGCCCTGGGCATTTGGTGGCCATAGTGAGCCACTGTACACCTGTCATCAGAGCACGGCACCTGTGACTAGGAGTTACTTCATTCATCAGGAGTCTGATGAAAGATTACTTCTAAAATAGTCATGTATAAACTGAAAAGCTAAAAAAAAAAAAAAAGCATTACTGAGATGGGTATTTTTCATGTAAGATATGATTAAAATGAGATGACATGGGAAAGAAGTTTGATTGCCTGGAGATGATTGTGTTCCCCAATTAATCAGTAGGCACATGGGGAGCCACGCAGCCCATACTGAAGGTTTGTTTCTTCTTTTGTTAAAGGTGTGTGTGTGTGTGTGTGTGTGTGTGTGTGTGTGTGTGTACGTACAAGTATACACACCTATGTGTGCAGTACCCATTGAGACCAGAAGAGGGCGCTAGATATCCTTGAGCTAGTATTACAGGCAGCTGTTAGTTGTCCGAAGTGAGTGCTGAAACCTGAACTCCGGACCTCTGGAAAAGGGGCAAACACTTTTTAACTGCTGAGCCACCTTTCCAGCCCCTGTAGCTTATTTCTTTCATGCTCTTATTTGCCATATTGAAAGGCTTTCTAGATTTTTTTTTTATGGCCTCCAGAAAAAGAAATATATAGCTTACCATGTCTCTTTAGGTGATATTAGTTGGTTGTTTCTCCCCAGGTGTTTGTGTCAGTTTTTGTCTGTGCTATAGACCATTTAATCCATGCCCTGTAGCAAATATTGCTGAAACAAGAAAGGCTGCCGTTGACTGAGCCAAGCCTACTGTCATCAGCATGCTGCCTGTCCACTGAGAAGCAGAGGTGGAGTGGGTGTCCTGGGAAATGGTGAAATGGCAGGGAAAGTAAGCCTGGAGGCTGAGATTCAAACGCTTGTCGTTCGCTAGCTGCGTGACCTTGCCTGAGCTACTGAACCTCTCCCCCCTCCCTAGTTGCTCTCCATGTAGAACAGAAATAATAATTGTATCTATCTTGTAGATAGACTATCGGGGAGATTCAGGTGGGGTAATGTGTCTGGCACAGTCCTTGGCAGGTTGGTATCCACTTAACATGGCCTTTGCTTCCTCCACCAACACACAGGAAGCTCTGCTTTCAGGGTGCCCTAGGCCTCCTGTCTACCCAGCTGGCATGGCTTCCATTCTGGTTGGCTTTCTAAAGATTTCCCAAATCCTTGCTTAGCTTAGGTGTTCCTAGTACACCGTGTGAAAAAAACAAACAAACAAACAACAATAAAAACAAAAACTTTCTCTCGGAACTGGGAACGTGCTCAGTGTCACAGCACTGGATGCTCTCCCAGAGGACCTGGGTTCAGTTCCCAGAGCCCACATGGTGATTCAGAACCACATGTAACTCCAGGAGGACCAATGCCTTCTTACGGTCTCCACAGGCGCTGCATGCACATACATAACATGGAGGCAAACAGTCACACACAGTAAAAATAAACCCCCTCCTGCAAGTCCACGGTAGGGGACAATTCCTGTTGTCCTGTAGGAGTGGATGGGCATGACTGAGCCTGAAAGAAAGGGAAGAGCGCCCCCTGCTGGGCGTTCCCCACCTTCCTAAGCTGACAAGCACGGTGCTCCCCAGGTGTGAGTGTTGGTGAATACAGGGCACCAAGGAGACAGACTCCACTCGTGCTCAGTTCTCACTAGCCCTCGCTAGGTGGGGGTCACACCGGCATCTTCCTGATTATGTACCGTTCTTCTAGTTCGGGCCTGGGTCAGATAGGGCTCTGGGTATTGGCTCAGCAGCACTGAGGCAAGTGTATACGAATGAGGTCCTTGTTTTCTAAGGATAACAGCTCCTGACTTCTCTTCAGAAAAAGGAACAAGATTCTTTTTTTCTGATTCTTTGGTTTGGTTTTTGTTTGGTTGGTTTGAGATAAGGTCTTGCAGTGTAGCCCAGGCTGGCCCTAGGCTCATGGTCCTCCTGTCTCAGCCTCTTGAGTTCTGAGATTTCAGATGCATGCCATCACGTCCAGCACTGTTTGGTCTTTTTAGCTAATCAAGAGCAGGCCACTTCTGTGAACAAAGAAAATGCTCCGTATTTGAGATTTTGATCCACTGGGCTTGTGGATCCCGTCAGGGATGACTTCTGAGTCAGCTTGTAAGTAGCACTATTTTTCTGAGCCATATTCTAGGATTTTATTCATTTTCTTAAGAATTTCTTACCCACTGACATCTAAAAGAGGTATTTGTGGGTAGGATCTCATGCAGCCCAGGTTGGCCGGCCTTAAACTTCTGATAGCCTTCCTTCACCACCAGCACACCAGCACTACAGATTTGTGCCATCACCTCCAGCTTATGAGGCACTTTGTGCAGGGTAGGCAGGCACTGCACTGTGAGCTTCCAAGAGTCTTCCTGTCTCTCCACCCCATAATGCTGGGTGCATAAAGGTGGGGAACGCCCAGCAGGGGGCGCTCTTCCCTTTCTTTCAGGCTCAGTCATGCCCATCCACTCCTACAGGACAACAGGAATTGTCCTCTACTGTGGACTTGCAGGAGGGGTTTATTTTTACTGTGTGTGACTGTTTGCCTCCATGTTATGTATGTGCATGCAGCGCCTGTGGAGACCGTAAGAAGGCATTGGTCCTCCTGGAGTTACATGTGGTTCTGAATCACCATGTGGGCTCTGGGAACTGAACCCAGGTCCTCTGGGAGAGCATCCAGTGCTGCGACCACTGAGCACGTTCCCAGTTCCAAGAGAAAATTTAGAGGACTCTAAATCAAGTCCTCATGTTTGCAAAGCAAGTCCTCTTACCTACTGAGTCACCTCCTAAAGCTAGCTTGTATTTAACCACAGGATTCTTAGAAGGGTTCAGCCCTGGTTATTCAAAGGGGTGACCACATAAAGTTCCAGAATACTGCCTGGGTACCCTGACTGAGCACACTTGCTGGTGGCTCTCAAGGCTCTCTAGCCTGAAGTATTCTTCCAGAGGGCTCTGGGTGTACGCTGTGGCCTCCCAGCCTTGCTTCACACAAGGAGAACCTGCTCTTCTTGCCTTCAGTTAGCGTCTGTGGGGTGGAATTCCCAGGGCCGGCAGCGATGGCATTTAGGGGGGATTTAGAGGCAGAAAGGGCTGTGCGAGATCAGCAACATTCCTGGGATGCAGGGTCCAGAATGAAGTGTGTGAGCATCTGCTGAGGCAGGGGCAGGGGTAGCATTTCTAGCTTCTGGGGCTGGAACAGGCTCCCTGGGGACTAAAGCCACCTGCTTTACTGGGTGCAGGGGTGGGAGTGGGGGGGCCTGAGCCATGAGAAGCCATGTACCTGGTATAAGTAGGAACTGGGTTGATTTCAAGGTTTGGGAGAGACTTTTTTACAGGGTTCCTGGTGAGTGAAGGTTGGCAACATGTTGATGGTAGTGTGGCAGCTGCCTTGCTGCCGTTTGCCAAGAATCTCACAGTATACATGGCTCCAAATCATATTCAGACTCAGTTTCTGAAACTATTGATATTGTATCTCAGGAAAATGCCCACCTTCAACACTGCTATAGCGGGTAGTTGTGTCCGAGCGTAAGCTGGGACGAGCTCAGAAAGCACAGTGGAACAGGAGAGACCTGGGGAAGAGACTCCTGCCGAGCAGGTGACTAGGAGACAGTGTAGAAGGTCCCTCTTGGGGACTTTCCAATCCATAGGCGTGAGAAGCTGATCCCAGGTTGCTAACCCTTCAGCGACCCCAGCTTGCCCTGGAGGAGGCTGCTAGACACCAAGTTGGAGGACGGTGGATGTGAATGCCGCAGTGGTTATCTGTTCCCAGGCTTGTGGCAAGCTGTCACACTTGGAGCAACATGTTCAATTCCTTGCAGTTCCTGTGGGTCCAGGACTTATGTGCATGTGGTGTCACCTGGTGTACTGTTTTGGGGGCCTCACAGTGTTAGGCAGGGACAAGTCTCGTGTGAAGGCTCCACTGGGAAGGGATCTGACTTTATACATGCATGGCTATTGGCAGAAGTAATTTCCGCTGGAGCTTTTGGGTCAAGGGTTTCTGCTTCTGTGTAGTGACTGGCTGAGGTAGCCCTCAGCTTCTCGCCATGAAGGCCTCCCCAATAGGCCTATTCTACAAAAGCACTCACGATAGGAAGGCAACCAAGAGAGTCTGCCACAAGAGAAGACTGTGTGACCGGAACCACAGGTGGTATCTGTACTGCTGGTCTTTTGACAACTTGACACAAGTTAGAATCCTTTGGAAAAAGGGACCCTTGCTTGAGAGAATGCCCCTACCAGATTGGCCTGTGGGCCATTTTCTTGATTAATGAGTGATATGGGAAGATTAATGAGTCCAGTGGGGGTGGTGTCACCTCCGGGCAGGTGGTCTTGGGTGGTATAAGAAAGCAGGCTGAGCAAGCCATGAGGAGCCAACCAGTAAGCAGCACTCCTCCGTGGCCTCTGCACTGGTTCCTGCTTCAAGCTCCTGCCCTGATGCCCCTGGATGATGGACTACAAATTCTGAGATGAAACAAACCCTTTCCTTCTCAAGTTGTTTTTTGGTCAAAGTGTTTTATCACAGCAATAGAAACCCTAAGATAGTGTATTGGTTGATTTTGTGCGTCAATTTGACACATGCTAGAGTCATCAGAGAGGAAGGAGCCTCAGTTGAGGAAATGCCTCCATGAGATCCAGCTATAAGGCATTTTCTCAATTAGTGACTTGTTTTGCTTTGTTTTTCAAGATAGGATTTCTCTGTGTAGCATTGGCTGCTCTGGACTCGCTTTGTAGACCTTGAACTCAGCAGAGGTCCAGCTGCCTCTGCCTCCCCAGGTGCTGCTCTACGTCAGCCAGCTAGTCAACTAGCGATTGGTGGATGAGGGCCCAGGTCATGGTGGGTGGTGCCATCCCTGGGCTGGCAGTCCTGGGTTCTATAGAAAGCACACTGAGCAAGCCATGAGGAGCAGGTTACTAAGTGGCACCCCTCCATGGCTTCTGCATCAGCTCCTGACTCCAGCTTCCTGTCCTGTGTGAGTTCCTGTCCTGACTTCCTTCAATAATCGATGGTAATATGGAAGTGTAAGTCAAATAGAACCTTTTCTCTCCAACTTGCATTTTGGTCCAGGTGCTTTGTCACAGCAATAGAAACTCTAAGACAGACAGCATCCCAGTAGTACTTTAGCTGAAGAGGTCAGTGAGAGGTAAATCAGTCCTGTCAGTGACTCAGGGTGGATCCCAGAAGGATAGGGATCCTTGAGGCCATCTTAGAAGCTCTATAACAAAGCAGGGGGCGCCTGCCGCTTGCCGTCTCCTCTCCCTACAGCTACTGCTGACAGAGACGCCCAAAAGACGTGAAGCTGAGAAACTATCTTACTGCAAATCTGTCAGAAAATCAAGCTTTAAAAATGAATCTGTCCCCTGGGGGGGTTACCTAGTTGTAATATCCAGGTCTGACCTAGGGTATTCAGAGCTCTTCTGTCCCTGGTCAAGGAGGGCCAGGCACTGTTGGGCTTTCCTGGTGCTCTGTGTCAGCCAGCAGCAGCACCACCACCACCATTTCTACATGTGTGGGTTTCAACATGAGCTCGGAATTGAGGGAGTGAAAACACCCAAGGACATCAGTGGAGATCTCACAGCCTGCTAATGCAGCGCTGAAGTAATTCCTGCTTCCACGAGACACGTGAACAAGCCCCCAAGCCTTAGGAGAAAACGGGTGCATTTTTTCCCTGTTTTGACAATGCTGTGGTGGGTTGGAAGGAGGGTTACCTTCTGCGTGGCTTGAGGAGAGCTAGTCTCCACTTTGTTCTGGCTCTGCCTGTGGGAGAGGGTGTGGAGTCGCACAGTGTGGCCTCGCCCTTGCTGTGCAACTGGAATGTGTGGGTTCAAACAATCTTCCTGCCTCAGCCTCCTGAGTGCTTGGATTACAGGTGGAGCTACCACAGCCAGCCTCTAGTTCTGTTTCAGGCAACCCGCTTTTGTTCTCTCTGGGAAGCAGAGGCCGTCACCAGCTTGACCTAGAACCCCGGCTGGCTCTGCCATGTATTAGCTGTGTGGTCTTGGATAAGTTACCTAGCTACTCTGCCTCAGTTTCCCCAGTGAGGAGGATGATAATATTTCCTGGAGTTTTTCTGAGGTCTGAGGAAGACGTTGCATTAAGCCTTCAGACAGTGCTGCGAGCCAAGGATGGTCTGCTGCTGTTAGTTTGGAAGACCAGTGCCTGAAAAAGAGAACTTTCAGTGTAACAGGGCTGGCGTGGGAGGATTTAGGAAATGGTCTCTGGTTCCTCCCTCAGGTTCTGTTTAGAAAGGGAGTCTGCCTTACCTACCATATCATGGAGTTCTAAGAAGGGGCTCCCAGATTCCCTGGAGTTCTGACAGGGAATGATACTTCATATTTGGTTGCAGAGCTTTGGGCGAGGTACCAGAGAGGGCAGAGCTCAGCCTGATGGCTTGTCCTGCTGTCAGGTTGTCAGAGAGAGTCTATGACTGCATCCGAGGAAGACATGGAAACGCATGAAAGGGTGTGGAGGAGGAAGAGCTGTGAGGGTCAGGGACGTATGTGGGGTTAGGGAGGACCAGAGAGGAACAGGGGTCCTGCCATCTGAGCCGCATGGCTTCGGGCTCTTCCGGGGTTGTGGTGGGTCTTTCCACGTTGCACATTTCCACATCAGTCGCAGCTCTGCTTGAGAGGCTGTTTGTGTCAATAAAGTCCCCGCCCACCTGCCCCTCCTCTTTACTATGAGTACTGGAACCTGGGGCCTCATATATATCAAGCATATACCCTACCACCTGGCTGCAGTCCTAGCCCTAGAACGGGAGCTCTCACAAGCCTGTTTGCAAAGAAATCGCCAGAGTACTTGTTTAAGATATCTGTGGGCAGGGGACATAGCTTGGCGAATGTTCTGTTTCAGTGTATTGCTATGACAAGCACCATGCCCAAAAGCAACTTGGGGTGCAAAGGGTTTATTTGAACTACACTTCCAGATCACAACCTATGAGGAAAGTCAGGCGAGGAAGCCAAGCAAGAACTTGAAGGAGAGCCACGGAGAAGTGTTGCCGCCTGGTTCGTTCAGGCTCATACTTAGCTGGCTTTCTTGTATAGGCCAGGACCATCTGCCCAAGGGGTTGTGCTGCCTGGAGCGGGCTGGGCCTTCCACACCAATTAGCATTCAAGATAGTCGCCCCACAGACGTCCCCCAAGGCCCATCTAATCTGGGCAGTCCTTCAATTGAGACTTTCCTCTTAGATGACTCTAGACCAGTGGCTCTCAAACTGTGGTTGTAACCCCCACGGGGGCGGGGGGGAGGGGGAGTCACATGTCAGATATTTACATTATGATTCATCACAGTGACAAAATTACAGCTGTGAAGTAGCAACAAGATGATTAATATTATGGTTGGGGGGTCACCACAACATGAAGAAGCATGTTAAAGGGTGGCAGCATTAGGAAGGTTGAGAACCACTGCTCTAGACTGTGTCAAAGCTCACGGGACAGTAGGTAGGTAAAGACGCTTGTGGAGCAAGCATAAGCACCTGAGTTCTGACCCGCAGCACCAGTGTAAGAGCCAAGCGTGGCAGGCAGCATACAGCAATTTCCAAACTCAATTAAAGATGCCGTAAAATAAAATGGAATGTGATAGAAAACACCAGAGGTCAACTTCTGGCCTCTATGCTTTCACGTACACACACACACACACACACACACACACACACACACACACACACACACACACGAACATGTACACAGATGTCCATTCCTGGGCCACTTTCAGAGATTTGAGTCTTGCCCACCTGTGTTGGAATCTAGAAAGCTGCTATCAGGAGTGCCAGAAGAGCAGGGCTGCCCTAGTCTGGTTTGACATCAGTGGCCAGTGGCTGTTCTGGAAGCTGACAGGAACGTAGAACTCTGGGAGTGGCTAACATTTGGTGGTGGGGAGGGGGAGGGGGAGGAGGGAGGAGGAAGCAGGGTAGAGGTATAAGGTCTTGACTGCTTGCAGCATCCTATGGTCCAAGGGGTAGGCCTTAAAGAATCCTGCCACAAGCCTTAGAAAAGGCTCATGGGACAGATACATTAGATTCAGGTCACATGCCTGGCCCGTAGTGGCAGGTCTGAAGGTAGCTCCCCACTCAGCCACTGGGGTCTCTCTAGGGAGGAGAGGATAGGGGAGGTACAAGGGGCCAGAGGAGGCAGAGGCAGTATAGGTTGCAGAAGTGAGTCCCCACCCTAGTTGAAGAACTACAATCAGGAGCAATCTCTTGTTTGGAATTCAGTCATCCAATTGTCACTAGTTAGCAACACTGAAAGTTACCTCCCAAAGGCAAGATGTCTGAGACACTAAATAAAAATAAAACATATCCCGATTGTAAGACCTTTCTAAACTCAAGAGTGCAGTATGTCTTGCTGGGGCGTCTCCTGAGGTGCTGGCCCTGCCTTGGACCCAGGCTGCTGCAGGGCGCGGGCGGGGACGCTGCAGCGAGCCGGGCTCTGGAGGGGGCGCTGCGCACTCGCCCGGCCCTTTGTCAGCACGCACTGCCGGGAGCTCACACATCTTCCAGCCTCCCGCGGGCTCTGGACTTGACTCTGACTGCAGCGCCGGCCACGGGGACGAGGATCTAGGGCCTTTGTCCCGAGCTGCGGGATGCGCGGGAAGCGCCACGCAGCAGAGTAGCTGTGCGCCAAGGAAGCAGGTCCTACAGCGGAGGAGCGCCGCCCAGTCGTGCTGGGGGCATCTGGGGATGGATGCGAGATCGCCGCATGCGAGGTAGGGCACCAAGGGAACAGGGTGGGCTCACGCAGGCGGATCCCCCAGGGTGCCTGAGCTGCAGAATGACGGCGAGCTCAGCTTCAGCCTGGGAGTGGCTGCGCCCGCGCAAGAGCGCAGCTGCCTGGGTACACCTGCGGCTATGCGGATCTGTCACACTGAGCTGTGGAGATGGGCCTGCACAAGGACATGGGGGCATTCCTGGGTCCGTGATGCCTGCTGCTTTAGCCTTCTCAGAGGGCCTCCCGGGCCGCCGCCCTGTGGGATCCACGAGGGATGTGCGCTTGCCCAGCTGAGCGCGCTGGGGTCCAGATTCACAAGATTCTCCAGCCTGGCTGAGTGCAAAGGGGCTGCAGGGCAGATGCGGGAGGACGAGACACCGGCGCGGGGGGAGGGGGGGACGCACCCAGGGGTTGAGTATTTACGTTGTCTCAAAGCTTTGGAGGAGGATTTGGGGCGGCTGCTGTCCCTGAGGATGTGTTATCAGCTAGCTCATCTGTAGTGCCCATCTTTTCTTTCTCCGTGCCTCCTCTCCTCTCCTGCACCCCAGGGAGAAGCAGAGAAGAGGCCACTCTGGGTCCAGGGTCCAGGAGGGTGGGGGGGGGGGTGTCCAGTACTTGTTTTGAAACCACAACCACAGGCAGCCAGGTGTTGGGGGAAGGGAGGGCAGGGCAGGGCAGGCTGCTTTAGGATGCCAGTCAGGCCCGGAACTGGCCTATTGTCTGGCTTTTCAGGCTGCTTTCTTTTCTATCCTCCATCTCCATCCCCTGCCAAAAGTGAATAGATAAACATTAAAAAAAAAAAAATTCAAGTCTCACCCACACTGTCAAATTCTTTTAAAAAATTGTCTTTACGGCTCACAGATCATTACCACCCCCTTCTTCATTCCCACCTCTCCTCTGGCAGTTTGTCATCAAGAGCTAAGTGTCTCGAATGAGTTATAAATCATAGAAATCAAATCTCTGGTTTCTGTGTGGAGATTTCTGACTAACAGGAGGAAGAGCTGGCACGGAGAGAGAGTGGCTCAGCTCCTTTCACTGCGCTAGGGCTGCTTGGGACTGTCATGTGTTTAACTTGTGCCGTGAGAGGTAACTGCATTTAAAAGTTATATTTCCCTTACGGAAAGAATACCCAGCCAACACTTGGAGTAAAGGCGTCTGAACTGAATATGGACGTGGAAAGCAACCGAAATGTCAGACTTGCAGTGCCCCTTCCCACTGTCACGAGGATACTGTGCCAGAAATTGTTGTTTGGAGATAGGAGGCTGGATTATGGGATATTTTTTCTCTTTTCAAAATATTACTTGGTGGTGTTGGGGACGGAGCCCGTTGAGCACAGTGAGCAGGTGCTCTGCCACTGAGCTGCACCCCCAGCCCAGCGTGTTTGCCTTCAGTGCTTTATTGTGTAAAGCGGACAGACCTTGCCTAGCACTCTCTCTCCTCCCTACCTAAGGTGCTTGTCACTGTGAAGGCAGCACACACGTTTTGAAAACCTACAGGCTAATCAATCTTTGATCCAAAATCTACGACAGTTTCATGGAAACCCCATGTTCTTTTTTGTCCATCAAATCACTGACTAGCAGGGCTTGTCCCATACATTATTGACCTGTGTGTGGATGCTGCTATGTTCACAGGTCCTGGGCATGGGGTAGAACTCACTTTAAACATTATTATATTGTTGGAGATAGCAAAGCTCAGCTTCTTAAAATTTTTGTTTGATAAGTTCTCAATATATATCCTATGCTGGCCTCAAACTCATCATCCTCCTGCCTCAGTTTTCTGAGTGACAGGATGTCAGGCTTGCACCACAAGGCTCAGATAAACTGCAGCTCTTTTTATACAGATGGTCAAGTGTGTGTGTGTGTGTGTGTGTGTTGGCAGAGGATTTATGTTAAGATTTTAAACATATGTGACATTGGAAAGTATATTTGTTTAATGCCTACCTTGTTTCACAAGGGATTTGAGACAATTTCCAGGGATTCATAAAAATATAACAAGGTGTCCTAGTGTAGAAAAGAGGAAACAGGATAGAATTAAAGGCAGCTGAGGAATCTACCAGAAACTTGGGGAAGGTAGCTGACCAACCCACATGTCTGTGTTTTATTTGTAAACATATCTACTCATTGTTTATTCAGTGAAAATTTATAAGAAGCTACTAGACACCTGGTTTGGTAAGAAGTTCTGGAAACAAAGAGGTGACAGAGGTGGCCATGGACTCCACCCTGGTAGCATTTCATGGCAAACGCACAGTCACAAAGGAATCTCTCAAATGCATCATTGCCAGTTGTGATAAGCATTGTCCTAGGGGGGAAAAAAACACAAAACATCACTCATCTGGAATATAAAACAGGACAGCTTGTAAAGAGAAGCAGGGAGCAGAGAAGTCCCTGTATTCCAGGACCAGAAGACCCTATTCTCAGACATAGCATGTGGGGCGAGGCTCCCTCTCTCCTCGTCAGGCACACAGTGGGTTTTGTAGGCTTGGTCAGACCTCACAGTCTCTCACGTCCCCTGGTGTTCTGAGGTTATATACATTTCCAGGGACCTGTTTGTTCTCTAAAGTGAGTCACTTTACCCTACTGATAATCTTGGCTAATTAAATATGAAAAATGTGTTCCAGATTGTCTGGGGCTGGACTTTGGTTCTTCATCGCCCCGTTAGAGCAGGGTATAGGCCTGATGAGTCCGTCACAGCGTGAGTGAACAGAGGGGAGTTTGAATAGAGCACACCGGGGAGAAAGAGGCTGGTCTGCACAGGGCAGTGGTTGGCCAGGCTTAGAGGACTGGTAAGGAATGAGAGGGTCAAGCCAAATGCGCTTCCCCATGGACGACTTGGAGCTATTTGTTAGTAGCAGCTGCCACAGTAGAAGTGTGATGTAGAAGGCGCACCTGTTGACTCTTGCATGACTGGACTAGATTTCCATTACTGCAATGGACGGGCTCCGATTAAGTACCTTACATCCAGGCAAGTGGATGCAATAGTGAAGTGGAGCCAGCCACCCAGTCAGTGCTTGTGCTTACTAGCTGTGACAGTTTGGGGCAGTTAATCTGCCTCTCTGTTTTCTAGAACCCTCAGGTGGCAACAAGAGACTAAGCACACCATCTCGCTTTCCTAAGAACTGATGGGCTTTACACAGGGAAGTCTTGGGACACAGACCGACACTCCTTAGACATTAGGCAGTGACTATTTTGATTACTGTAAAATGAAACAGCAACCTGTTTATGTAGGCACTCCAGGGGTGGCTTGGTGGCAGAATTTTAAATTATATCTGATTATCTTCAAGTGGCTGTGTGTTCTGGGGCTATTAGCATTGTTTTGCAGGCGTGCTGTGAGCCATGTCTGTAGTACTGTTGTCAAAGTCAAGTGCAGAAAATGACAGGGAGGTGAAAAATGGCCCGAGACATCATTTTTCCATTGTTTCGTATTTTGAGACATTTCATAGCACTAGCTCATACCTGATGCTGGCCTGGAATCACTGTGTGGCCCAGGTTGGCCTCAAACAGCCCTTCTGTGATCTGAGGTCACAGGCTTGAGTCACCGCGCCCACTTTTCCATTGTTAAAATCAGAATAGTGTTTTCATTTTTACCAAGACTCTATTCCTTGTTTTAGTAAACCAGATTGTATGTGGGGCTGTTTAAAATTTAATTATTGTATTGTTTGGATTATTTATTTATTTTTGAGGCACAGTTCCCCCACATCGTGCCCTAGGCTGCCTGAAACTCATTGACATGGGCAGCGGCAGGATGATCTCAAACTCATGGCAATCCTCCTGCTTCAGCTCCTGAAATGCGGGGATTATCATGAGTGATCACACCTGGCTTGTTTGGCATTAGCGTTTTTATTACACATGTTTAGTGTGTCCGTGTGTTTGTGTATGTGGTGTGTGCACGGTGTGCATGTCTAGGTCAGAGAACAACTGAAGGACTTAGTTCTTCTTTTCCAGCACGTGGGCCCAAGGGTGGAATTCAGATCATCACGCTTGTTGCTTGGCAAGTGCCCTTACCCATCGGGCCATCTTGCTGGCCCTGTTGGCATTTTAGTGACTTACATATTACAAGAACACACACATTCAAGGTCCATGTTACTGAAGGCATCAACGTTCAGCTGGGCTTCGTGGTCCCCAGGAAGAGTTGTTTCCCCTCGTGAGGGATCTCTTTCCTATTGACGCTTTCTGGACTGTGTTCCGGGGCGCAGCTGGCATGGTTGAGGTACAATTCTGAATCTCTAAAGGAAATTGCAGTGCTGGTATTTGACCTGCCTGAAGAAGTAGCCTGAAAGAATTTTAGGGCCGTAGCACCAAACATGACTTCCGTCTTCAACCACCGCACCCAAGTCCCTCACACTTGGATGGTATCCATGGAATGGCAAGAAAGGCCACCTACCCTGGCCTCGATTCTCAGGTGAGTCCCCTGGGAATGGCTTGCAGAAGGCATTGAACGAACTGCAAAGAACGAGCAAAGTTCAGTGGTATCAATTAAAATTAATCTATTGACAGTCTTATTCTTATCTCTCTAGTTTTTTTTTTAAAAAGTCATTATTTCAGTTAGATTAAGTTATGCGTTATGGTGCAGTGTCTTGTCCTTACATGGAGTGAGTCACCAGTCAATCAAGATAGTTTGTGTGTTTGGCTCCTGAGATGCCTTTTGATTTTGACCACCATGCACTAGCGTGCATCTTTGTGGGCTCGATATGGCATTCCCACGTGTCTATGATGGGTTCTGGCAAAACAGAAGCAAGTAATGTTTCCACCCTCTCCTGACCACACGTTTGCAGCCTCCCAGGCCCTACCTTTTAACTGCTTGTGCACTTGGAATAGGTTATTGCAAGCTGTCATCTCCTCATGGTGCCATGGAAACCAGAACCTGCTTTCTAACCTCCTCCTAACCCTCTCTAATTCACGCATTCCAGCCTCTGAAAGTCACTATTGCACAGTTCCATTGTCTTTTTGAAGAGGCACCCGGGCCAGGGGAAGTGACTCAGCTGACGGAGTCCTCGCCTAGCATGCATGGAGCCCTGTGTTTGATTGTCAGCACTGCGGGAACCGGGTATGGAGTGGCAGGGACATGACTATAGTCCCAGCACTGGGCAGATGGAGGCCGAGGGATCAGAGCAGCATTTCACTATATAGTCAGTCTAGACTGAGGCCAGTGTGGGCCACATAAGCCGCCATCCCAATACAAAAAAAAAAAGAGAGACAGAAGAAAAAAGAAATGAAGACATCCACATAAGGCACGTGAGAGAGAACACACAGGGCTTTTCTGAGTTTTGTAGGTGAGTGTACAAGGTGGCTTTTTGATATAATGGACATGACAGGGCTATTTCCTTTGAATCTGCACCCAGAGCAAGACAATTGGGCCACATGGCAGGGGCACAATTTTTAATTATTTATTTATGTGTGTGTGTGTGTGTGTCTACATGAGTTTATGTGCACCATATGTATGCAAGTGCCCTGGGAGGCCAGAAGAGGGCTTTAGATTCCCTGGAGCCGGAGTTAAAGAAGGTATGAGCTGCCTAATATGTGGGTGCTGGGAACCAAACCTGCGTCCTCCATAAAATCAAGTGCTCTTAACCATTGTGCCGTTTCTCTGGTCCTAGTTCTTTTAAACAAAATATTTTTAGTGTGAGGTTGGTTGAATCTGGATGCAGAACTCACTGAGACAGTAGGCTAGTGGGTCATCCTGAACAAAACACCCAGAGGTGTCAACAAACATTGCTGGTATTGTGCTGTGCGGGGCCCTGGCTGCCCAGCATGGGGTGCTGTGCGGGGCCCTGGCCACCCAGCGTGGGGTGCTATGCGGGGCCCTGGCCGCCCAGCGTGGGGTGCTGTGTGGGGCACTGGCCGCCCAGCGTGGGGTGCTGTGTGGGGCACTGGCCTCCCAGCATGGGGTGCTGTGCGGCGCACTGGCTATCCAGTCTGGGGTGCTATGTGAGGCACTGGCTGCCCACCCTGGGGTTTCCTGGAAGGGGTCTTTCAGGACTAAGTCTGGGACAGCTCCCGGGACATATGCTTCTTGACCCAGAACTTGGGATTCCCATATCTTCATTGTAGGCTGAATCTTTATCCCAAGTGATCTTGTTCCCTTGTATGCTTTGTTCTGTCTTAAATTTTACTGTGTGATAATGAAAACAAGACCCTTCCTTTAAAAACTTATCTCCCCAGTATGGGGCTCATTATTGTAAATTTTAAATCTTTCTTCTTCCATGTCATTTTTGGGGTTGTTTCAGTGTTGTTAGCTCAGGCTGGCTCTGAGCTAGCACGCCTCCCACTTTAGCCTTCTGAGTGCTGGATGACAGGTGTGAGCCAGCGCATCTGACTCTTCCATGTCATATTGATTTTTTGCCTTTTGTGTTTTCCTCCATGCTCAGCGGTGAGCCCTGGGGCCTCATCCATGTTCAGTACATACACTGGTGCTGAGCTAGCTGTACCTTTGCTCTTCTCTATTTTGAAACAACAGAATTGGATTTCTAGTCAATATTAATAATAATAATAAAATTAATATTAATTTGTTGTACATGGCAGATTTATTGTTCTAAAATGTTTACTTTACATTAAAAAATTGCAGACTAATTTTCTCACTTTTTTCCCCCTAAATGCAGCCTAAGGCTTCCTTGTTCTTGGAATCAAAGAAGTTGCGTCTCTGCATTTATTTTGTTACTAGTCTTACTTGAAAAAATATATATATATATATTCTTTACCAAATAATGAAAGACTTACTACTTTATTTCTTTCCTGCTTCCCTCACACCCACTTAACCTCTCACCTGAGGAAGCCAGTTGGTGTCTGTTTGACTTTTAACACCATGTGCTTCTAGCCATGTTGGTCCCCCAGCTGTGCTCACAGTGGTCAGACCCTGAGTTATACAGGCTTCTCTGCTCACTCTCTTTCCTGTACTCAATCTTTACTTTTACTTCATTTTCTTTTTGTATTTTTTTCCCCTGAGAATATGATGTATGGCTGGTTCCCACTTCTATAAGAACTAATGTTCTGTTCAGAAAACAGTACTTTTATAATTCCTCATCAAATTCTTTTCCCCTTAATACCCTACATACTATTTTTTCATATTCTAATGTTCTAGAGACTTCCAGGTTATGGAAGATATATTTCTTATCTGCATCAAAATATAGCTCAGTGTTGAGGCAGCAGTCTGGTGGGTAGAGCACTTCCCACATAAGCATGAGGATTAGGGTTTGCCCCCTGAGAACCCACAAAAATGCCAGGTGGATGTGACCCACCCATAAACCCAGAACTGGGGGAGGGGTCTAAAGGGCACACTGGTGAGCTGGACCAGCTAGACTGGAAAACTCCGCCTTCAAATGAAAGCCCATGCCTCAGTGAACAAGGCGGGGAGCCGAGGAAGAGGTCGCAACATTAGTCTTGTGCACACAAAGCTGCACACATGTGCACCCACACATGAAAACACTCATGCACACTACACGCTCACCTGCCAAAGGAAAGAAAAAACACTACTAGAAAGGCCAGGAAATTGTTAGCTCTCCCTCCATGGAGTGGCTAATTAGCTGATTACTTTTGCAGTGTGGGGCCTTGCACATGCTAGGCAAGCGTTCTGCCACTGCTACAGCCCTAGTTCTCTGGTGATTATTTATTCTTCAAAAAACTTAAGACTAGAAAACACGAGAGCTGGTAAGAGTGTACACTGCTCTTGCAGAAGACCCAAGTTCAGTTCCCAACACCAGCAAAAAGGGTGGATCACATCCACCTGCGACCCCAGCTGCAGGCCGTCGTCTGACACTCTCTTCTGGCCCCCATGGGCATGATTCCTACATGCACATGCCCACACACGTGCCCACACTCACACACATAATTATAAAATAAAAACAAACCTTGGAAAATAGAAAATATGGAAAAGTACAACTTACAGGAGTCATACAATGTGCCTGGGTGACCACTATGCAGAACAACCAGCAGCAAAGGGCATGGCTGGCCAAGAGCACTGTCTTCCTACTGACCCCATTTTCTCCTCCTGCCTAGAAGTAACCACTCAGCCGACTTCTATAGGAATTACTTACTTGCTTTCTTCTTTAAACTGGGATCATCTCCAAGCAAAGCAGGTCAAATGTACTGCCTTAAGCGGTCACAGCTGCACCATTTTTGTCTTCCTACACTGTGCTATCTATAACATCACTGGGGTGGATTCGCCTTTGTAAATTTTTATTTTATTTATATTTTATATGCATTGGTGTTTTACCTGCATGTATGTCTATGTGAGAGTGACAGATCTTGGAGTTACAGACAGTTGCGAGCTGCGATGTGGGTGCTGGGAATTGAACCTAGGTCCTCAGGAAAAGCAGTTAGTGCTCTTGACCTCTGAGCCATCTCTCCAGCCCTGGGATGGATGCTTTTTATATTGTCATATGAGGTTATTAGTCTCTAGCCCTTGAGCAAGTACTCTCACACTGAGGGATTCCTTCAGTTCCGTTGTGTGTGTGTGTGTGTGTGTGTGTGTGTGTGTGTGTGTGTGTGTGTGTGTCTGCGCGCACGTGCATGTGCATGTTCAGCATGTGTGTGCTCAGCCATGTGGAGGCTAGAAGTCAACCTGAGATGTTGTTTTTTGAGACAAGATGTGTTCTTGGCCTGGAGCTCTCACCTTCAGCACCATCCTCCTGTCTCTGCCTCCCGGGTGCAGGGATTACGAGCATGCTTCACCACACCCAGCTTTCCTGTGGCCTTGGGGGCTTTGACGCAGGTCCTCTTGCTTGCATGGGAAAAGTCTAGTTGAGTTCTAGAGTGATAGACCACAGGCTTGGTGCTCCATGTGGCACAGTCAGTGAGTCTCAGGTGAGGGCAGAAGCCAATGAAACGCGTTTGTGTGGAGTGGTGGACCCGTGTTTTGATGAGCAAAGGCTTGCAGCATGCTGGGTTGTAACCTAGCAGCTGTGAGCAAGGTCATCTCTTCAGATGGGGAGGCTGAAAATAGCAATGTTCATTAACAAAGGCTGCTTGGTGCAGGAGTAAATATGGCTGACATACTGGGTCTGACGCAGGCTTTTGTTCCCTGAGCTTCAGGCTTCCCACCACATTTAGAATGTGTCTGCCCCAAACCAAATTTCACTCTATTTTTTTTTTCCAATATAGGATTTCTCCTTTGGCTGTCCTGAACTCTCTTTGTAGACCAGGTTGGCCTTGAGCCCACAGCGATCCGCCTGCCTCTGCCTCCCCGAGAGCTGGGCCAAATTTCACTTACTACCTAGATAGTCTAAACCTGGGCCCATCCTTTTATCAGGCTGGGTAACGAATCCCCCTGGCTCTTCTCAGTGGCCATTCTGCGGACTGTGTGACATCCCCTGTGCTCACAGAAGGCCAGTCAGGGCTCGTGGTCATCTTGTGCCTTTCACAAAGAGGGAACAACTCAAATGAGAAGAGAGGGCATGCTGTAGCCTGGACAGAGAGATCCCAGGGTTCCTTCCTCCCCCATGGGAAGCCTCAGCTCCCAGAAGCGACTGTAAGGTCGAGCTTCCAGGAAACCGAGTTAGACTCTGGTTTCTATGCCAACAAGGCTGCCTGCATCTCTCTTGGCATGCTGGCTGGGCTCTCTTGGGTCTCGTTGGTTCACCTGCTCTTAGCTGGAGCATGGAATGCTGAGGGTGTTGTTCTCCTCCTAATCTCACCCCCAAGTCCGCCTCAACCTCCCTGGGTCCACACTTGATCATCCGAAACAGAATTGGACTCTCTTCATTCCAGTGTCCAGGGGATGTACCCGACTGCCTTCCCCCACTTCCACACCCACACCTACACCTTTCCCGAGTTCCACCCGCCTCCTCCTCCTCCTCCTCCTCCTCCTCCCAGCCCCTCCCCCACTTCGTGTCCAGCAAGTTCTTTTGGAAAGTCCGTAAAACACAAATTTCCGGCTAAGACAAAAAGGTGCAAATTTGGAACACTGGAGGCAGCATACGGAACAATAGGGAAAAGATTTAAAATAGCAGGTGCATTGAGTTATCTGGTCCCACATGTGTGAGCTCTTGACAAAATGGGCAATTTTCACTGAAAATGTGAACCACCAATATTGACTTAGGAAATAGAACGTGGTATTTGCGGATGGGAGGAACCACGCTGCAAAGATGTCAGTCCCCCACAGTTCCTGCTGGGCTTCCTGGTAGCCCGAAGGGATGTGAAGCTGTTACTATTTTTACATTCCTTTGGCAATTTTCTGTGGTGCTCAGAAAGGGGTGTTAAATGCCTATGCTCAATTGTGACTCTATATTGAAAGGGAAAATGCATTTGAATGTCACCAATAAATTGTTTTTCTCAAAGAACAGAGTTCTTAAACATTAAGGTGTATGGAGACTTCATGAAGATAATTTCATTTAACCGTGGGTGTGTTTTCCCACTTATTATCTTATGACTTTAATTTTCATCACTCTTGCACTCTTTATTCAGCACGAGACCCCAAAAGATCTGGTTTTTTATTTTAAAAAAGTCTGCAGTGATCCTGGGTGTATAACCAAAGGACTATAACCACCACAGAGACACTTGCATATCCATGTCTATTACCGTTTTAATCACAATAGCCAGGAAAAGGAACCATCTCTGATGTCCATCATGTGGTTCATATATACAATGGAACATTATTCAGCAGGGAAGAAAAATAAAGTATGCAGGAAAATGGATGGATCTAAAAAGTATAATATTAAACAAGGTGACCCAAACTCAGAAAGGCAAAAACTACTTTCCCTCATCTGTGGATCCTAGCCTTTAATGTACACACACACACACTTTATCTCTCTCTCTCTCTCTCTCTCTCTCTCTCTCTCTCTCTCTCTCTCTCTCTCACACACACACACACACACACACACACACACACATGCGCACACACATGTAAACAAGTATAAATGTAAGGAAAGTCTAAAAACCTAGAAAGGAGACCAAGAGTGAGGAAGGATGAGGTGCAGCGGCAAAGGAGCACAGAGAACATGACAGAGGAAAATAATGTGCCTGTGTGTGTGTGTGTGTGTGTGTGTGTGTGTGTGTGTGTGTGTGTGTGAAGCAGGGAACAGTAGCAGGGTGTGGCAGAGGTGGGAGAGACCCATAAAAGTACTTGCCTTAACAGTGTCACAATTATTAAAAAATAAAAATAAAAACAGTTTAAATATCTGAAGCTGGGCATGGTGGCACACACCTTTAATCACGGCATTCAGAAGCCAGAAGCCAGTAGTTCTCGGGGAGTTCGAGGCCAGTCTGGTCTACACAGCAAGTTCCAGACCAGCATGAGTTACACAGTGAAACTCTGTCTTAAAAAATAAAAAAAAGAAGGAAAACTTGAAAAAACACTACAGTGAAAGACTCCAGGACCCTCCAGGTGGCTGGGCTATTTCCTCCACACTGTGAGGATGACAGAGCACCTATGTTGGTGACCTCAGCAGCCCTTTATTTAGAATCTGTTCATCTTTTCTTCTGACAGCACATCTCTCTTGTTTCTCTTGCTCTTTCCTCATGTGGGTGCTAAGTCAGACGCATGTGTTACCATAGCTACACGATGTGCCTTAACCCTTCCATGCCAGGCTTCCTTTCTAGACATTGAATCTGACATTTCCTCTTCTTTTTTACCTGTCCTCTCAAGGTTTTGTTTTGTCTTTAGAGATGGAGTCTCATTCTGCAGATCAGGCTGGCCTCAAGCTCCCGATCCTCTGACCTCCCGAGGGCTGAGATTACAGGCCAACCTTACTGTACCTGACACACATGCATGAGTCGGACAGGAGTAATGGGGCTGGAGTGGACCACCTGCCCCTGATCACCCCAAACCTTAAGCCAAGAAACATTTAGCTAGTGCTTTTCATCTTCTGTCAGTCTCTTCAAGCAAGCCACACATGCCTCTACTTTTAAATTCCCCCTCCCACAACTATAGAGTAGCCTCTGCCATGACTGTCCAGAATGAAGCTTATCTGTGCCTCTCCTCAGATCCCTATGACTGTAGACAAGTATGTAGGGAATTTTCTTAACTAGTTATTGATGGGGGAGGACCCATCCCATTGGGTTGCTGGTCCTGGGTTCTATAAGAAGGCAGGCTGAGCAAGCCACAGGGAGCAAGCCAGTAAGCAGCACCCCTCCACGGCCTCTGCATCAGCTCCTGGTCCCAGGTTCCTGCCCTTTTTTGAGTTTCTGTCATGGCTTTCCTGTGAAGGTGTAAGCCAAAACAAAACAAAACAAAACCCCCAAAACCCCCAAAACCCCCAAAACCCCCAAAACCCCTTTCCTCACCAACTTTCCTCTCCAGCTTGCTTTTGTTCATGGTGTTTCATTACAACAGTAGGAATCCAACTAGGACAGTGATTTAGATCTGCTTGGCAATTTTATGTCACTCTAGTCAGAACCAACTGAAAATTTGAAAAATATAATAAACCCGGTGAGGATGTGGGGGAGGAGGGACCCTTATTCAACTACTGGTGGGATGCAAACTCGTGTAGCCATTGGGGAAACCTGCCTACCATAAGACCCTGCTATACCACCTGTGTGTAAACCCAAAGGACTTGCTATCCTAGCACAGAGCCACGTGCTCAGTTTGCTCTATTTGAAGTCCCTTGCAAGTGGAAGCAGCCTAGATGTCCATCAGCTGATAAATGGGTGCTGAAATTATGTTACATGACACAGCTGTATGTGGTGGCACACGCCTTTAATCCCAGCACTCGGGAGGCAGAGGCAGGCAGATCTCTATGAGTTCGAGGCCAGCCTGGTCTACAAAGTGACAGGGCACAAGGGGAAGAGAAGAGGAGGAAATTTTTCACAGTGAAAATAATTTTATGTGGGTATGGTCATGCATACCTCAAATCCCAGTGTTTGGATGGCAGAGATAGTCAGATGTTTATGAATTCAAAGGATAGCCTGGTCTACATAGTTCCAGACCAGCCAAGGCTACCCAGAGCATACCCTGTCTTTAAAAAACTTTTTAAAAAAACATCTTAAATCTGCATTTCAAATATATTAGCCAAGTTCTTAAGGCTGGACACAGGCTTCAGAATTCCAACACACAGCTTGACTCTGCTAAAGTCTCAGGCTGTGAGACCATTCTGTACTTTTTACGCTTTGTTTCAAGGCCATGGATGTATCAGGATTGAGGATACGAAGGAATTGAAAGTCAACCTAACATCTGTATTATATCTATGGATGAAGTGGCGTAATATCTAGGATTTGTTTCAAAGCAATATTTTGTATGGGTTGAAAGGTGGATTACAGTGGACCGTGAGTTGCTGGAACTGAACATATTCCATTATCTACCCTCATACACTGTCACGGGGAAGGAGGTACAGTTCATAAGGACATCAGGGCAGGGGCCATGAATGGAACTTAGGGTAAGCGGCCATCTTCTGAAGATGCTACATGACCGGTCTTTGGGGTCCATTAGAGTCACTCTTTAATTTTGTCTATTTTCTAAAATTTTAAAGACGTCTACTGTCTTACTTCATTTTCTGTTTTATAAACACGAGCTTTTGACATTGACCGGTGATGCTCAGCATTGCCAGCTTTAAACACAACGAGAAAACAACTGGAGAATGTCATCAGAGGATAAACCTATCAAGATGATTTATAATGGGGTATAAATCCATAGATTCTGCAGCCGAGGCATGCAGCAAGCAACCCTCAGTTAAGTCAGAGACTTAGGGGTCAAGAGCTGCAGCCCATGCAGGAGAAACGCTGTCTCTGCTGGGAACTTGGGTCCTGGGGTGTTACGGATGAACAGAGGCACCTTGAAAAAGACCAAGTCCCTTGGGAAATGAGCAGGACTAGGGGCGGGCATCCGCATCAGAGGCGGCGAAGCTGTTGTCTCTGTCTGTCTTGGCCACATGTCCCCAGCTTGGGACTCTGCAGCACTTCTCTGGGATCTGGTGGGATCTCCCTTTAAGAGTGATTTTAGCCTCGAAAAAGGAAGATTGGGTTCCCACTGTGTAACTCCCGTGTTGCAGGGTAAAGTCGTGGAGGATGCACTAGGATGGGGCTACAGGAATGTGGCCTGCCTTTTCAAGATGTCAGTCCTTTGGTTCTACCAATCAAAGGGCCCAGGTGGCTGTGGACCTGGCGTGCAGTTTTGTGAGTGCTATTTAAGGTGGAGCTCTGGGTGGCAGGGATATGTAGATGGCTCACATGACTCCTGGACTTGAGGCTGGGCTGCCAGCTGGGTTCTGTAGCACTCGGGGGTTCTGTTGGTTCTCCAGATGCAGGATGCAGCTGCTGTGGGGGTGCAGCTGCTGCGGGCCCAGATGCCTGTACTCCAAAGGCAGTTTGCTCCTCTGCTCTATAGCCAACTGTTGCCCCATATCATAGAAACCTGCTGTGTAATCTCCATGCCTGGGTTTAATGTGCCTACCTCAGATTTTACCATCCCCAGATGTATAGCTCTGTAGATTTTACAAACACACAGGACCACATAACTGCCATTTCAGTCCAGCTTCAGGGACCCTTCTGTCTCCTCCGCCCATTTCATCAGCACTGGGATTGCATTCGTAACCACTGCATGCAGCTTTATGTAGGTCCTGGGGACCTGAACTCAGGCCTCAGACTTGTGTGGCAAGTTCTGTGCCTGCTCTGCCGTCTCCTTAGCCCACTCGTGGTTACTGACTGTTCTGCAGTGTCTTTCGAAGCAACACCGCAACTTTTTAGATATGTGCCCAGTAAGGTCACATGGCCTGGGCAGAGAGCTGTACACTCATAATTCCAGCACTTATGAGCCTGAGGCAGGAAGAATGTTCATTTCAGACCAGCTTGGGCTACACAGCGAGAGACTATCTCAAAAACAAAGCGATGAATGACATGTAGGTCATCTTCATTTCAGGGTGGGTGTGAAGCTGTTGTTTATGTAGGTATACATGTGAACCTGCCATTTCAGCTGTCTGGGTAAATACCTTGAGGGAAGCATGTGTATTCTTACTGCTATTGGACATACCTACTGACCACAGCCATGTGACTCTGTGTTTGGTATTGTTCTCTGTCTCTCAGTATCTGTCTCTCTCTGTCTCTCTGTCTCCATCTCTCTCTGTCTCTGTCTCTCTGTCTCTCTCTCTCTCTGTCTGTCTCTGTCTGTCTGTCTCTGTCTCTGTCTCTGTCTCTGTCTCTGTCTCTGTCTCTGTCTCTCTCTCTCTCTCTCTCTCTCTCTCTCTCTCTGTGTGTGTGTGTGTGTGTGTGTGTGTGTGTGTGTGAATTTTAACTATCACAGGAGGTATAGAGCTGTCTCTCAATGCAGCTTTAGTTCATGTGCTAACAGTCAGCAACGTTGTCTTTCTGAATGTTTAAGCAATATACTATCCCTCTGTGGCTTAATTGACCTTGATGGCTCACCAGGTTCTACTGTTCTCAGGTTAGCAGGTGTGTTCCTTGGTTTCAAAGGGGCTTGACAGGAGCTGCCTGGCACACAGACCAAGTTGGGAGCTGGCCCAGGATCTCTGGCCCCTTCCTCTGTGCAGGCTGCTGGTGGCGGGTCGTCACTCTGTTGCCACTGGACTCTGCTTTATTTGTTTACTACACGTTCTGTTTTATAGTTTTAGCTAAGTGAGTATCTTCTGAAATATGTATTGTGGCTGGGTATGGTGGCACATGCCTTTAATGCCATCTCTGGATTTGGGCTCAGCCTGGTCTGCATAGCTCAGTAGTTAAAGAGCACTGGCTGCTCTTGCAGAGGATCCAGGTTCTGCTCCCAGAGCACACTGGCTCACAACAGTCTGTAACTCCAGCTACAGGGGATTGGATTTCATCATCTGACCTCCGAGGGCACCGGGCACACATGTGGTACATATACATATGTGGAGGAATTCACACATACTCATAAAAATAAATATTAAGAAAAAAAGGTGAAAAATAAATGTATCTTTGGCTCTGACAGCAGCAGCCCTTGATTGATCTTTTGATTATGCAGAGAGAGGAAAGGAGGGACACACAAAAGATATCCAAGAAAAGGAACATTTAAATTCACTTGAGATGGGCTAACAACAATAAATGACTTGTCACTGTGGCTAGGCTGTGCATACCCATCAGCCAGAGAGTGTGTGTTCACTGGACCCTGGTGTGTAGCTGTTGCCCCAGGTGTGGGATTGTCTGGCAGAACTGGGCTTCACACTCCAGTCAGGAGAGAGAGGGCTGAGTCTGGAAATAGCAGCTGAGCAGTGCTCGCAGTGCACCTGCGCTGAAGAGAAGACACTGAGGCAGAACAGGGGAGTGACAAGAGGAGGCTGTTCCTGGCTAAGTAGCCAGGATGCCCCATGCTGAGGGAACGAGGGGCTTATGCAGGTAGTTGGTGGGACAAGGTTGGCCCTAGGCATTTTTATTGTTCCATTTGGGTGACTTCATGGGCCGATAATGGTGTGAGGAAGGTGTGTGGACCCGGGGAGATAAACAGGGGAAACTATTTTTCAGAGAGTCTATGCTGGAAAGACAGGCTGCATGGAGTGACAAAGCAACATCAGAGAGGGATGGAGGGGATTCTGAAGCCAGCCTCCTCTGGGCAGTTGGGGACAAGGGCCAGCTGCTCAGGGAAAGGTCGGGAGGAAGGTCATAGAAGACTTAGCCAAGGACAGGGTTATTCCAGGTGAGAAGGCTAGCCGTTAGAGGTGCTGTGCCAGGGGGCTGGCCCAGCTAGAGAGGAGCAGGGGGAAAAGAAGGGCAGTGGCAGTCAGAGAAAGGGACAGTGGCATGCATGTTGAATGGCCTTAGAGGAGACGTGAGATGCAGGTTCCCATGAGAGGGACGAAAAAAGGGGGACTCGGACACTGGAGATAGGAGGCAGTGTGGGGTGGCTCACTCTGGGAGTGTCAAAGTCATCAAAGCCTACGCCCAGTGGGCACACTTCCTCCAGGAAGGCCACGCCTCCTCGTCCTTTCCAAACATCACCACCAACTGGGGACCAAGTATTCAAATATCAGAGCGTATGGGGGTGGCATCTCATTCAAACAACATAGTCTCACTTCGCCCAAGCCGGTTTCAAATTTGTTCTATAGGTAAGAATTGCCTTGGATCTCGGATCCTCCTGCCTCTACATCCTGAGTGCTGGGAGTCAAATCCAGAGCTGTGCGCACCAGGCAGTCTCTCTACCAACTGAGTTGCATCTCCAGCGTGCAATAGGGCATTCAAAGGAATGGAAACAGAGGGAGGTGGCTGTCCGGTGCAAAGTGATGGCCAAACATCTCCCCCAAACTTCCTTGTGCTGCCCGGCAGTCCGTGGCCTTCACTCCCCCACTTCCACGGGTGGCAGATGCATTCTTCTTTTCTCCAGGGCCTCCTCTCCCCTCCCCCACCTGCCTCTGGGTGCCCCTGACTTCATTTTGAGCCAGAGCTCCAGGCTCTTCCCCCACCCTGCCTACTGCTGTGGTTGGCTAGGCCTGCAAGGAGGCCTGCCCTTCCTTCTGAGCCAGACCCCCTTCTCTCAGCTCAAAAGCACCCCCATAGCAGATCTTCCTCCTTTCCACTATCTCCCTTCATGGCAGCACCCCATTTTCCTCTATGTTCTCCATGTCTCCCCAATCATACCTCTATTTGCACTGACCGGTCTTCTCTGTGTCATCGAGGCCGCTCTTCTTGAGAGTACCGTGGGGGATGGTGCCCACGTTAGCCAACACAGTGGAAACTCTCTGCTTTATCTTACTGGACCGCTTGGCAGCACTGGTACAGCTGCCACCAGGACAGTTGCTCCCTAGGTTCCCCTTTGCCTCAGTGGACGTCCCTGTGCAGCCAGCCCCACCTTCCTGAGAGAGTTTAAATGTGAGCGAGCTATAGGGCTGTGCATAGTACTTTGTCTTCCCTGACAAGAGCTCACCCAGGTCTTGGCTTTAGGCTCTATCTACAAGGCCGTGAGGTCCACAGTCTTCATCATCGCTGAACTCTAGCCCCCTGTTGCCTATGGATCACCTGAGGAAATGATCTAATGCAGATTCTGGTCCTGTGAGTCTGAGTGTGGATGGCATGAGGCTCCCTATGTCCTGAGGCTCTCGTGTGCCTCGATGCTTTGGATCCTTCACAATGGTTCATATAAGGCAGTAGCACTGTGTGCCAGCCCCTTCCTGGACCAACCTTGCCAGCACTGCTGTGGCCTCAGTCCTCCCAAATGTACCCAGAGTCCTCCCACTCACCCCATGATGACAGCAGAGGCTGGAGCTTTCCTGAGGTCCTCCCACACGCCGGGCTCTGTTCACACCATGTGCTCACATTTATATGCATTGAGAATGGAATCACAGCACAGCTCCTTACAGGGAACATCTTATTCTCCGGGTCCGCAGCTGGGTAAATGAGGAAACTCTGTAGCTAAGAAGCTTCATGTAGCCCTTCAAGTCTCTAACTTTAGAGACCAAATTCAGTCTGGGGAGAAAGCTCTGGGGGGAAAGGCACTTGCTGCCAAGCCTGGCAACCCAAGTTCAATTCCCCTGAAAGCTGTGCGGAGGAAGAGGAGAACTGACCCCCATGAGTTGTCATACAATCTCCACATGTGTGTTGAGGTGCATGCATGCATGCACCTCATCCCCCTAATCTTTAAAAACCAACAACCAACCCAAATCATTGTTTTCTTTCTCTCACTGTAGCAGTCAATAGCGCTATTGGTATACTCAGGAAATCATGGAGACAGTATGTTATTGTAAGGATTCTGTGTCCTTTCTGGGCACAAATTACATTGCAAATGCTCACAGGTACATGACTAAGGCGTTTGCTCAGCACAGAACTGGTAGTGTATTTGGCTTTTGACAAGGGCTGCATGTTTTTACAGCTCCAGAGCTATTTGTGTGATAATTGTTGTGAGGCCTGGGGCCTCAGGCATCTTTGGGAGGAACGGGGTGCAGGGGTGGGGGTGGGAGTGTAACACCTGAGCCCCAGAACACTGCTCCTTCCCTCAGTTTCCTTCCTACAGATCAGTTTGAGAGCTGCTTGCTCTGTGGTGTTCAGCAGGATTAGAGTTTCCTGGTTTGGCCTTTAGTGCTGTGATCCCATAATCAAAAGCAACTTGGCTTGGAAAGGACTGACGTCATTGTTCACTTTACAGACCATTATAGAGGGAAGCCAAGGTGGAAATGGAAGCGGAAGCCATGGAAGCACATGCTTTCCATGCTCCGTCCACTTTTGTATACAACCCAGGATGCCTGCCGAGGGTGGGTCTGCCTGCAGTGGGCTGGGATCTCCCACACAATTAGCGATTAAGAAAATGCCTCATAGACACATTTACAGGCTGATCTGATGGGCCAATTCCTAAATTGCAGCCCCTCCCCTTCTTAGGTATGTCTAAGTTTGTGTCATGTTGACAGCTGATGCTAACTAGGACCCAGAGCATGTCAGGAAATGGTTAGGTTCAAACCAAAGCAACCGACACAGTCATAGCACAGGGCCCAATCAGACGCAGGACCCATCTCAATGAACTTGGGTTATTCAGATTGGAAAACTTGCTCTACAGGAAATCATTAGTATCTTACAAATACTTGTTTGTATTTGTAAGTATATCTTACAAATATAAAGAAACTTTTGGTTTTTATAAGGGACTATTTTCTTAAGACTGGAAAAAGGAGACACACTTAGTTTTTCCCTGCCTGTAGGGTGCTCTGTAAATGGTCAACCCCTCTCAGAACTTTGATTATGTCTCAGTGAATACATCTGCACACATCACCACAGTCTTTCCTCCAGTGTAATTGTAACATTGGTCCCAAGAGGCAGGACTCTATGACCTGACAGCGAGTCGGTGTGACTTTTTAAATTTAACAATACTGAAGTTTGGCAGGAAACCATACTTTCAATTTTGATCTTTCCCCAAGGTAAAGATATTGGGACATTCTCCCAAGATGTTGGACAGTGGCAGCAAGCTGCAGTTTCTCAGAGCAGCCTACAGCCCACTCTGCCCTCCAGTGTCAGAGGGCCAGTTAATGACACCCAACTGGCCAATACTCTATCATAAAATGGAACTCATGTGCGAAGGTACTGCTCCAACCATGGCCTACTATAAGTGTCCTGAGCTCACCATGGGAGGGCGATGCTGAGCTGTGTCAAAGCATTTTCACCTTAGGGACATTTTTGACTCCGAATGGGCCTGTCAGGGAACACCAGGCAAGCCCATGCAAGTGAATTTAGTGGAGCCCCAAGCATCACTGAAGGATGGCTACATCTGCTGTTTCATCACAGCCAGTCCTAACCCTCTTCATGGCCAAAGTAACATGTGTCAGTTGTCATACACATGACACATTCCCAGTAGGACTCTGTGATTTCAAAGTGAGAGGAACCACAGCGGGGCCATTCCAACCCTTACCAAGAGGAGATGGCTTGCGAGAGCAAGGAGACCCTGACCACGGCAAACAAGACGCAGTATTCACACCATCTATTTAAATAATAGGCTTTCCCTCCTCATCCTCCCTCACCCATCCATCTCTCCCCGACCTTCTTCCCTTCCCCTTCCATACCTCCTCTCCTGCTCCCCTGTCCTCCCGTCTCTTTCTCCCCACACCGTTTCTTTCTGACAGATTCTCACTGTGTTGCCCTGGCTGGCCTGGAACTCTCTATGTAGACCAGGCTCGCTTCAAAGTCACATAGTTCTGCTGCCTCTTCCTGCCAGGTGCTGGGCTCAAAGGTGTGCGCCCCCATGCCCGCCCAACTTTCCCTTTCTTAATGTGAGTCCTCGAGATGCTATTTGAGCTCAAGGAAAACTGACAGGAAGAGTATACAGACACTTCTTACAAGAAGCCAAACTGCAGTGGAGGGGCCTGGGGTGGGAAGGGGTGGACCCTTTAGCCGGCCAGGCCTTCATGCTGACTCTCAGTGCTCCTCCCTGGAAACAGGAAAATATTGTAGTGATTTAGCCCTGTAGTGGTTGTGCTGTTGCCAGGGTAACTTGTTTCCCAGAGTCACCTCAGCTGGGTACCACAGATGGACAGGCTTAAGATGAGAGCAGCTTGTTGGCTTCCTGGTCTGAGGTCAAGTTGTTACAGAGCCGGACTCTCCCATGGGCTCTGGGGTGGGGGGTGAGGAGCCTCCTCTGTCTTTTCCTGCTTTGCTGCCTGGCCAGTGACCTTTGACTTTTCTCACCTTATCCTTGAGTCATACCAGTCTCTGCCGCCATCACCACACATTCTCCTTCCTCTGTGGACATCCCCTCTGCGACTTTGGCCATTTGATTTCGGACTTACTCTTGCCCACTATGGCCTTGCCTTACCTTGAGTGTGTATGAGCCTTATTTCTAAGGAAAGACACATTTGAAAGTTTCACACGGACATGGATTCTTAATAGACATGAGTCAAGCTAGTATGCTTCCTTGTTTTAACTTTTGCTAAGGATTTATGTTTGTGTTCCCTAGGAGGGTGTGCTGTTCCTGCAGTTCAGGATTGGGGTATGTGCGTCAAGAATACCTTTGGGGCATTGGGACACATTGGTCAAGCCCAGTTCCCCACAGAGGATGTGAGGAATTATTTTTAAAAAGGCCCTGTGGTCATCAGAATTTGAGAGGCCATACTCTGCCCTCCTCTGCCATGCAGCTGGAGCAGACACAGTTCAGTGTGGCCCTGTGCTTGCTCTGCAGATCCCAGAGCTGTTGGGCTGGGAACTGTTAACATGTACTGTGCTCTGTATTGACCAAGATTTTTTCTCCAGCCATGGGAAACAGAAACTCAGCCACGGAGGCTTAGCCAAATAGGGGTTTCTTCTCTGACCTAGGGGGCTAGCACTTAGGAAATAGGCCCATCACCTCACAAGGGCACTAACACGCCAGGCCAGCCTCTGCCTTGACTAGCATGTAACGGCCTTTACTCCCTATTCCATCAAATTAAGCCATCTCCAGCCTTTTATCTGCCTTCCCATTATAGAGGAGAGACCACGTGAGAGAAAGCCAGTGCTATTTCCATCAGGAGCCAATAGCATAGCAAGTAGTTGCTTCTGGCCTTAGGATACGTGGGCATGTGCAGCTTCTAAGTGGGTACATTTGTCTCTGGTTTGACAAGACAGATTCTGCTGGAGAGGCAGAAGTCAAGCTGAACGCCACGGAGGTAACAGCACACAGGCAGTGGGTGGTACTAGCCACCCTTCTCGGGAACATGCATCCTCTGTGTCTTATGGATTCTTAGCATTAGCTGCCGGATTTGACCCTGCTGAACATTTTAGCTGCGCGCGCAACTCAGGCAGTTGGACTCTTCTCTGAGAGCTCTCTGAATTATTCAGTGGGTTGATGTGTGCTTGTGCTCTGGAGCGTTTCTAATGTGCTCTAATGGAATTTGGAACTTACCTCTCCAGACACCATCCCCCTACCCCCACCCCCACCCCCTGCCAAAGCTCTTGGACATACTGTCACCATGTTGAACATGGTCATCTCATAGTAAATCTGAGGAGCCAGGCTGTCTATTCGGGACAGCATTCAAGACAGTGAAAAGGCACTGACAACACTTGCTCAGACAACAGATGCTGCAGTGTGGCTTTCAGATCTTTGGTTGTCAGTCACCCCAAAGGAGCAAATCTTTAGTCCTAGGCAGGAAATGTCCTGTCTTGTCTCCAAGGTGGCCTACCACAAGAGCCTGTTGTAGTAAGGGCAGTGGATAGGAAACTCCCTGGCTTTTGGTCTCCTCTCCATTGTTTAAAACACACACACACACACACACACACACACACACACACACACACACACAATGTAATGCACCAGCCAAGAGGACAAAAAACGCCATGAGTGACTACTTAAATAGCGTGACTTTGAAGGAATGCAGGCTCAGTATTCCCTAGGATGCTGTCTTATTTAAGGTCACTATTGGTGTGATGAAACACCACGGCCAAAGGCAGCTTGGGAAGCAAAGGGTTTGTCTCACTCACAGTTTCATATAACAGTTCATCATCAAAACCAGTAAGGGCAGGAACCTGGAGGAAGGAGCTGATGCAGAGGCCGTGGAGGGCACTGCTTACAGCTTTGCTGTACGTGGCTTACTGGCGCACCCACCATTGGCCGGGCCCTCCCCCATCAATCACTATTTAAGAAAATGCCCTACAGGCTTGTGTGGAGCTTGAACTCATGGAGGTATTTTCTTAATTAAGGTTTCCTCCTCTCAGATGATTTTGGCTTGTGTCAAGTTGACATAAAGCTATCCGGCCTATAGACATATAATTTAGGAGAGGGGGAGACGGGCCCTGCGAAACACATCTGATTCTGACTTGAAATGCTCATATTCCTCAAAATCCCCTGCTCTGACTGTCTTGGGCGGAGACAAATCACCTACAATTCCAGCTCCAGTGGGACCTGAGTGTTCTGGCCTCCAGGGGCACCAGGATGCACGTGCACACATCCACACATAGACATCCACATAACTAAAAATAGAATAAAATTAAAAACAAAATAAACATCACTTAGAAGCCTTCCTAATAGGTGAGAATACAAAGAATCTCCCAAATGGCCCAGGAAACTCCGGTTAGGATGGGGTCTGGATGACCCACCCCTCACACACACAAAATTTTCAGTCAAAACCCAATGTCAGCTCCCACACTGCAAGCAGAGCTCAGGAGAACTGCAAGGATCAGGGCTGGTGTGTACCTCAGAGCCACTGGCAAACAAAGGATGCTACCACCAGACACACTAGATGGAAGGAGGGGACGGAAGGAGGGGCAGGAAGAGCATCTGAAAAAGCACTCCTCTTTCTTCACTCAGCAAAGAGACAGCTCCCAGCTGGAAGGTGGAAGGGAGAGCCGTCTTCTCCCCGACTCCACCCTGCCTCGCAGCCACCCTCCCTCCCAGCTCAAGCAAAGCCTCCACCGTCAGAATGCTAACCCACCTTCCCACCACAGAGAGCATTGTGTGCCACACGATCTCCGAGCCCACTGTTCACACCCCTTCCTCACCAGGACAGCGCGGGTGTCGGTCATGCCACGTGACCATAGTGAGCCGTGGCCTCCTCCGAGGCTGCGTTGTGGCCACAGCTTTGAAGATGCTGATGAGAACAGGCTATGCCAAGAGGGATGTGAGAGGCAGACAGAGTTCACACGGAGCACAACAAGGTCATAGAACGTGGTGACAATGATCAGCTGGATGAACAGGAAGCTAAACCTTTGCAACATTTATATCAGACAATACAGCTCAAGGTGCACAGCTTAGACCCTGTGGCTGGATGGAGTGGTCCATGCCTGTCCCTCCCCCAGCACTGGGAGACACAGGCAGCAGTTCTGGTTCAAAACCATTCTTTTTCAAAACAAAACAAAAGGAGCCAGATGGTTCAGACTTTTAATCCTTGGACTAGGGAGGTTGAGGCAGTAGGACTGCTGTGAGTTCAAGGCTAATCTGTGCTTCAAAGTGTAACCCTGCCCCCCAAGCAAATCCTATAATAAAAAATTGAATAATTGCATACCAAATAACCTAGTGTTGGGCTGTGTTGGAATAATGAGAGAGAAAATAAAATCACGGATAATGGGCCACATTAATACGCTTGTCAGTCCCTCAAATATTCCAGGTCTTGGGGCAAAAAGACAGTAAGGCACCCGAACAGCCTGATTAACAGGCCTAAAGCCACTCCCCACTACCTCCAGTCTCACAGGACAAGGCCAGCTGACAGACTGCTTAGCAAGATGCCTAGTGAGTATTGACATTACAGTAAGAAATTTCAAAACGCAGATGAGCAAAATGCCAGCTGAAACAAAAAGCTTTATTAATGCCTTTTCATTCTAGAAAAAGTATTTGTCCAGGGGGAAGGATGGAGATTTAGTTTTGACCTTTTTTTACCTAAGGTTTTTTGTTTGTTTGTTTGTTTGTTTGTTTGTGGGTTGTTTGCCTTTAAATATGAACACAGTGAGTCCCCACCTCCTTTGTAAGCCATCACCAGCTTTTACATAGAAGGTATTAAACAAAGGGAAGGGTTCCATCCCAGCACTGCAGAAACCAGGTGTGCTGGGCAAACCTGGAATCCCAGCATTTGGGAGGTAGAGGCCAAAGAGCAGAGTTCAAGGTCACCGTAGACTACACAGCACGGGAAACCTGCCTCAGACAACAGCTGCAAAAGGTAACAAGAAAAGTTAAGTGATGACCTAAGTGCAGACAAGAAAGCAACAGGAGATGTGAGGGCAGGCAGGAGAACCAAGGAAGCCCCTTGGGCACAGAAAGAAAGCCGGTGCCACCACTCTCCTGGAACAGAGAGAAGAGCCAAGTTCAAGACTGAAGGTATTCGGCATTGAATTTAAACACTATGGGTTAAATTCGTGAGTAAGTCAGAAGAATTAGTTAGAAATTTCAACGCACTGCTGAGCAAAATGCCAGCCAAAATAAGTGTTGTATTAATGCTCTTTTATTATAGAAAAAGTCTTTGTCCAGGGCGGGAGGATGGTTTTGTTTTTGTTTTTTGTTTGTTTGTTTTTGTTTGGTCTAAGGTTTGTTTTTTTTTTTTTTTGTTTGTTTTTTTGTTTTCCTTTAAATATGAATGCAGAGAGTCCCTGCACCCTTAGAATCTTCTGAGATGCCCAGGGCTTTGACTAAAATTCTTGCACACAGAAGAACCAAGCTGAGGAGAAGGAAGGACAGTGCTCAGTGCAGCCCGGGTGAGGAGAGTGGCTCAGTGCACCACGTGTTCCCAGTGCACATCCATCCACCTTCTCCTGCAGGAGAGGATCAAAGTCCCTATCCTTTCCAGCTTATGATCAACAGAATATAAATGCAAAGGAACAGAGGGATCTGCTCCTCCAGAGGAGAAGCTCCCAGCACCTGCAGGGCAGCTCACAGCCATTGCAGAGGATCTAATGCCTCGTCTGACCCCTGTGGGTTCTGCACACACATGATGCACATACATGTACCAGAAATGAATGGATAAATAAATCTTTATCCCCACCCTCACTTGTTGAACCCAAGCACCATGAAGATCCCAGGGTGGCCTGAGTGGGGTCACAGTTAGCAGTAGTGATTACACACGGTAAGGTACACAGGCCAGGCGTCTTGTGCATTTGTAGTCTCTGCTAGTCAGCCACTGGGAGGCTGAGGTAGGGAGGACTATCTAAACTCAGGAATTCAAGGCCAGGCTGGGCAGCATCACGAGACTCTGTCTCAAAATTAAAAAGTAAAACGAGGCCTGGGGACTTAGCTTAGTGGTATAACTCTTGCCTAACATACACAAAACCCTGGTTCAATCCCCAGTACTGAAAAAAAAAAAGTCTAAAAATACTTTAAATACTAGAAAGAATAGAAGAAGCCTAAGGAGAGAAGAAATGAATGAGTTAGAATCATATAAACCAATGAAAAGTGGTGATCTTGGTGCCTTACATCTCTGCACTCAAGAGATCAAGGCAGGAGGAGTGCACACTCAAGTGCAGCCTAGGCAACAGTCAGTTCCAGGCCAGACTGCGGTCCAAAATGAAATCAGGTCTCAGAACACCACCAAAAAAAGAAATCAATGAAAAGCCAAAATAGAAAACCAAGAAACCCAAGAGTTGGTTTAAATACAGAGTCGGCCACTGTGGTAGTGAGTATTATCTGTCAACTTGATGGAATCTAGAAGCCCATGGATGATGGTCCTCTGGCATGGGTGGACCGGAAGCCCCACCCACTGTGGACCGGAAGACCCACCCGCCATGGGCGGCACCATCCTCTGGCTGAGATTCTGACTATGTAAGTAGAGAAATGGAGCTGGGCAGCGCCGTGCGTTCATTCCGCTCTGCTTCTGACGGTGAATGGGATGTGACTGCTGCCTCACGCTCGTCCTTTCTCTGTTAAGTTGCTTTGTCATGGCATTTTACCAGGGCAACAGGAAGAATAGTGAATACAGACACATCTTAGCAAAAGTAACGGAGCAAAGAACATAAAATTCAGAAGTGGGAATCCCTGTCCAGCTGTAGAAGCTAAAACCACCCCCACCCCATCCCACCTCCACCCTCACCGTGTGCCTCAACTCCTTCCAGCCAGTGTAGACACTGCAGCCTTGTGACCAAGGAAGCCACGCCCCATATGATGGCTCATAACTATTGATAACCCAGTTCCAGGGGGATCCAACAGGCACACACATAGCCACCTACACGCACGCAGGCAAAACGTTTATACATATAAGGCGAAACAAATAAATCTGTAAAAAAAAAATTAAGCAAACTGCTGAAATACTATGACTGCTTGTGGGTAGTACAGTTCACCCAAGACCCTAGGGCTGTGGCTCTGCTCACTTACAGCTAACCAGATCAAAACGTCACAGCAAAGTCACACCTGAGACAAGGTAGAGACCTACCCCCGCAGAACAGTCAGAACTATCCTTTGACTGTCTCAGCAGGGTGGACAGTGGGCGTGAGTTGCTGTAGAGTGCCTGACACATGGAAGGCCCTGTGCCAGAAAGTCTGCACCTGCGTTTTTATTCCTGCTTGCTGAATTTTACAGCAACTTAACAGCTTCCCGTGAACACAAAGATAACTTGCTGCTACTTTACACATGCAGATTTGCAATTCACAGGAGAAAGTGGCTTTAGGGGCGTGTGCTACTAGGCCTTTAATCCCTGCTCTCGGGAGTCAGAGGCAGGTGGGTCTCTGTGAGTTCGAGGCCAGCCTGGTCTACAAAGGGAGTCCAGGACAGCCAAGGCTACACAGAGAAACCCTGTTTCAGGGGGTGGGGGTGGGGGGGAGAAAGTGGCTTCAAAATACTGAAGCTGACACAAGAAGAGAAGACAGTGGCTCATCCCTTCTCAGTAAGTACGTGTCATCGCTTTAAAGCTGTTAAATCTCTGAAAGATTAGCAGAGTTTAAAGAAGTTGTGTCTGCGTGCCACTTAGGATAAAGGTGGAATCTCAGGAGGTCTGTAGGCTCTTCAAAGCAAGGTTTGATTTGCCAGGCAAGTTGAGATATTGGTTTTAAAGGGCGCATCCTACTTTGGGCAGTGAATTCTAGAATTTGGGGTTTTTTGTTGTTTGTTTTTTTTAATAGAACAGGCCTCTTTTATATGCATGACATATATATTTCTTCAGTGTGTGTGTGTGTAAGCAGATGTATGTATACAATTATGCACATATGTGGAGGTCAGAGGTCAATTTGCAGGGCTTGGTTTTTCTCCTGGCAGCAGGTAGTTTTAGGCTTTGAGCCATCTGGCCAGCCCCAATCTCTGTTTTGTTTGTTTGTTTTGGTTTTTGTTGTTGTTGTTGCTGTTTTGTTTTGTTTTTTACTATAAAATTATTAGCTGTTTCAAGGCAAAGTGTTCGGAGAGTTTGCTTCATTAAGACAAGCGGACTCTCTTGTTTTTCTAATGAGAAACTTTGAACTAAAAACCTATGGGGCATAACAAGAGTGACCTAGTTTGGATATCTTTGGGGTATTTTTAATACATCAAATAATCCCTAATTTGGCAATTTAGGATCATAATATTCATGCTCATAAACTCGTGGAACATTGAAAATTAAATTTACACTTAATATCCAGGCAAAAATACTTTGGGTTATTATCAAGCCCCAGTAGGTGACAGAGGCAAAAGCTGAGGAAAGGTCTAACACTGCTGTTGAACACTTAATAGTATCAAAAGTACATTGAGAAGAATTTTCTTCCAAATATCATTTAATTGGCAAAGAAGCTTGTTCAATCTACAACAGTACACGTGTATTAAAGAAACAAACTCTGTTGCCAGATGTTGGCACTTACTTACCGAGAGGGAAAAAGCAGCTGGCAAAACTACCGTAGTTGCAGGCAGCAGTAACCCAGCAAATGTGGGAGTTCCTTTAGTTTGGGCAACAGTGCTGAGAACGACAGCATAGTTATATAACCATCAACAAAACAGGTATGTTCCTTGTTCTCCCCCCACCCCCGCTTCCCCCTCTCGTGTGTGTGTGTGTGTGTGTGTGTGTGTGTGTGTGTGTGTGTGTGCGTGTGCGAGTGCGTGTGTGTGTGCACGTGTGTGTGCGTGTACGTGTGTGTGTGTGTGTGTGTGTGTGTGTGTGTGTGTGTGTGTGTGTGTACTGTGACTATGCCATGGTGCACATGTGGAAGTCAGAGGACAACTTACAGCAGTTGGTTCCTTTGTTCCACCATGTAAGTTTTGGGACTCAAACTCAGACTGTAGGGCTTGGTGCCAAGTGCCTTTACCTGCTGAGCCATCTCACTGCCCTTGCTTTGGGTTCTTGAAGGAGACTCTCAGCACTTAGCTCAGGTTGGCCTCAAACTCATGGGTTGGGGCCAGCAGGCGGGTGCTACCATGCCTGAATCCTGGGGTTGGGCATGGTCCGAGAAGGGTGCCTCTGGGTGATTACATCACTGTTCACACACCACAGAGTGTCTAAACACGAACTCAATAATGTGAGCTGCTGCGCACCCAGGCCTTGTCCCAGCTCGTGGGCTAGCCACTGGTTAAAGTGTTGCTGTCAGGTGGAGAGTATGGCCTCCTCATCAAAGCAGATAGACGGCTTCCTTGAGGAAGTGGCAGGTGAGCTGATCTTGTAGGAAGCGTAAGTAGTGACACAGGGGAAAGTGCTGCCCAAAACACTAGTATGTGCAAAGGCCCTGTGCGAGGGTGGAGCACAGTGGACATAGCATCCAAAGAAGGTGAAGGGGCAGCATTGACTCTTAACTTGGCACAGCCTAGAGTCACCTGAGAGAAAAACCTCTGCTGAGGAGTTACCCAGACCAGGTTGGCTTGTGGACATGTCTGTTGGGGATGGTTTTGGTTGTTCATTTATATAGGAGGGCCCAACCCACCATGGTGGCACTATTCTGTTGGCAGATGTCTCTGAGCTGCATGAGAAAGCTAGCTAAGCACACACTTTAGAGTGAGCTGTTGAGCAGCCTTCAAATTCCTCAGTGACTTTCTCAGTGACGAACTGTGAGCTGAAAGTGTAAACCAAACAAACCCTTCCTCCCCTAAGTTGCTTTTGGTCAGTGTCTTAGCACAGTGACAGAAGTCCAACTACTACAGAAAGCTAGTGCAGTGACACAGAGCAAGAAGCCTGGAGAGGCCAGCTGTGGTGGCACAGGGAGCCGAGTGTGCTGGACCACCCTCAGCCATGCCCTCACCAATACCCTGTGTGTCCAGCCCTGCGGATGCTAGCAGGAAGCATTATCAGTCTGAGCCGGAAGAAGCCTTAAAACCTTAAAGTTCCCCAGATCTCACCTCTGAATTGGGATAAACATCTCTTGCTTAAAAGGGAACCAGGTGTGGTAGTACATATCTTTAATCCCAGAACACAGGAGGCAGAGACAGACAGACAGACAGATCTCTCTGAGTTTGAAGCCAGTCTGGTTTGAATAGCCAATACCAGGCCAGCAAGGGCTATGTAGTGAGACTGTGTCAATCAATCAATAGCAAAATGGGGGGTGGGGGGAGGGCAGGGGCAGAGCCTCAAAGGTGGGATTTCAAAGTGAACTGCCTGAGACATATCACCCCACCCCCACCCCACCCCTGATGTGTGTAAGGTTGTGGGATTTGTTCTTGTGTTTTTCTTTGCTTCACAAAGAACAGAATTAGAGACCTGTGCCTTATGTGAGGGAGGGGCTTCATTTCTAAGTCCCAGTCCCAGCACAAAGCTCCATACTGGGGTGAAGGAGGGGAAGCCAGACAGCCTCCCAACCCCCCAGGGAGAGCAGCTGTGAGAGCTGCCCTTGTCTGAGAAAGCACAACAGACACTCCCCATAGAGAAACTGCACTTTTCATGCATGTCTCTCCGGTAGATTTCTGTTGTTAAGAGCGGTCTGGTTTTTTGTTTTGTTTTGTTTTGTTGTTTTTGGTTGTGTGTGTGTGTGTGTGTGTGTGTGTGTGTGTGTGATACAAATGTAAATGTTGGGGGGGGGCCTGTAACTAAGACACATTCCCCTGTCAAATTATAATGAGCTAGTGAACATGCAGGTATGACAGTCACCTGTTGTGTCTCACAATTAGAATAAAGGCTTTTGCACTTGAAAGGAGTCTTTGGAGTAGAAATAGAAAGGAGAAGGTTTTTCTGGCCCTGTTTCTGTGCCCTCCCTCCCTTTTGAGGCATGTTCTCTGATCATCAGGGTAGAATTAATAAGCCCCTCCCCTGTCTCCTGCCCCCCTGGATCGCAGGAACACTTTAGAGAGGTGACTTTGGTGGGTGTCTTGGTTTCAGCATCCCCAAGCTCCTCAGCTCAGCTCCCGTTCACTCTGGAGTTTATGGATGATGTTGTGCATTGGTGGGGCTGCACCAGCAGCTGCTGACACTCAAACCTGGGAAAGGGGCGGGCACGCCAAATGTGAACTATTAATCCTCACCGTCCCTTTGAGAAAGTAGGTCACCAAGAGGAGAAAGGAACTCAAGAGAGCCAAGAACACTGTCCAGTCACACCACTAGTAACCAGGGACAACACAGATTCTGACTCAGGTGGCCTGGCTCTGTTGGGAAGGATTGGACCAGTGGCTAGTCAGGTCTCTATTTGGTAGCTGATTCCCCTAAGACACTTGCCAAATCTTCTGGCCTTTAATGTCCTCGTGCCTCACCAGAGCCCTGCCCTTACCCACGCTCGCTGGTGGGATGGTCCCCTCCTGGGCTCCCAGCCACTGCTCACAGCTGTCCGCAAAACTTTTAGATGGACTTGTGTGGGCGTCTTGCTCTCTCATCCTGCCTTTGTCTTGAACTAAGCCACCATCTTCCTTATCTATCTTTGTACACATTTTGGGTTCCAGGGTCAGTATGTTTCTGTGGGTCAGTGCCTTGGGAATGATTCACAATTTCAGGCTGATCTGTACAAATACTAGTCAGCGATGATGTTTCCTTTGAGTTCAGTGCCATTTGATTTCTTTCTGTAGTAACTATCCAGATGGGCAGGGACAGCTCCTTACAACAGCTTCCTTTAGAAGCGAGGCTGAGCGTCCTGTGCTTTCTTGGAGATGTGTAATGACACAATTGAAATGGCTCTTTAAAAATCTTAACATGATATTCCTGACTGAGAAATCATTGTTTTCTTGTCTCTTGGTCTCAAGAAGAGCTTGTGTTTAATCCCAGCAGCCATGGAAAATGGCATCAGGTTTTACTTGTAAAGATTATTCCTGGTCTTGCTCGATGGTGTAATGGTCTTATCCACATGAATCCAGCCCTTCTCTTCACCCCACGTCTCCAGAGGAGAGACTTAAAGCATCACCTGGTCAAACACGGATCAAAGGGGGCCTTTCTGGGAATCTGCGATATCTCCATGTGATCCTCGCCCTGTGGCTTGTCATAGTATAATGAGCTTTATTGCCATCGCCGCTGTCCTCCCTCCTGGTCGTGTGTGTGTGTGTGTGTGTGTGTGTGTGTGTGTGTGTGTGTATGTGTGTGTATGTGTGTATGTGTATGTGTGTGTATATGTGTGTGTGTATGTGTGTGTGTGTGTATGTGTGTGTGTATGTGTGTATGTGTGTGTGTATGTGTGTGTATATGTGTATGTGTGTGTGTATGTGTGTGTGTGTATGTGTGTGTATGTGTGTGTATGTGTGTATGCGTGTGTGTGTGTGTGTGTGTGTGTGTGTGTGTGTGTGTGTGTGTAGGCCACAGGTTCACACCAGGAGTTTTCTCAGTCACTCTCCACTTTTTTAGCGTAGCAGGGACTCTTGCTGAACCTGGAGCCCCCTTCCCCCCAATTGCAGTTAGTCTAGCTAGCTAGTTTTTCCTGGGATCGAACCCCTGTCTCTGCTTCCCAAGTCCTGGGATTAAAGAGGCTGACATAGGCCTGGGATCTGAAGTCCAGTCCTCATGCTTGTGGTGCTAATCCTTTATCTACAGCGACCTCCCCAGCTCTCACTTTAAAAACAAGTTAAGAGTATAGCAGAGTAGATTTTTCTAAAATAAGGAATGCGTTAGTAAGATTTTCAGAGCTGGGCAGCTTCTAGAAGTCATACAGTGGGCTAACTGATCTATCTGCGTGGTGGTCTTTAGAAGTGTGGTATGAATGTAGTGGCGGACTTCAGAAAACTACCATCATAAGGCCAGGGGGGACATCCTATAAAGATGCTTAAAGATGTTCAGCTGGCCCAGGCAAGTGACACTTTCTGTCCTCTTGGCTGGCGCAATACATAAAGTAGTGTGTGAGTGGCCTCCAGGGAAATTGCTGTTGTTTCATTTATTCCACTACTCAGCCCCACACCAGTCCAGCTCTCCCTGGGCATGTGCCCTCTGGTTCTCTGTTCACTCTTTCAGACTGGTCCACTTCTTTCCCACCAGAGCTCCTCAGCATCTGCTGGACCATTCTCTGCCTCGACACTCAATACCCTGGCTGTTTTGATGCCCACTTGGCTTTGTGCTCTGTGCCCTGTACTCTGTGCAGGTCCAACCTCCTAGAGGAGAAGGGCCACGCCTGTCTTGTGTGGGGGAAGGTGGGGGAGGGGGAAGAAGGCAGGGAGGGGAGGTGGTTAGGGAAGGCAACTGGATGAATTCTTAACACTTGCTTCCCTATGTTGCAGTTGCCAGGAGGAGAAGGAAAGTAGGGACAGGCCCCAGCGTAGACAGAGGGCTTGAAAGAGGGTTAAAGTTTGGGGAAAGGTCTGTGGGTAGCTGCCTCGTGTGGGAAATGGAAAATGACATTTTCAAAAGCCCCACCTGTCTACTATTCCTAGGGGTATTTTAACAGTTCTAGCAAAAGATTCAAGCTTTTAAGTTTGGGGGTTGCAGGAACTGTGTTCCCATGACAACGGCATCCTCTCAGGACTGATCCAGGTGCATGTCTGCCTAATTAAAGTCTAGTCCTACTAGACAAAGAGTCATTTTCTTTTTCATTAATCATTATGCAAATTTCTTCTGCTGCCAGCAGGAAGACCGGTCCCTTCCCTACTCAGGTGTCTCCTGGCTTCTTGGTGCTGACAGAAAAAAAAAAAAAAGAAAGAAAGAAAGAAAGAAAGAAAACCAGCATTGTCTTTATTAGGAAGAATAGCAGAGCGGCCACATATGAAATGCTACTGGGAGAACAGAATAGTGCACTAAAGAAACCCAGATGAATATGTTTGGGATTCCAGAGATGACTGTTCCTGAGCATCACTCCAAATTCTGCATCAGCTCTCCCTTCTTCCCTTCTTCCCCTCCTTTTCTTAGTATCTCATGGAGCCCAGGCTAGCTTCTTTTTTATTTTTATTTATTTTTGTTTGCTTGTTGGTAGTTTTTTGAGACAGAGTCTTTCTATGTAGCCTAGGCTGGTCTAGAACTCATAGAGATCCTCCTGCTTCTGCCTCTGGGGTGCTGGGAATAGAGGCACGTGTCACCGTACCAGGCTATGCCTAAACTGTTTTGGGGTAGATGATAGTGTTCTTGAACCTCTGATCCCCCTGCCTCTACTTCTCTGGTGCTGGGATTATAGGCGTGGGCCACCACACCCAGCTTGTGTGCAATGCTAGGGATTGAAGCCCGGGCTTCATGCATGTTAGGCAAGCACTCTACCAGCTGAGCTGCACATCCCAACTCCAAATTCTGAACACTTCTGCAGGCGGTTTCTCATTGTCTAGAGTAAGAGATGACCTACTCATAAAGACTCGGCAAAGCCAGTCATCCCCCAGTGCTTAACACAGGCCGTTCTTCCAAGGCTGTGTCGTGTGGAAAGATGGGCTAGCATGGGATTCTTCGGAGCTCTTGGCTTGAAAGGATAGATGTGACATGTATCAAAATGGACCTAATGCAGGGCTGAGAGGGCCTGGACGGGAGAGCGACAAACACTGGCTTAGGATGTTCGGAAGGTCAGGCACAGACATATGCCACCTGATGATGGGGATGTCTCAAGAAATGTGTGTTTGATGTTTCTGTCATGGGCCAGCATCATACAGCACACATATGCCCACATGGACACTCTGCTAGTTAGTGCCTGGGCTCTCGGGCAGCCAACCTGCACAACATGGAGATGCTACAATACCAAGCACACTGTGCTGAATATCTGTGTGTCTAGAACATAGCGTAGACTCCACTCCTGCACTTTGTCACTGGGGGAAATATGGCTATAAAGTACACCACCGTGGATGTCCCCTGGAGATCCGTATCAATCAAAGACCTTAATAGGCACCCTCTCGCAGCCTCCTTTACTGTCTCCCCTGCACCTGCGTTGCAGGAGCACATTCCCTGCCCTAGCTGCCCACATCCACCTCCGATTGCTTCCATCCTGCCTCTCCTAAGTTGTTATTAGTAACACTGGCTTTCTCTCTCTTTCCTCTTATATCTCCCACTACTCCGGAGGCTCTGAGAACCTCTCATGGGGCAGTGTTTTGATTCCATACATCCCTCCCGCCCATACCTTGCCCTCCCAGGAAGCAGTGGGTTCAGCCCATTGGTGGATGCTGTGGCTAAGGCTCCCCTTTTGGGGGGTGTGAGGCAGGGGTTTTGGAGAGAGAAATGTGGGCCAGCGCTGAGCGGTAAATCAGTGTTTCTTTAGGTTGTTACTGGTAATTCAAGTCCTTGGTCTTGCATTGGTAAAGCTGTTGTCCTTGGTCCCAGAGTCTTGCCTTTCTGTGTAAAGACATTCCTTTCCCCGTGGGCTTATCTGTGTACATGCCTGCTGGGCTGTCACAGGAGTTCCCGTTCCTGAAAAATGCTAGGGATTTTGCTAGAGAAAGGGTCTCAGAGTGCAGGGGTGTGGTGCTGAAGAGATGGCAGGCTCCATCGGGAGGGGTGGGCAGCGGAGGCTTGGTGGAGCCAAACCCAGGCTTTCTAATTCTAGAGCTAAGAGCAGACTGGTTTCCTTGACAACGGAGCTAAAGTCTGCTCATCTACTGCTTGGGATGGGCTTTTGTGTGTCTACAGAAAGCTCTGGGACTTGGGGACAAGAAAGGCAGCCATTTCTGGAGATGTGCCAAGCCTTTTGTATTAATAATATTTAAAACCTTCCCAGGTGGCCAAGGGACATCAGTTATATAATCTGCGCATTAGGAATCTAGGTATAGAATCTTGTTTCTTTCCACCACATTGCCTCTGCTCCCTAATGGTTTTTGTTTGTTTGCTTTTTTGTTGTTGTTCTTTTTTATTTTGTTTTTACCTTGCCAGCCATACTTTTTTGATACTATGTTTTTACAATGTCACTACCACTCTCAAAGCTAAACCCAAAGCATCTTTCTCTTTCTCACCTGACAACAGTGTGTGTGATAACCAGCATTTGGCAAGCTGGGCCAGGCTCACACCTGCACTTGTCAGGTGGCATCCTCAGACAAGGCTTAAGGGGCCAATCCCTCCTTCTTGATGCAAACCAGAAGTTGCAGGCACAATGCTGGCCAGTTAGCTTAGCGCGGAAGCAGGGCCCCGTGGAGGCAGCACATCTTGGGTAGTGGCTTAGCGTTGAATTCATGGATGCTTTCCCTTCCTATGCATTATTACAGCCTCTTTCAGAAGCATTCAGGGACCATGAGAGGAGGCAGCCAGTGGAGATTTCATATTGTCTGCAGGAGCAGCATCTGCTTCGGGGAAATAATCTAGTGACTTGGAGCCTGTGGCAACTCTCAAGGAGCTGGCCCCAGACCTCAGGCTCAGAGGTATATGAATGTCACGTTTCTTTATGTCTGTGTCAGCGTACTGGGTGTCTGAGTGCTAAAGGACACAGATGGGGACTGTGGATGAGAGTGGCTCCGATGACAGGAGACAGTGGCTTCAGACAAATGTGTCAGTGGCAAAAAATGCATACCAGACGGGCACCTTCTCCACCAGGCCTCTCAGGGAGCCTGGCTTCTCCTGACAGTCAGAGCTCCAGGGCTCAAGTGTATCTCAGGCATTACTGGGTGGGTGGGTGGGGGGTTCGGATGAACTGAGCGATCTAAAACTTTTTACACAATTCCTTTGTTTCCCTCACCTTCCAGAGAGCCACTGACTTTCCCAGGCAAATGCTGGGCTTATTAGCCTAGAGGAGGCTTGAGCTGCCAGCATTCTTTGTCTGATGGAGACCCTTTCCCCTGGGGCTCTGCTCCTCTGACTAGACAGGATCCAGCTTCCTATCCCGCCTCCCACCTCCCTGAGGGCCATCTGAGTTTGGCTCTTTCGGGGAATCAGGGACCTGGCTCCCAGTTGTCTGTCTGCCCCATTTGCCTTTCCCCTGGACACGGAGCCCCCTGTTACCCGCTTGGCACCCTGGATCAATGAGCCAGAAGTACAGCCAGGGAGCAGTGCTTCCTGTTCATGAGGGTGAGCTCTGCATTGGTTCTGCTCCCTGTCAAATCCCAGGCCTCTCCGTTGGGCAGAGTTAATCATTATCACCCATAGTAGTGTTGTAAAGCTGTGTGGATTTGCGTGCTGGTGGTCCCCAGCTAAACCTGCAGGACAAATGCCTTTGCAAACTGTAAAATCCCAAAGGCCTCACTTTGGGTTTGGGGGATTTTGTTTTGTTTTTGTTTGTTTGTTTGTTTTTTCAAGACAGGGTTTCTCTGAGTAACAGAGCCTTGGCTATCCTGGATTCGATTTGTAGACCAGGCTGGCCTCAAACTCACAGAAATCCTACCTGCCTCTGCCTCCCGAGGGCTGGGATTATAGGCCCAGCTAGGCCTCACTGTGGTGTGTGTGTGTGTGTGTTTACTGCTTCACAACAAGGTTACGTGAGGAACCCTGTTCCCTAATCCTGCAGTACTATAGCTGGCTCTTACTGCTTCTTGCATCTTGCCAAGCTCTGAGCCCTGGGAGATAAAGAGGGGAATAGAACAGAAAATACCACCTTGAGGTATTGGGTCTAACAATATTAGCAGTTTCATTTTGTCTACAGTGATTCAGAAGTGAGGAGTTGAGAACTTCCTAAGGAGGCTCGTGCTGTGCCTTCCCGTGCGGAATCTCTGATGGCGCCTGGGGAAGGTGTTCTCACATTGCCCCCCAGGACACGTCAATCAAACACTGCCTAATTAAGAGAGCCACTCAGAGCAGCAGCGTCAGCTCAGCAGAGCCTGTCTGTGGGCTCTTCCTGCAAAGGCCTGTCCATAACTCTGGTGAGAGTACAAAGGCTTGAATGCACGGACGGGGAGGTCTAGTGTGCAGCAATGCAATTAGAGGGGCTTGAGGCATCCCCTCCTGGTCTGCACCATCCTCTCATCAAAACAGTTCCCAGTGAGAACACTCTAGGTGCCTATACGCCTCGCCTGAAGACACTGTGGGGGTCAATGTCAGGTGAGCTCTGTCCCCTGAGGACCTTTAGTCTAGCATCAGTGACAACTTGGTCTAGTCTCAGCGGCTTACGAGTTTCTGCCGAATTCTCACAGTTCTGTTTGTCTCCTGCCTTCTGCCCACATCTCCTCCCGCAACGAGGAACCCTGTTGAATTGAGAGTAGGTGTGGGTGGTCACAGCCTGTTCCGGTAGGTGGACCAGAAAGGCCTTTCATCTTTGGTGCTCATCAGTTTTTCTAATAAGCCCATTGTCCCCAGGGTCCCCTGTGCCATTACAGTAAGGAGGCCTGTGTCCACCTCCATGTGTCTCCCTAGCTGTGGCATGCTGCCCGTGAGTCCCCTGTAACCCTGACGTCATCGGAATGTTAGGAAGAACACCATCTTATCAGGTCACATTGATGTCAGATGGATGAGCAGATGTCTGGCCAAGTCTCCCTAGGACACTGGCTGCCAAACAGACATCTCATGCTCGAAGCCCAGGGAGAGGGAGGAGGGGTGGGGCAGGTGGCTTGATGATGTCCACGGCAATAGGGCCTGAGACGACATAGCTCCATTCACCCACTGCCTCTAGGGGATTTTGTTCAGGGACTTTCACTCTGGTGCAGTGGACACATTTGGCCCTGCCTTGGTGCCAAAAAAGAACTTCAGGAGGAGTCAGCATGAAGCAAAATTGTATCTCATTAAAAAGAGATTTTTAACAAGAATTTAAGCATAGGGGTAAATAGAGAAGTGCCCAGGAAAGGATAAGCCATGCCCCAGTAGACTGTTTTGGTGGCTTCCAGTGTGACATAGTGCAAAGTGTTGTCTCAGGAGGTTTTCTCCACCACCACCTCTTTTACCTCCACCTCCTGCACCTTCTCCTTCTCCTCCTCCCCTGGCTCCTCCACCTCCTTCTTCTCCTCCTCCCCTGGCTCCTCCACCTTCTCCTTCTCCTCCTCCCCTGGCTCCTCCACCTCCTGCACCTCCTCCTTCTTCTCCTCCCCTGGCTCCTCTACCTCCTCCACCACCTCCTCCACCTTCCTTTGGTAGATGATCTCATAGGGTGGTTTCTGAAGTCTCTTTACAGGGTTCTAATCTGAGAAGGTAAAATCATGGGTCACAGGGGCCGCACTGGGGTCTTTCACTAGAAATAGAGATCCTCATCTTGCTTGTGAGACTCCTAGAAAATCATAGATGTACATCTGGCAGAGAAGCAGGCTACACTGAAGGTCATAGATGCTCAGGCCTTAAGCATGGCTCACCGCTGTTTTAACGGTCTTGTCTAAAATATCTTCCTATAAAAGGAGTGTGGAGGAGCCCTTGCCCTTCACAGCACAGTTTGCTAATTGTACTGGAATCGACTCTCTGTGGAGAGATTGTTTCATCCAGATTGCCTCTCCCATTTCACCTCTCTTTCCCTGCCTCTACTCCTGCCTCAGGGGAGTGATCGGATGAGAAATGTCCCCTGTAGGCACAAGTATCTGAACACTCAGTCCCCAGTTGGTGGTGGTGTTTGTATAGACTCAGGAGGTGCTGCCCCCTTCCTGGAGGAAGTGTGTCACTGGTGGCGAGGCGGCCTGGAGATCTTCCAGTTCAGCTCTCTGCTTATGCGTGCATCTGAAGATGTGAATAGTCAGGTTCTGCTCCAACCGTCATGCCTGCCACTCGCTGCTGTGCTCCCCTACCGTGATGGACTCTTAGCCCCCTGGAATTGTAAGCCCAAATAAACCTTTCCTCCTGTGTGCAGCCTTTGGTAATGGTGTTTTATCACACCAATAGGAAAATAACTAAGATACTCAGTGAGTGTGGAAAGAATGCCCACTACTGTCTTCTATACCGGTGGTCAGCTTGTCTGGCTGAGCCATGATGCCTTCTGCCCTCAGTGCATATGTGTGTGCATGTATGTGCACATGTGTGTGTGTGTGTGTGCGCGCACTTATTCTTGTTAGTGGCTATTTGGCTTACTTGCATTATTGTGACTGTTCCTGGCCATGTGGCCACAGTGGGGGGTCTGTCTTGAACAGCATCAGTGTCCAAGGCCCTGATGTGCTGTTGTGCTTACATGTCACCCCTAATTTCACACGACTCTTCACACTACTTCATTCACATGATAGGGAACACTGAGATAGTTCACATTTTCCATCCCAGGACAACTATTCAGAAAAGAAATAGAATATTTTTTTTGACACTATCTTGCACTGGTTACAAATGGTAGCAATTGCCTGTGGGACTCTTGAGAAATTATGAAGTGTTAATTAGCAAAAGCACTGCGTATTTAAAATGCTCGGCATGTTTAAATAACTGTGGAATCAAACCTACTTTGCAATGTTGTAAAACCATCTGGTCTGAAAAATCTGAGGACTTAAATTTTGGTGCATATATTAAGAAACATGTTAGGGCCTTCTGGAAGTGGTTGTTTTATAGCATTTTTTTTTTTAGTTCCCTAGATGTGGAAGCAGGCCATGAGGCGGTGACAGTTGTGGCCTGGCAAGCTTGCATTGCTCCCTGTGCCTGTCAGCCTGGCTAAGTGACAAGGCTCACGGCTGAGATGGGGTATGATGGGTTAACATAATGCTGGCACAGGAGGCTATGCCCTATGAGGTTACACTGACAGCACGCTGTGGCCTTAAAGATGGGCACCAGTGGCCAGAGAAACTCATGGTGGCAAGTCGAGGTCTTGTCTTTCTCACCTATGAGATGGGGGAACATGTGGACCACAGCAAGATGACTTATACAGCTGCTTTCTTTGTTATTTTCAAAATGTATTAAATGGATGAACTATATCTTGACTGTATCCACCCGCATTCCCTCCCGCCAGCTCCCTTCCTCCCCCCACCACGTGTCGCTCACAGCTTCATGTCTTTTTTATAACCCACTGCATCTTATTAGTTGCTGCTCATATGCACATGGGTGTGGGCTTATCCACTGGGGCATGGGCAACCTACCGGTGACCACCCCCCAGTGACAAGTGAGTGCCCCTCCCCAGAAACTGATAGCTCCTCAGCTAGTGGCGGGGCCTTGTGAGCCCTTCCCTGGCCTGTGTTGGATTTTTAACTGGGTTGATCTCGTGCAGGTGGCCACAGCTGCTGTGAGTTGGCGTGTACAGCATCCATGTCGTGAATAGGAGCCGTCGTCTCATAGCTCTCCTCCTTGCTCCCTGGTCTTCCCCCCGCCTCACCCCTCACCCCCATACCACCACATGTGAGTGAGCCACGGTGGCAGTTGAGGTGATATCCTGTCTGTGCCAGAGCCCTCAGCAGTCTCCTGTGCTCAGCAGTCTTGACAACCATGAGTCTCTGCATCGATCACTGCCCACTGCAACGAGAAGCTCCTCTGACCTGGAAGGTCAGAGATGCCTAAGCCATAAGTTCTTAGAAGGCAGTTTGACATCGTTAGTCTTTAGGCAAAGACACCAATAGGTTCTGTCCCATACCTTCCCCCTAACTGTGGTTTTGGCCATATTTAAATCCAAGGCATGAATTCCCTCGCTTTAGGATGGTGGTTCCCAGGGGATGAAGGCTGGTACCTGATGGCTACGGACAGTGAAACTGTCACGGATGACTGTTGTGAAGCATTTTAGAGATGTCACCATGTGTATGGAATGGCCTGGGAGGATGGGAGGATACAGTCTGGGGGAAAGCAAGCCACGAGCATCTATCTGCACCATCTGCTTGTCCTTCTTTGAGGGAGTAGACCATGACAGGGCTGAAGACACTCCGTCTCGACCTGCAGCCTTACATCAGTGGTTCTCCTCCTGCCTAGCACGCTTTGAGCCCACTGCCCAGGTGCCTGGGAGCCCGAGTTACAGCTCCAGTCTTCTTGGATCAACTGCTTTGCTTATTCTTCTTTCTTTTTGGTTGGCTTTCAAGACAGGGTTTCTTTGTGTAGCCTTGGCTGTCCTGGACTCACTTTGTAGACCAGGCTGGCCTCAAACTCACTTCCTCTGCATCCCTGAGTGCTGGGATTACAGGTGTGTACCACCACGCCCAGCCTGTTTTGCTTATTTTTTATTTTTAAAAGCTATATTTGTTTATTTGTGTGTGTCCATGGGGGTGTGTGGGACCAGAGGACAACTTGCAGGAATCAGTTTTCCCCTTCCACCATACGGGTCCTGGGGACTGAGCTCAGGTCATCAGGCTCTGTGTGACCTGCTGTGCCATCTCAGTGGCGCAGGTGCTTTCACTTTACAAAACATCAAGATAACTGATGATTTATGGGTCAGATCAAACTCATCAAATTAGGGACGTAGGCTCCTATCCTTCCAGGAATTCCCCAGGCCTCCAAAAACCAGAGACACAGAAGTTCTTTTAAATTTTCTTCCTATCAAAACCAGAAACAAGCCTCATGGAAATATAAAAATCCAAGCTGAGTGCCACAAGTGCTGTGGCTTCAAGATAGCCATACTAACTGTACAGACGCTTGCTGAGACGTATAGGGTTAGGGACAGCCAGACTCACTGTGCAGACGCTTGCTGAGACGTATATAGTTAGGGACAGCCAGACTAACTGTACAGACGCTTGCTGAGACGTATAGAGTTAGGGACGGCCATACTAACTGTACAGACGCTTGCTGAGACGTATAGAGTTAGGGACAGCCATACTAACTGTACAGACGCTTGCTGAGACGTATAGAGTTAGGGACAGCCATACTAACTGTACAGACGCTTGCTGAGATGTATAGAGTTAGGGACAGCCAGACTCACTGTACAGACGCTTGCTGAGATGTATAGCATTAGCGATGGGCACGTGTTTGAGAGAATTCCTTCTAGCCGTATAATGTTTTCATTTGTGAGTTCATTACAATAGTGTGATTTTATATAAAAGAAAGGAAAAGAACAAGCTGGCTCTTGATTGACTTGCTCAAGGGCGATGAACTAGAGCCATCAGGACCCATCAGCGCTGCCCGGCTGAGCTGCTCTTCAATTCAGAAACAGGAACAAGTGCCAGGGAAGGTCAGTGCCTTTCATGCACTGCTAAAGGTAGAGCTTCCACACGCTGAAACCCTGGCCCGGAATCATGGCGGCTTGGATCCCCAGCTCCTGAGTCGTCATATCCTCCGTCACAGGGCACTTCCGGTTCCTTTGTTTCTCTGGTCCTAGGCCGTGCACCCAGAGCTCTGCACACACACATGCCACTCTAACACTCTACCACCATGGCTGTTCACTTTCCCCTTTGTCCATCATGGTTGAGGGAAGCCATGGTGGCAGGAACTCAAGACTGCTGGTCACACTGTGTTCACAGTCGGAGCAGAGACCTGAGTGCTGGTGTTCACCTGCTCGCTCCTTTGTGTTCAACCCAGGGCATAGGATGGTGCTACTCACAGCTAGCATGCCTCTTCCCAGCTCAGTTAACCTAATCTAAGACACCCACAGAGGTCTTTCCCCTTAGTGATCATAAAGCCAGTCAAGGTGACATGGCCTCCGTGGGCTCATGAGCTTTTCCTCTCAGTGTAAAACAGCTCTCCGCTAATATGGCGATGGTATTTTTAGAGTCCAGCTCAGTAATCCAGGATAATCTCATCATGAGATCCTTAACTTAATTGCACCTGCTAAGACTCACGGCCCTGGAAAGCCCACAGTGCTGTGCGTGGATGAAAGAGCCAGGGAGGGGGCAGACACAGATGCCTCGACTATGCATGGCGTTGCTGGGAAGCTGGTGGCTAATTGCCCTGTTCTTTACGAGGAGGTCACCCGGAGACACTCTTGAGCATTTCTCCTTCGATAGCTGCCATGTTGAGATGAGACCCACGGTGATAGAGGACTTGGCCAAGGTCCCACAACTTCTGGCTTCCTCGTGTCCACAGAGTGGGAGAGCTGGAGCAGGGCTCAGCTCTTGGTGGAGCAGGTACCAGAGAGTATAAACATGCTTATTCCATTCCAATAACTTTCGGTTCCCACCATATGTGCACAGCGTCCCACCAACTGCGTTGACGGCGTGAAGCCATGCACTTGATGCCTGCTACATGGGCATCTGACATGCGTCTGTCTCTCTGCTATTTCTTTCCATCTATGCTGCGCCTCATCCTAACACACTTCTTCTGTGTCTTCCCCTGCATGTGACCCCTCCGTGAATTCACCTCACAAGTTCTCCCCTCCTTTTGTGCAGTGAGAGATGAGGTCCCCTGCCCTGGTCCTCTCTTTTTACCTTGCATAAACCTCAGACTTTGCCATTTGAACTTTTTGGTTTTCTCACACTTAAAAATCTCATCCCTCACTTGTGTGTTCCACGCTTGACTCCCAAGAAAAGCCAGGAGTCCCAGGACACAAATGTGCCAGGGGCTGGCAGGACATAGCCTTTTATACCTATAGTAAGTGTTCAGGCCAGGGACATGGGGGATGGGCTGGAAGACCCACAGCCCAGCCTAGAGTTCTCACCAGCAAACAGCATTGCAGCAGGCCCCCATTTCAGCTACTGTAACAGAATTCCAGAGACCGAGTCATTTATCAAGAATAGAGGTTGTGATACTTAATACTGATTGTCAGCTCGGCTGGGTCTAGACAAGCCTCAGGGCATGCCTGTGTAGGTGTGTCTGGATTGGCTTAATGGAAGTGGGAAGACTCAACCTAAAAGTGATGATAACTTTCCTGGACTGGATTTTCTACACTGGGTAAAAACAGAGAGCTCAAGCTGAGCACCAGCGTTGGTTGCTCCCTGCTTCCTAAGTTCGAGTGCCATGTGACCAGCTGCCGCAAGCCCCTGCCGCTGTGCCTTCCCTGTCATGGTGAGCTGTACCCTCACACTGTGAATCAAAGTAGACCCACCTCCTTCTTCAGGATCTCCTGAACGGCGTTTATCACAGCACCAAGAAAAGAAGCTACAGCACAAGCTTACATAACTATGGTTCTGGAGGCGAAGTCTGCAGACATCCTGCACCAAGGAAGCAGACACAGGCGGAGAGGTCAGCCAACTGCATCCATCCTTTGGATAAGAGCTGGCTCTGGAGACTATGACCTAATCTAAGCCAGTCACGAGCATCTTGCCCTTCTGATCCGACAGTCTCCCGAAGGCCAACCCTCTTAACACCACTGCCATGGAAATTAAGTCTTAACATGAGGAAGGAACATTCTGAAAGCAACACATCTCAGAAGGGAAGGTATGGTCTGAAATCTTCCCCCTTAGTACAGAAATCCAGCCACAGACACTGCCTTCTTAGTTTTATTGATCTCAGACTCAGAATCATTAACTTTCCCCCTGAGGACGGGGGGATGAGGCAGCCTGTCCAGACGCATGCTCACTGGCAGGATGGAGTTGGGGCAGTGGTTTGTTTTTATATTTTAAACTGTTAGATTGTCAGTAAGCTACACTAGGCGTGATTGAACAGTAGCCCCCTGGCTTGGGTGAGTCCGTAGTTGTCAGGCCCTGCGCAAGGCCAGAGCTTTCTGTATGGTACCTCGGATAATCCTACCTGTGTCCTGTCCACAGTAGATGAATGAATAAGCTGAAGTTAGAAAATGGAAGCTGTCAGGGCCAATGAGTTGTCTCAGTGGGTACGGGCTTTCGACACCAAGTCTATGACCGGACTTTGACCCTCAGAGTCCGTATGATGGAAGGAGAAAACTGGCTCTTCTACTCCAGTTACCTCTGACTGTCACACATGCACATGCAGAGGCACAGACACAGAGTGGGGTGGGGAGAACTGAGATCCAAGCCTGAGCTCTTATTTCCAGGGTTCCTGGGGTTAGTGCCTGGGCCCTGGTAGCCCTAACAAGGCAGACTCGGCCACCTGCCCCCAGGAAGCCAGTGGAAGAGACAACAGTGTAAAGCAGAAAGTGGAGATGTGTTCAACGTGACCCCGCCCCAGCCAAGGCTGTCTTCAGGTTACTGACAGGAGGGTTAGGTGTAAATAGAGGCCACAGGGCTGACATGTAACCAGTGTTGGACAAGTTGTAGTCCACCCCAATATTGACCCATCACAGCCTCTGCCTCAGTTTCTCCCCCAAGGTAGTCTGGCAAGTTCTAAAAATGGCAAACTCTCTACCTAGAGGATAAACTCTGCCTCTGGCTGGCATTCAGCCTTTTTATCTCTCAGCATGAGATTCTAGGAGAAAATGCCAATTCCCCGGGGACCATTGTTCCAACAGTCTGTTAGCCAGAGGGGGGCACAAGAATACCATCAGCATGGCCATACCCTGACACTGGTGGGTAGACCCAGGCTCTGCGTAATTTTGTAAAAAGACAATTTTGGAGTACTCTAGAAATTGTTTAGCATTTTCTAGGGCTCCTCATTTTTTTTCCCATTCTTCCTCCAAAGTTGGAAGTATGTAGTCCAGAAATGAATGGCAGACCCCAGAGGGATTTGGTATGGCCACTGCGCCCAGTGGAGCATCTGCTACACGCTGGGCTCCTCCCCTCCCCTCACCTTCTCCTCCTCTCCCCCACACTCCTCCGTGTGTGTGTGTGTGTGTGTGTGTGTGTGTGTGTGTGTGTGTGTTGTCTGGAATCAAACCCAGGGAGCTGTGTCTCTAGGTCCTCTTGTGTTTTCCTCAGCTCAGCAAATCTGAGTCTCCTCTTCCATCTTGTACTAGGCTCTCCTCACTTATGACCTTGCACTGCTGTTTCACAGAAGAGAAGTGGCTTCCTCATCCTAAAACAGACAAACAAAAGCTGTGTGAGATCCTAAGCCTGCCCTTGTCCTGGACCTCAGGATGCAGCATGAGGGAGAAGCAGACACTGACAGACAGGCAACATGGTCTGTTTCTCTCGTGGCATCTCTTAGCCCCTTCACCGGGTAATGACACGCTCTCTACCATGGGAATGTAATGACACCATTTTCTTTCTCGTGTGCGAGCGTGCACGTGTCTAGATACGTGTGGGCACGCTCTGAGACCCGAGGCTGGTGTTGGAAACTATCCTTGACCACTCTTCCACCTCACTCATTGGGTCAGGGTCTCTCAGTGAAATGTGGGGCTCCCTAACATGGTTGTCTCTGGGGATCTTGTCTCTGCATGTGGATTGCCACCCCCGCCCCCCCCCCACAGAACCTTTACTAGGATCTTGGGGTTAGGACATTGGCCTTCATGCTTGGGAGGCAAAGGCTGTAACTGCTGAGCCATCTCCACAGCTCCAGTGACACTGACTTATAACCTGGGTTCCCATGTTTTATTCTAAGACACGCTCCTCCACACTTAAATGATCTCTGAGACTGGGATGTGTCTTCTAACCAGAGGTAACTTATAACCGAGGGGGATGGTTTCCTCCTTCAAGCTGTGATTTAGATGAACGTGGTGGGGCTGATGGTTATTTTTGCAGCTTACCCTCATCCCAGATTTGATGCCTCCCCTACATCTACCCCCACTTCTAAGACAAGCATCCATGCTGGCCCGTGTGACTCACCTCCTGTGTCCTTTTCTCAAACAGGAGATATACCGAAAACGAGGCTGACTTGAGTCACAGTATCTGTTCTCAACCTTCAACCTGGTCCCCCTAATTTGACTTCTCATTTCTTCCTTCTTTATTTATCAATACTGTTACGGCCTCTTGAGAGTTAAGATGGAAGATCATATTTTAAGAACTGGCTATTTATCTCCTTGTTCCCTCGCGTCTGCTGTTAGGAGCCCAGTCCCCCATCACTACAGATGAGCTTAGCTGAATTTAGTTTTCCACAAGTGGAGCTCCCGTTTCTAAGCTGGGGGTAGGGTGGCCTGGCTCCTTCATCCTTATTATTTCACGTCTCTACCCTGAGATGGACTGGTCATGAAGTGCAGACATTGTCCGGAGCTATGGAAGGTTGAGATAATTGTGTAAACATTGTTGTCATTCCGGAGAACATGTGGCTTCCTGAAAACTTTTGCTAGAAGCTATTTTCCATCAAGGTTGTACCTCAGGGGATTTGATTTCATCTTATCTGAAATTATAGTAAAAGAAAAACAAAAGTTGTGAGGGGCAGTGAGATGGTAAGGAAAATGCCAATGCCACAGCCGGGGAGAGGAAAACTAAGTCCAGAGATTCCACACTTGGATGCCTAGGTCCTAAAGGGACTCCCACATCGGCGGGAGGGAAGCAGAAGCCCAGAGTTCACAGGCGATTGTCTCAGAGAAAGAGAGGGCATGTGTGAGAACATTGCTAAGGAAGGATGCCAGCGGAATCAGGCCTAGAAAGTCCAACTGGCTGCTCCGTGGTCCGCCCGTCCGCTCCGTGGTCTGCCTTCCATTTGCTGGTTGCATCCATTGCCCAGACTGTTTCATCTGGTCCTCTGCATCCTGCAAGGAAGATACCATTGGAGGAAACATGGGGATAAGGCCCCTGGACTCCCAGTAACTGTTAGTCTGCATCTGTAACTGTGACGTAAACACTTGAGTTCAATCAGCTTAAAAAGAAGAAATGTCTCTTTTGGCCACAGGTGTCAAGGATTCAGCTCATGGCTGGATGGTCCCATTGCTCTGGGTCTGCGAGTGTTCGCATCATGGCTGGGTACAAAAGAGAGGACCTGACTGCATCCCCCAGTCTCCTTTAGGAGCACACTTCCATGATCTGAAAACCTCTCACCTCTTAAAGGTGTTATTACAATTTTCTCTTGTGCCCATTTTGTGAAAAACAAAACAAAGACACTACCTATCACAAACCTTGATAAAAACAACTAAAAGATTTTGACCTCCATGTATTAAAAGAGTGTTTCTTTCCAGCTGGGATGGTCAGTGGTGTTTGCTCTGTTAGTGGCAGAAGGCATCATGGGAAGCTGCTCCCTGGAGCTCTTGGCTGGGAGCATGGAAGGGTATGAGACAGGACCTCAAGCAGCACTGTCACCCTGGGCCAAACATAAAAACACTGTGATGTTTGCACTTGGCCAGGGTTTCAAGGTGCGTTCCACTGGGCTTTAGCACTCTTGCCTGAAGGCAATGGGTAGACAGGGTGACTGCCTCCTATGGCCTGGACGGATTGCTGATGAGACATGGTGACTCAGGGGAGACTTGGCCTCTGTGGTTACCTGCACAGGTCCTAAGGTCACAGACTCTTTCCCTGGAAGGATTGTGGTGGAAAGCTAGTTCCTCCCAATCTCTGCAAACCCAGAGCTTCCCACATGCCCGCCTCCCTCCTCACAAAGGCATGAAAGCCATTTGGTTTTGGGGATCCATAGCAGAAGTACCTATTGTGTGGGTTAAAGCCCAGTGTTGGAGCCTCAACGTTGGCAACAGCAAAGCTTCCATGCTGAGAACTGTCCACTTCCACACCACCGCCAAAGATGTAATGGCCCCACCCCTGAGAAGGCCTCTTGAGAGCAGGGGTTGGGGCTATGCTACTAACATCTCCAGCAGCTGGGCAGGGCCTAGCACGGGCTGAGTGTTTCATGAGAGGACTGTTTTTGAGCCCAGGTCTAGTGGAGCCCAGAGCTGACTCCATCTACCTTTGTGAGTCAGCAGACATGGTAGCATGTGTGGGCGACCTCTGGCCACTGGCACCCCTGCAGCCCACTGTGTTAGTGTGAGCACCAGAAGTGCCTCCCTGACCCCTGCCTCCTAGGCCAGAGCCAGATCAGTTCTCAGCCTGTTTGTCAGGAGCAGGAGCCAGACTTCCCTTCCCAGGCTGAACGTTGGGGCTTCTGTCACGGATACAAAGACTGGGCTTTGGGCTTGCTCTGGCCATTGGCTAATTTCCTTATTCCTTTTATACCACCACCATCACCATCATCACCATCATCACCACTACCACCATCATCACTGCTACCACCACCCCACCATCAGAATGACCACCATGACCTCCACCACCACCATGACCACCATCATCACCACCACCACCACCACCTCCACCATGACCACCACCACCACCACCACCACCATTCTTGTTGGTCTTTGGCATCTATCCACGTTCATTTGAGGGGGAGGTAGATCAGGGAACTAAGAAACAACAAGCTGACAGTCAATTAGGTGTGTTCAAATCCAGGCCCTTCTATGAACCAGGTCAGCACCCCAGATCTAGTCACTGAGGCTCCCAAGGCTTCAGCTCCTCACCTGGAAAGCCAAGGTGCTGGCTCTTCGTGGTAAGGCAGCTGCTGGGTTTCACAGCTCTGTGCACTGAATAATATCTGTGATTAAGATCTAGGTCTAGACCTTGATTCTCATAAATGTGGACCCAAAGACTCCAGCACTCTGTCCCTAGAAGCCCTGAGCAAGGTCTGTTTCAGATTAGCCTGGCCTTCAGTTCCAGATCCCGTATGAGATGACCAATTAACACGTCTACATACGTGTTTCTGTGTTTCTGTATGTTATATACACCCTCATTTTCAATTAACACAGCCTGACTATGGCTCTCTGGAGGGCTGGGAGATGTCTGTCTCTTCTGGGTGTCTTGCTCTGGTATCCAGTGTCAGTTCCTGTTTACTCCTGGCTTCTGAAGCTCCTGACCAGACCCATTGCTTCACAGTGAGAGGAAGCAGACTGAGTCCAGCCCCATGGGAAGAAGTGCTAGCTGTCATCCACGGCAACAGGTGGATGGGGGAACTTGTCTACTAGCCCCTCGGGGTGTGAGGCCCTTAGCCAGACGCTCTTAACACTCCCCTGGTCCTCTCCAGAGGAGCATGCTCCAGGAGTGCTGAAAAATCAGTACTCAGGGGGCACCCAAGGCAGGCAGCAGTGATGAACTTCTTCCGGCCAGCAGGGTTTCAGGAGACCGGTGAGGGTTTTGCTACCTCTTTCCTTTATCCTCCTTCCTCCTTTTTTAAGTACTTTGGTCCTAAGTGACCACAGCGGTTATTATATGCAGGGGAACATGGAAGAAAGTAGAACCATGTGGTGTGAGAGACTGATAAGTGTCCCCCGGGGTCCTGCCTTTATCTGAACATGGCAGGCAGGGTGTGGCTGAGTCTCTTATTCAACTGCCCACATCCATTCTGAATAACAGCAGCAAAGCCACCGCCTCTTGCACTTGTGGGAGTCTACAAGGATGGGGGATAGGTGAGTGTGGGTTCCGATGCTATGCACGAGGCCTGCAGCAAGTGCCTGTGGCTAGCCTTGTCCATAACTGACCTGGGAGGGGCAGGGCTGAGCGGTCAGGCAGCTGAGCCTGTGGCAGTGGTGACCTGCAGGGTGAGGGCAGCTTATGGCTGTTCAGGCTCTGTGTGCCAAGCATACAACTGTCTATTCTGATGCGGAGACGCCCCAGTGAACTGGTAGGAGACCGGCACCCACCTCTTAAGCTACACAGAGCTTAATCTTTAGATTTTAGCAGCATCTGGCCATATGGGCTCCTATCTGTTCTTTCTTGCATCTGCTCAGTTCTTTCCAGCCTCAGGGAGCCAGTGCACCTTCCAAGGACCACAAGGGACCTGCTGTTAGTGAGACAGGAAGGAAAATGCCCTTGGCAGTGACTTGCAGCCCAGCTTACCTGTGCCTCCAGCTTACCTGGAATTGTGGAGGGCAGAACAAAGTCCTGGTCACGCTGGGAGGGGCATCCAGGGGTCCAGGGCTTCCTGAGCCAACAGCAAAGGTCCTGTGGGAGACAAAGTTGGGGGTAACGGGTTTTTGGAAAGTGAGAGGTTGTGGGGTGTGGTTGGACATTTCCTGCTTCTTAGACCCCTGGGGTCTGTGTTGCATGTGAACTTGGAGTTGTTTGGCAGGACTAAGGATGAGTGAGTGTGGGCTATGATGCCATGTCTGAGACTTTGAGCAAGTGCCTGTGGCTGGCACTGCCTGCCTCCCAGTGCACCATTAGTCATATGTTTGCTTAGTCAGCATTTGTCCAGCACCTGCCTTACACCAGCACGCAGGGCAGAGACACACCGAGAACTCCTTCCACTTGCTAGGAGCTCTGGGTCATAGCTGTTGCCGTCGGGTTAGAAGAACAATGAAAATAGTAAAGGAAAGTGAATGACAGCTGAAGATTGGACAGAGTCCCCAGAGAGAAGACACCTGAGTGTCAGGCGATGAATAGGAAAAGGTATTCCTAGACGACCCCACCCTCCTCAGAGAGTCTGCCCATGAATTACGAGAAGCCTCAAAGCATGATGGGAAGTGGGATGGAGCAGGCACTAAGTGTCACATCCGGGTATGATTTCATTATATGTGGCCTCTGCGAGGAGAAGGGGGAGGGGAGGGAGGAAGTGGGAGAGGGAGAGAGAGAACATGTGAGCATAGACACCATGGCTCCCTTAGTGTGTGTGTAGGGCAGGGGGAGGGGGCGGTCAATGAGTTTGAATTCAACACAGGGGAAACATGCATTTGGCTTTTTAAAAGCAAATTCATAATTGCAGTTTTGTATTTAGCAAAGGCAAAAGGAGAGAATGCCTGCTCTTTTTGTAACAGGCCTCAGTTTGACTAAGTTTTGACTGAAAGAGCAGGAATTAAAGACGCCAACTCGGGGACCCTATCCAAGGGCACCGGGACTCAGCAGGACCGCAACAGGAAGGGGCCAGGTTGCGATTTTGGGACAGTGACTCCAGCAACCAGTTGGACAGCAGTCAGGAGACAGGAAAGGTCACACAGGCCGCCTCCCATTGAAGGACAGAGACAGAGGGACATAAAACTAGATCTCTGTGGCTGAAACCCACAGGGCAAAGAGAGGGGAGGCTGGCTCTCTGGTTTGCTTGGGGGCAGTTGCTGGTGGGACAGAGAGGTGGGTCAGTACAGGCACATCCAGGCCGTAGTATGCACCGGCCAAAGCCAAGGTCCACTGCTTGTGCTGACATCAAGGCTGTCATTAAAACTGGGAAAACTAGCATTTTTGTGTCTTGGGTGCACCTTCTCTTCTCCAGCCATGGGCTGGAATCCCCTGTGAGACTTTTGGTGCCTCTGTGCCAGCCTGGCAGCATACCTAGACTGGGTGGTCCTGGAGCGCCATGTGTTTGGCCTTCTGAGGCACCTAGCAGTGTCCCTCCAATTTGTGTGCTATAGCCCACTCTATCCTTTGCTTCCCAGCTCTTTGGGGTGCTGGAAGCTAAATGTAGAGGTTTTGGGGTTAGTTTTATGTCTGTTGAACACAAGCTAGAGTCACTTACTAAGAGGGGTTCACCACTGAGAAAATACTCCCATTGAGATTGCCTGTAGATGAGTCTGTTTATTTTCTTGATTAGTGACTGATGTGGGAGGGCCTAGCCCGGTGTGGGTGTTTCTAACCCTGGGCTGGTGGTCTTGGGTGGTAATAAGCAGGCTGAGCCAGCCAATAAGCAAACTGCTATGCAGAGTCCCTCTATGGCCTCTGTGTCAGGTCCTGCCTCCAGGTTTCTGCCTTGAGTTCCTGCCTCCAGGTTCCTGCCTTGAGTTCCTGCCCTGACTCCTTCAGTTGCTTTTGGACATGGTGTTTTATCATAGCACTGGAAATCCCAGCTAAGACAGGGCAGCTCTTGAGGCATGTACTGGGAAGCCACAGGAGCTGGTGCTGCTGGGAGTGCTCTGGCCCATGCAAAGCCATCTTTACACTGTGTGGATCTCCTGCCTGCTCCAGCCCAGTGCAGCCTGAGTCGAAACTTAAGCTGAGTTGTCACCCCAAGGTGGTGGGTTACAGATAATGAGAAAGAACTGAAGGAATATTTCACTTCAGTCAGGTGAGACACCATGACCCCAGGCACAGAGCTCTGGGGCACTGAGATAGGTCGTGGGAGACAGATGCCGGCCTCCTTGTCACTTCTTGGGTGAATTCTTTACTGTGCAGTTTAGTAAAGCTTATGGACACTGTTCAGCCTCCAGCAGTTCAAATCTTAGTGGGTCTTAACTTCTGAGGCAGGACTAATTCTTAGGAAGGGCTTCAGCGATATCAGCAGCTCCACCATGAGGTCAAGTAAGGAAGACAGGGCTCCAGAGGGTGTTACAATGGCTATGGCCCTGTTGTAGATAAAATAGTTAATAACATCCCTGTTCACTGGTCACCAGTGGGTGCCAGACATGCACACACAGAGCCTGGCTCTTAGAAGCATTTCCAGTCCCTGAGGTAGCAGGGTGAACCTTAGAGCTGGCCTTGATTGCAGGGTACCGAGATGTAAAGCTTTAGGCCCGCTGGATGGGCTGCAGAGGGGGCTGCCTCGGTGAGCACAGGCATGTGTACCCCCACATCCATTCTCCTTGCTCCTCACTGAGAGGCCAAGCTCCAGATGGCCCCTTCTCCAGTGTCAGGACAGGGAAGAGTAGAGCCAAGCCACAGCCATGGGTGGGGCACATAGGGGAGGCTGGCCCAGTCGCCAAAACACGTAGGGACTGGACAACAGGACATCCAAGTGAAAATAAAGGCTATCTCACACACACACACACACACACACACACACACACACACACACACACACGTGCGTGTGTGTACACCCGTGTGTGCGCCACTCATTAATCTTTGAGGATCTTTGGTCCCTGGGTTTTTGCAGGGATGACTTCCTGTGTCTGTTGAATGTCAGTGACTTTCCCTGTTAGATGACACACCCAACCAGTCTTAGCCAGGTCCTTTCCTCCCCTGCACTCTATGTGAAGTTATTTGCAGACAAGGCTCTCCCTCTTTCCTGGAGTGTGGTATCCTTCAGGCTGTTTCTGTCTCTGTGAGTGATCCTCAAATTCTTCGCCTTAGTACCTGTGAGTCCAGTGGCTGTTAGTAAAGTGTTTTGGGGGCCTTGGGCAAGAGGCCTATCTCCTGGCTCCATACTCCGCTGCTCCCACTCTCAGAGCAATTGTAGTGGCTTCTCCCTCCTCCTCCTCTCCCTCCTCCCCTTCCTCTCCCTCCTCCTCTCCCTCCTCTTCTTCTCCTCCGTCCTCCTCTTCCTCTCTCTCCTCTTCCTTCTCCTCCCTCCTCTCCCTCTGCTGTGTCCCTTCTTTTTTACCTCTTCTCTTTCTCTTCCTCCTGTCTTCCTCATCTCTTCCTCCTCCCTCTCTCCTCTCTTCCTGTCTTCCTCCTCAGGTCTTCCCTGTCCCTCTTCCTCCCTTACCCTCCTTTCTCCTTCCTTTTATCACTCCTCCCTCAGCATGCACCCAGGAAATGGGGTTTTCAAGGAAGTTTGATTCCAGCTATATAAGTGACCGAGCCTTTTTAACCTGTCAGTAGTCATGGTAGCTTTTAAACACCCATTTCCAGATCATTTCTAAGTGGGCCCCAGTATCTGTGCATAACTCGGGTGAAGATTCTCGGTGGGGATCAATGTGTGCCTGAGTTACCGACACCTGCACTTTTGTTGGCAGTTCCCACCTGGCTGCGTGAAGTGTGGCTGTGCCAGCCATCCTGGTCGTGAAGACCTGACACTGAAGACGGAGACTGGACAGGCCTGGTTCAACCCACTGGTAAGTGGTCATGGCTTTTGGAGACCGTGGGGAAAGTTGACTAAGGGGGATGTTCTAGACACTCAGATCTTTGCTCTGTACTCCCCTATCTGACTGGGAGCTACATAGAATATTGTTAGCACTCCACACCTGGTCCCATCCTTAGGTGCACAGCACCCAGAGACACTGACTCCAGGAAAAGAATCTGCCAGCAGCCCCCGCTCTGCCCAGCCGGCCCCCAGACCAGGAAGCTAGCCTATGCTCTCTGCCCACAAGGTGGCTTAACGGGTGTTGGGGGCGCAGTAGGAAGGAGTAGAGGAGTAAAGGCCTGCGCTAGGCGGGGTCCCATGTAAATAAATGCTGCCTGTGAAACCTCTTAGTGGTGGCTTGTTTCTTTCTGAAAACAAGGACAGTGGCACTCAACACATGGGGAGAGCCTGAGTATAAAAGCCACGATGGGAAATAGAGGTTTCCTGGACCCACAACCTCATTTTGGCAAAGTATCCTATCCCTGAGATAACTAGACCACCTTCCGGGCACCAGAGGTGGAGGCCCTAACCACTCTCCCTTCTGCCTGGCATGGCCACAAACAGGCGTGGAGGGCGGGGGGATCCTACAAGCCTTCCTCAGATGCAGCAACTCTCTGGAATGACTGAAAACATGCCCAACTGCTGCATTTGCAATCATGGTGTCACCACGAAGGATCTGAGTCAGAGGCAGCCAGTAGAAGAGACACATGCGGGGTCTAATGTGGCTCTTTTCTCCCAGCGTGTAGTCCTGTTCACCAACCAGGATGAACCTTCAGGCCCCAGCCGACAGGGAGGTGTTTCTTAAATCAGGGAGCTTATGCTGAGAAGTAGAAAATGCTATCTTTTGAATGTTTAACAAATTCCAAGGAAGTTTTGAAGCTGGTGAAAGGACAGAGGAAGCATCCCGGAAGCTTGCTTCCTTCATACCTGGCCCGGGAAACTTAGCAGCCCCTGTGATCTCTGGGATGCTGCATCATTTTCCTGTCTATGGTCCTTGTGTTAGCAGCGCTTGAGACAGAATTAGCTTCTTGGGCCAAAACACTTCGTTATAGTTATTTAGTGTGTGCCTGCTTACAGATGAATACTCACGAATTTCCTAATGAGAGAAGATCCCACCCCACACCCCAGTTGAGCCTAGGAAGACTAAAGACAAGGACTTGGCCACAGTTGCCATGTACCATGTCTTAAGCATTTGCCTACGCAAACTTTGCTATCCCTTAACTGGTGCTCAGTGCACTTAGGTGAATTGGCCAATGACCCCATAGCTTCTAAGTGGCATTGCTGAGATTTGAACCCTCATGGTTTTGCTTCAGCATTGCCACCTTTACCCACTGATCCATCTGCAGGTAACTGGTGGAAGGGAGTAGCAGAAAGGAGGCTTCATTTCACAGAGTCCCTGTTCCATGGGGACAGAGTTACAGCCGTCCTCAGGGGAGCACATCTGGAACCATGGCCTGAGGGCAGCCAGTTGTGACAGGGCAGCTGCGAAGACAGAATGGGCTGAAATAGAAAGCTTGGTGCTCCTGAAACTGGCTGCCTAGAGTCCTGTGGGGGGGGGTGTTGGGGTGCAGACAGCTCATCTATCCATGGTTACCCCAGGTACACCCAGGATGGGGATGCTTGATTCTATTTAAAAAACACCCAAGGCTTAGGGCTTTGACAGTGCTGTGGAGGTTGGCTTGCTACAGTGGTACCAGGTAGAGCACTAGCAGCCGAGTGGGCAGGGCCCATGGGAGGCTTCTGGCTAAAGCCCAGAGAAGCTGCTGTTCTGCCTTCATAGCTTGGATGGGAGATGTCCTCTACAACTGTCTTCCCTTTCCTTCTCACCTCAAAGGTCCAGGGAGGAGCAGTATGAGCATACCGGAGGCTCCCGGGGATGATGGGCAGGAAGGGTGTCCCCTTGCTCCACTACACCTGGATCCTCTGTCCTGTCTCTTTTACGTGGGTCCATCTGTCCCCAACTTTCACAAACACGTGTGGTCTGAGCTGGGAGGGAGCCCAGCGGTGGTCATTTTGTTCACCCCTCATGAGAGATGGGTAAGGTGAGGCAGAGGGATGGAAGGTGAGGCAGAGAGGGAAAGAGACCCACCGAGCTCATGCAGGTGTCAAGGGACAGATCGGCAGGGTACAAGTCAGCCAGTTCAAAGTGCAGGTGTCTGACTTCTAGTCCAGACCTGCTCACCTAAATGGCCCAGCCCCAGGCTTCTCTCTTCAGTTAGAATATATATGAGGCCCAGGACAGCTACGGACAGATCCAACACAAAATAATGGACTTACTTAAAACACTGTGAGTTGTTTTTGTTTTTGTGTTTTTGTTTTGCTGTAACTCAGTTGTTAGACTCTGAATGGATGACTGGCTTAGGGAAGCCCAGGGGCAGACGCCCCTGACTTAGACGAAAGCAACAAATCTGTGTTTGGATGTCTCCAAGTTCTCTGCATCTGACTTGCACCCTGCCAAATCTGTTTTAGAAGCTTAAGCGATGTTTCCTCCTCCCCTCCCTCCCTCCCTTCTCCCCTCCAATCTTTCCTGAACCCCAGTCCCTCACTCTTCATCCCCTGTTGCCAAACGTTTGCTTGATAGGACCAGTTGGTGCCTCTTGCAGGGCTTTTTAAAAGACAGAGTCTCATGTAGCACAGGTTAGACTCGAACTCTGTATGTAGCCGGTGATGACTTTGACTCCTGAGTCCTCTGTTTCTACCTCCTGAATACTGGGATTGTAAGTATGTGCTACCATACCCTGTCTATGTGGTTGAGGGGAAGGGTGTCCCATGCCTGGAGCATGCTAGGCAAGCACTCTATCAACTGAGCTACATCCCCAGTTCCTGGCAGTTGTGTTCTTTTGTGAATTTATTAACCATAGCTTTTGAGGAGGCCTGCAAAAAAAAAAGGAATATTTATGTAGTTTGTACAGGATGCTGAGCACAGACCCCAACCAGTGCCTGGATGTGCTAGGCAAGTATTTTTCACTGTGAACTACACTCCAGCCCACTACAATGAGACCAGCATTTTACTAAAGTGCCCATAGGTATTGGAGTAGCTTCTGCCCTACTCTGTAAGGGCTTGGCACAGAAAGGCTCAAGAAGGTTTGCAGGCCATATTTCCACTCCCCCTAAAAGTCTCCTCCCACTCCCCAGACTGACCAGTTAGCCTGGACCCTTGTTTGCCCAGAACCTGAAGGTGCATCAGCATCCCCGATGGGTCATCATCTCAGGAGGTCAGCCTGCCTTCTCACCTGGGTGCGGCCGTAGGGCGTGATGAATCACACCACCCTCTGCTTCAGCACGAGGTTGGCCTGCTAGAAGCATAGCCTATGCTTACCCTCTCTCCTTCTTCTGCAGGGTTCTCAGAGTGGACTGAAGCCGTAGCAGGAACATGAGTGAGGACACGGTGCCCGAGGCGGCCTCGCCGCCACCCTCTCAGGGGCAGCACTACTTTGACCGGTTCTCTGAAGACGACCCTGAGTACCTGCGGCTTCGCAACCGTGCAGCTGGCCTGCGGCAGGACTTCAACCTGATGGAGCAGAAGAAGCGTGTCACCATGATCCTGCAGAGCCCTGTGAGTGGGTGGGGGCAGGGAGGGCTGCTTCCCCAGAGGCCTGAAAGACCAGAGGCTCCTCTTCCCTCATTCGGGATCTTGGCAGTTTAGGCTTGCTGAGTGAGACGGGCCTGGCCCTGTGCGTGTTTGATCCCCCCCACCCCCACCCCTAATCACTGGCCAAGGGCAAGCCTGGAGGTGTGCATAAATTCTGGTTCAGAAAGTAGCAGAGAGACAGGACCCTTGCCCCAGTTTCCTATGCCACAGCTGAGCTTCGGTTTCCAGTCCTCCTTTCCTGAGACAGGCCACAGATAGGACTGTGTAAGCTGAAGGATGGGTCGCCATGGGGCTGCTCTGGGGTTCCCCGTGCTGAGTAGCTGTAGAGCAAGTAGAGGCTGAAGGTTCATCCAGGATTGAGGAGGAGAGATAAGAGGAGCAAGGGATCAGGAGCCAGCCTGACGTGGATGCCTCTGAGTCTCCAGACCAGGGTGGGTTGGTGCCTGCCTCCCAGGGCCTCAGAGCGCATTACCCAGGCGGGCAGGACACTGAAAAGGCGGATGGCTGAGGAGGCTAGAGTGCCGCTGAACCCTGGGTAGAGAAGAAGAGCAAAGGAGAGAGAGAGAGAGAGGTGGGGAAGAGTGGGAGAGGAGAGCCCTTGGGGCTCTGTAGGGCACAGGCTGGCAAGCCCAGGGAGGAAGCTGGCATCTCCAGGGGCTTTTTAGAATAGGGCACCCCATGGTCTGTGGGCAGTTTTCTCCAGAAGCACGCAGAGTGTTCAGAAGAATGGGAGGGAATGAGCCTAGAGCCTTCATGGCACGTGCCAGGGTCCTGGAGGGAGAAGACAGCAGGTGCTTAAAGACCTTAGGGTGGGATAACCCCTAGGCACCCAGAGAATCACCAGGGAGGGGCCGCAGAGTAGAGCAGCAGCAGCCATGGTCAGTGAGTGGGGCAGGGTATCGGGATACAGGACCCTGGCTTCTTTAGGCTCCTCAGCATCATATAGTTCCTGCCCCTCTCATGTTTCCTCCTGCCGGCTGGCCGGCGGGATAAGAAGCTCACGGAGCAGTGAGCTGAAAGGCCGAGCTTAACTTAGTACATCCCAGTGGAAGCCATGGCAGAAGTCCTCCTCTCCTCCAGAGCAGAGCCCTGGGTGTGCTAATGCGGAGGGAGGGCAGCACACTTTGTCATGCAGTGAATTCTCTCTGAAGTCAAGTCCTGCCACGCCTGGTACGGCCTTGGCCATCACTCATATAGGAGGGAGCTGGACTCTGGACTACCCCGCCCCCAGAGGAAAGGGGGGCCCAGGTCCACTACCAGAGTCTCCTTGATTACCTACCCAGCAAAGCTGAGGAGGCACCTGAGGGCCTAGTGAACCTGCCTCTGGGGAGCCCTCAGGCCCTTAGCCCTTACTGAAGAGCTGGGAGACCAGCCCCCCACCCCCACCCCCACCCCCACCGGAGCAGTGGCCTGTGAAGGAGCTGCAGGAGGGAACTGGGTGGAAGTCATCCCCTGTGCAGAGCTCAGGGACCAGCCCCAAGGGACCTGCAGGGGCCTCAGTCCTCCTGTGAGGAGCTGGGCACCCGTCCCCGGGGACGTGTGGGGCCTCAGCCTCTTGTGAGGACCTGCTGGGCCCTCTGCCCTCCATAATTAGCAGGCCACCAACCCCGCGCCCCCCGCTTGCTGCAGTCTTTCAGGGAGGAGCTGGAAGGCCTCATCCAGGAGCAGATGAAGAAAGGCAACAACTCGTCCAACATCTGGGCCCTGCGACAGATCGCAGACTTCATGGCCAGCACCTCCCACGCAGTCTTCCCAGCTTCTTCCATGAGTACGTGGGCATCTGGGCGTCTGCCAGGAGCAGAGGAGGAGCGGGGAGGAGGGAGGGAAGGGAGGAGGAAGCACCAGAGGCAGCTTGGTTGCTAGGCAATGGCCAAGCTGCAGTTGCGTCAGCAGGCCCGAGCAGAGAGATGCCTGGCTCTGCCTCTGATGTTGCTGTGAATTAAAGACCCACAGGAGAACTGTTCATGGTGCCAGGAGTAGGGAGGCGGGAGGTGACTTCAGGGGATGAGAAGAGGCGAGTGGAGCCAGGAGGCCAGCCGGGATAATGGCTGTTGAGCAGTAAGAGGAGCTGGGGCTGTGTGTGGGTTCCCTTCCGGGACTATGCGACTCTGCCCACAGCCTTGAAGCTGCCCTCGCTCCATATGACACAGATGTATAGGGTAATGGTTGGAGCTAAGAAAAACATTTGAGAAAGAAAAGCCAAAACATTCGCCACTGTGTTCTGGGAACTCTAAAAATCACTGTTTTATTTTGATGTATCTTTTCAACTTTTTTCTTTTAATAGAGTTTACTGGAATCAAGAATATGAATATATCATACATAATTTTAATGGTATAGCAACTAAATGTTTGCATCATAAGTATGGTTCGGCAATGGAAGTTTTGTGGATGTGTGCTGTTGAATCAGTTGCTCCTTACTAGATTTTCAGCTTGTGCTCAGCTTTTTGCTATTATGAACCACAACGGGGTAGACATCCTGGTAAATAAATTTGATGTTATATGCGCAACTGTCTCCTGAAGATAAATTATAATTAGACAATAATGAATTGACTGAGCTGCCTTCTGAAGATAACTTGTAAGAATTGCTAAAGGAATGCAAATATGTGCTTGAGGACATACAGTCTAATGCAGAGTGGGCCCTCTCACCATCCTGGGGAAAGAGACTTGCCAGCCTTGCTCTCAACAGAGTGTGGTGGGCCTCGCCTTCCCCCGTTTTATCTTAGACAGTTAGTTACCATTTCCTTTCCCGGAGACAGGCTGTACCTAGAACTTCATCTGTGCTTTTTTATAGCAAAATGTTTTTGCCCATACTTAGCCAATTTTCCTACTAGTGTATTTTGAATAGGTTTTCAAATCTTTAGAAATATGCAAACTGGGTATGGTGGCACACGCCTTTAATCCCAGCACTCAGGAGGCAGAGGCAGGCAGATTGCTGTGAGTTTGAGGCCAGCCTGGTCTACAAAGTGAGTCCAGGATAGCCACTTCCTTGTGACATGTCAAATTATATTACACTTATTTTTTCAGTTTCTCTTTTGGCTTTTAATTTTGTTCACAGCATTTTTTTTTATTGTAGAATATATTTTTATAGAACAGAGCCCTCTGTTATTTTCCATGTGTCTCTGCTTTAGCCACATGCCTTGACAGTAGGACAAAGGGCCATAGTTAGTCACCAATTTATGTTAACTTCTTGTACAAATGTATTCTATAAAGAAATTTTGGAGTTATGTATACACCATGATGTGAGTGTAGAGGTCAGACAGCAGCCCACAGGAGCTGTTTCTCTCCTCCTACCACGTGAGTCCCTTGTCGCAAGCACTTTTACCTACTGAGCCATCTTACTGGCCTTGTGTTTTTGTATATAAGAAATCACATAATCTGCAATGTTACCATTTTACCTCTGTCTGCTAGCATTTTGCCTTTGGGCTTATTTTTTTCTAGTTGGCTGGGTTTACCCCCAAGGCATTAGATGATGTTTAATAATTTAGAGTGGGCATCCTTGTCTTGTATCTGACTTTAATGGAAATTCACCACAGAGTTGGAGATCATTATTCCTTATCATGTTGAGAAAATGTCTTTTTCTTCTAGCTCATAGCAACTCTTTCTCAGAAATAGATTTTTAGGTTTATAAAATGCATTTGGGGCATTGATTCTTCCCCCGCCCCCCCTTGAGCAACTGTCACAATGAGTTATAGTAATAGATCTCTGAATATTGGAATATGCAGAATTTTGAGATACATGAAATAAATCACCTCTAGGTTCTGTGTGTGTGTGTGTGTGTGTGTGTGTGTGTGTGTGTGTGTGTGTGTATACATGCATTCATGTTCACATGTAAGCATATATACATGTGGAAACCAAAGTTCCATCTTAGGGGTTGAAGTTTTTTGGGAGCAGCCCACCACATTTTTTGAGGTGAGGCCTAGAACTCACCAAGTCAGCAAGGCCAGCAGCCCCAGTGCTCCTGTTCCCTCCTGCCCAGGGCTGGGACTACATACTCGACTCCCCCACCGTTGGTTCTGATGATGAACACAGGCCCTCCTCCATGCATGGCAGCTTCGTGACGCACCAAGCCGTCTACTCGGCCCCAACTCCTTGTTCTGATACACTGCTCTGGGTTTTATTGTTAGAATTCTGCTAAGGATTTGTACACACATATTCTAATGTGGCATTGAGCAGTCCACTCCAGAGCAGTCAGCCACGACTTTATATCAGGACCTAAGGAGACTCCGCCTTTCTCCTTTCATCTGCCCTGACGGAGTTTAAACAAGGCAGGAACATCTCTCTTGAGAAATCATCCAGATCTGGGAAATTTTCAGAAATTGTTGAAATTTACCCCACATCAATTTATCTGGCATTTAGATTTTTTTGTTTTGCTGTCGTGTCAGTAAAATTTGGTCATATATTTTATATGAAGTTATCTGTTTCAATGGATTGTCTTTAAAATGAAGTGATTTACAATTTTCTTTTCATTGTTGAATTTTGTGCCAAGTGGTGGCTGGGCTCTGTGCTGGCTTCTGCTGCCGTGTGTTCTCAGTTTCCCTTTTGATCAAATCACATTTGTCTATTCATAGGTCTTCGACACTAATTCTTGGATTTACTTATTGGTTCTAAAATTTTTCCTGGTTACTAACTTCTTTTCCAGCAGCAGGGATGAAGCCCAGAGCTTTACACATACTAGGCAAGCGCTGCTCCACCCAGCTCCACCACAGCCTTTTGTGGGAAGAGAGGGAGCAGAGTCTAGTCACACAGTTCTGACTGGCCAAAAAGTTCAACCCTCTTGTCTTCACCTCACAAAATACCAGGACTACAGGTAGACAGCACCACATCTGGCTAACTTTGCTTTTGTAGTTACTATCTTCCACAGTATTTCTACTCTAGTTTGTTTCTCATTGCTGTGATAAAAGCAGCGGAGAGGCAAGGCTTTAATTTGGCTTACGTGTCAGCTCATCCCCGAGGGATGTCAAGGCAGGAGCTCACGCAGGGCAGGAGCCTGGAAGCAAGAACTGAGGCAGAATGCACGGAGGAGTGTGCTGCCATGGCTTGCTCAGCCTGGTATTTAATAAGCCAGGACCACAGGGCCAGGGCTGGCCACACCTACTGTGAGCTGGACCCTCCCCCATCAGTCATTAAACAAGGAAAGGTGCCCACAGACTTGCCTAGAGGTCAATCGGATGCACGTGACTCCCCAGATAAGATTCCCTCTTCCTAGATATGTCTAGATTTGTATCCAGCTCACAAAAGCACCTTCTCTATGAATGATTTTTATCCTTTGTGGGTTTTTTTCTATGATAAAATAAACTGAGTTGGGTGTGTTTTCATATTTAGCTCAGTGCTGAGGACACCTGTGGCTGTGGACTTGGGAGCGTCTTTTGGCTTCATGCAACGGACAGTTGCAGCTGCTGCTTTAGTTCTGTGTGACAGTGCTGGCCCTGGGCCACAGTGGCACGCGTGTCAAGCGTGTCCTGAGCAGCCCCAGTCGGCCTGGCTTTTAAGCCCAGGAGCTGCCTTTTCTCATTGCAGAGCAGTTAAATGCTTGTTCTTCTATAGGTCGGTTAATGTCAGGCTTCATAGAATTAGAAAACACGTCCTGCTTAAGTTCCATGTCAAGGATTTGCTGAGAGCCTTTTGCAGCCTAATATAATTATTTTTAGGTGATCTATGGTTAGAGTCTAACTCCAGGACACTCTGTTTCATCTGTATCTCCATTTTCATTGGATTTTGTCAAAAGTGAGGGTTGGTCCGTTCATTTCACTTACTCTTCATTTCTCTTTGTACTTAGTGTCGTTTTACATCATGTCTTGTTTGTTTTGAGACAGGGTCTCACTGGGTGGAGCAGGCTGGCCTTGATTCTCCCACCCCGACATCCCTAGTGCTGGAATTGCAGAAGTGTGCCAACACACCCGAGCAGCCTTGACATAGTACACTAGAGCACAGGCGCGCACTGCAGCCGCAGCCTCATCATAGAACCTTGCTCTGCATAGTATGGCCTGCAAATGGCTGTCTCTGCCCAAGAAAAGATTATTTTTCCCAACTTTCGGTTTGATAATAATAATATGACTGTAACCTTTTTATTCAACCAGTATACTTAAAAAAAAGTGTGGGGGAGTAGGTGGGTGCACTGTGTGTGTGTGTGTGTGTGTGTGTGTGTGTGTGTGTGTGTGTATACATGTATGTATCTGACATGGGTGCTGGGAACTGAACTCAGTCCATGCAATACCAACACCTGCTCCTGACGGCTGACATGGCTCCAGCCTTTAACTTGTATGCCTTCCTTTGCTCCCTTGCCTGAAGCTCATAGGCAGTGACCATCATGACCTCCTACATCTGGGGTGCTCTGGGGACAAAATGTCTAGGCCCCTACCCACTGGAGCCCATTTCCAAATCTCTCAGCTGTTCCCCTCAAATTCCTAGAGAAAAGCAACACATGCCTCAATGGCGGCCTGTCCTAAGAGAAGCAGATGTGCACCACCAGACACTGCAGCTCTCTAGCCAGCCTTGGCTTCTGGGGTCTGTGGCTCTCAAATATGAGTTGGGGAAAAATTAAAGAAATTTCTTCCTAGATGATGTGACTTTCTATATGTCCTGTATCCAAGCCACAGAATAAGTCCTGTTGCGTGGCTACTCAAAACACAGCAACAGCAGGCCTAAAGCTGTTGCTGACATCTCTGCGTATTCCTGCTCAGAAACTTTACTCCACATTTACTCGATACCCCTACTTAGGGTTTATGGCAGCCTTGGCATTCCAGGAACACTTTGTTCATGGCTTTGAACCTTGATGGGGCTTTGCCTATTTTGTTGCCTCGGGACAGTGTCACATGTAGCCCAGGCTGGTCCAGGGTCATCTTGAATTTCTCTTCCTCTTGCTTCTGCTTCCCAAGTGAGTGCTGAGATTACAGATATGCGTCACAACCTCCTGATATTATGTAGCGCTGGGATCAGACCTCGAGACATGCGCATGTCAGGCAAGCACTGAAACACCTGCGTGGTGTCCCAGCTCTTGGCACAGTTTTCCTCCAGAAGCAGCCCCAGTCTCACTCACCTGAGCAGACAGCTCCGTAAGCCACACACGACCACTCTACAGCTTTTCGTCCTCCATGTGTGAGTCAACGGCGGTCTGGCCCTCAGGCAGGTGTCTCCCGCACAGTGGTAGCATCAGTCAGTGAGGTCTAGAGAGACACAGGACAAGGACCAGGCTGGCTGGCGGGGACTCCTGTCCTCAGGGAGATGCACTGTCCCCTCCCATCCCTGCAGACTTCTCCATGATGACACCCATCAATGACCTCCACACTGCCGACTCCCTGAACCTGGCCAAGGGGGAGCGGCTCATGCGGTGCAAGATCAGCAGCGTCTACCGCCTCCTGGACCTCTATGGCTGGGCGCAGCTCAGCGACACCTATGTCACGGTGAGGAGCAGGTGCCCTCTGCCCATTCCCCATCCTCCTATCCCCACAAAACCTGAAGGGAAGACTCCTGACTGTTAGCACGGCTAAGTGCTGTTAGCGGTCCTTGCTTAAAATCCACTCACCTCTTCGAAAATTGCTAACCACTATGGTCAACAGACTAGACAACCCGCCCAGTGGGTACCTCTTTGATGGGAACCAGCTCCTGTATCCAGGGCTGTTCCTAACTGCGTGTGGTTCCTCTGGAAGCTCTGCTTCTACAGTTTAAATAAAAACCGAACTCATGTCTTGTCATGTCTCCACGGAGGAGGGTTCACTGGAGGAGGCCTTGGCACACTGAGGTGAAGGAGGAAAGGATTTAAATAGTGCCCTTGAAACTATGCCCTCTGCCTCTCTGCGTGGCTCTGAAATGCTTACCTGTCTTCCCCCAGCTGAGAGTGAGCAAGGAGCAGGACCACTTCCTGATCAGCCCCAAGGGGGTTTCCTGCAGTGAGGTCACAGCATCTAGCCTGGTAAGTATGGTCCAGCATCAGTGCTGACCCTTACTGAGGCAACAGTACCCATCTGACCCAGGAGGGACAGGTCATCTCCACATCAGAGCCTACTGCTCTGTCCCTTGTGGAACTTACACCTGTCCTGGGCAAAGATGCATGGGCACAGTGGGTGCCTAGGGCACGATGCAGCCAGCGTGCAGGCTGGGAGAGAGGAGGGGTTGGTAGGTGCCCGTGTAGACTGCGGGCTTGAGGTTAGACCACAGGTCGTAAGGTTAGACCACAGGTCGTAAGGAAGGCTTCCTTGGACAGGGACACATTGGAACAGGGGCACAAGAGACTTGCAAGTGTGGCTTAGCATTCGGAATCTGGAGGTGGAGGCAAAGTGTGTTTCCTTTGCTCATGGATTGCCTTGACAGGGATGAGGAGGCCAGGAGCATTAGGACGACTGCTCAGTGCTCATTCTGTGATCTATGAGGGAAAGGCTGGGCTTGCGGGCTTAGTGGACCTTGTGATCAGCGGGGCTGGCATCTGAGAGTGAATATGAGAAGGGAGGGGTGTTCCCTGAAGCAGAGGCAGTTGGCATTTGGCTGCAGTGGGTTCAGAAGCAGTTTGTCCCCAAGACACAGGCTTAAGGAGGACCACCAGCAGGAGGTGGTCTGGGGTGTGGGCAGATGCTGCAGGCTGGTGGGGGTCGCCAGCAGGAGGTGGTCTGGGGTGCTGTGTATGGATGTGAAACTCCTACCCTCGAAAGGGGGGTGAGGTTGATGAGGGAGAAAGGAGGAGGTGACATTACTGGGGTGCCATTTCTTGCGCTATCCTACCAGTTGGCCTCTTTTATAAAGTTGCACAGCAGCAGAGTCTGAAGCAAAGCCCGTGTCGCTGGGGGCAGTCCTCAGAGTTCTCCTCTAGACGGAGGCACCAGATGGGCTGGCCACCATCCTATTTGGCTATGGGGATTCTTGAATGACAAGTCACAGGTCTTGTTTGTTGGCTCTGTTTCTTAACAATTAAACTTCATTATACAACACAACTAGCTTACACAAGAGGGAAAAAGGTTAAAGGGGAAAAAAAGAGTGAACCTTCTGGTATCCGTTCCACGGGATCGGTCCCTAGGTGTCTCTGGCCTACGCGCTGGTCCAGCCTGTTGGCTGATCCTCCTTCCCATCCAAGTGAGCTCAAGCCCGGTCTCAACCAGTTGCTGCTCTCCCGTCTCTGCCTGCCTGTCTCGCCTGTGAAGGACAGTCTCCTTCTCCCATTGAGGGTCGATTAGAAACACAATAGTCCAGGTGGAGTCCCCAGGCCCCCTTCCTGAATTCCAGGCCCAGGATGGCTCCACACAGTCTATCTCAAGGTTAATCTCAGGGAGTATCCATGGTATGCCCAAGGGTAAAGCCCGCCAAGATTGCTTTCACCTGTGACAAAACTTAGTCTTTCCCACACTTGTTCCTTATCCTTGATGAGATAAGGAAAAGATGAGCCAGAGAGGGGCCTCCCTAGAGAGAGAGGGGCCTCCACAGAGAGAGGGGTCTCCACAGAGAGAGAGAGGGGCCTCCACAGAGAGAGAGAGGGGCCTCCACAGAGAGAGGGGTCTCCACAGAGAGAGAGGGGTCTCCACAGAGAGAGAGGGGCCTCCACAGAGAGAGGGGTCTCCACAGAGAGAGGGGTCTCCACAGAGAGAGAGAGGGGCCTCCACAGAGAGAGAGGGGTCTCCACAGAGAGAGGGGTCTCCACAGAGAGAGAGAGAGGGGCCTCCACAGAGAGAGAGGGGTCTCCACAGAGAGAGGGGCCTCCACAGAGAGAGGGGTCTCCACAGAGAGAGAGGGGCCTCCACAGAGAGAGAGGAGCCTCCACAGAGAGAGAGGAGCCTCCACAGAGAGAGGGGCCTCCACAGAGAGAGAGAGGGGCCTCCACAGAGAGAGGGGTCTCCACAGAGAGAGAGAGGGGCCTCCACAGAGAGAGAGAGGGGCCTCCACAGAGAGAGGGGTCTCCACAGAGAGAGAGGGGTCTCCACAGAGAGAGGGGTCTCCACAGAGAGAGGGGTCTCCACAGAGAGAGAGAGAGGGGCCTCCACAGAGAGAGAGGGGTCTCCACAGAGAGAGGGGTCTCCACAGAGAGAGGGGTCTCCACAGAGAGAGAGAGAGGGGCCTCCACAGAGAGAGAGGGGTCTCCACAGAGAGAGGGGCCTCCACAGAGAGAGGGGTCTCCACAGAGAGAGAGGGGCCTCCACAGAGAGAGAGGAGCCTCCACAGAGAGAGAGGAGCCTCCACAGAGAGAGAGGAGCCTCCACAAAGAGAGGGGCCTCCACAGAGAGAGAGAGGGGCCTCCACAGAGAGAGAGGAGTCTCCACAGAGAGAGAGGGGCCTCCACAGAGAGAGAGGGGTCTCCACAGAGAGAGGGGTCTCCACAGAGAGAGAGGGGCCTCCACAGAGAGAGAGAGGGGCCTCCACAGAGAGAGGGGTCTCCACAGAGAGAGGGGTCTCCACAGAGAGAGAGAGGGGCCTCCACAGAGAGAGAGGGGCCTCCACAGAGAGAGGGGTCTCCACAGAGAGAGGGGCCTCCACAGAGAGAGAGGGGTCTCCACAGAGAGAGAGGGGCCTCCACAGAGAGAGGGGTCTCCACAGAGAGAGAGGGGCCTCCACAGAGAGAGAGAGGGGCCTCCACAGAGAGAGAGGGGTCTCCACACAGAGAGAGGGGTCTCCACAGAGAGAGGGGCCTCCACAGAGAGAGGGGCCTCCACAGAGAGAGAGGAGCTTCCACAGAGAGAGGGGTCTCCACAGAGAGAGAGGGGCCTCCACAGAGAGAGAGGAGCCTCCACAGAGAGAGAGGGGCCTCCACAGAGAGAGAGGGGCCTCCACAGAGAGAGAGGGGCCTCCACAGAGAGAGAGGGGCCTCCACAGAGAGAGAGGGGCCTCCACAGAGAGAGAGGAGCCTCCACAGAGAGAGGGGCCTCCACAGAGAGAGAGGAGCCTCCACAGAGAGAGAGGGGCCTCCACAGAGAGAGAGGAGCCTCCACAGAGAGAGAGGAGCCTCCACAGAGAGAGAGGGGCCTCCACAGAGAGAGAGGGGCCTCCTCAGAGAGAGAGGGGCCTCCACAGAGAGAGAGGAGCCTCCACAGAGAGAGAGAGGGGCCTCCACAGAGAGAGAGGAGCCTCCACAGAGAGAGGGGCCTCCACAGAGAGAGAGGGGCCTCCACAGAGAGGGGGATCTGACTGGGCCACTTTGAGGAACTGGAGAATCAGACTGAGAATAAATGCTTGTTTTAAGGAGTGTGAGCTGGAGGAGCCACTGTGATACCCAGCCAGCATCAGGCCACTCCTGAGACAGGTTCATTTTATAAAACTCACTCCACAGAGAAGTTTGCAGTGGGGTCTGTTGGATGTCAGCACATGATGCACCTTTCCCCACACCACGATGCCGCTGTCTTTTTGTCCTACATTTGCCTGTGGCCTTTTGGGCATGGGGCATGGGGCCATTTGTGGAGCTGCCTTCAGTGTTAAGTCTGGGTGTCATAGGTGCTTCTGTTTTGAGGGCTAACATTACAGTGAATTTGGGGGGGGGGCGTGTTTCAAAACAGGGTTTCTCTGTAGTCTTAACTAGCCTACACTTCCTTTGTAGACCAGGCTGGCCTTAAACTCACAGAGATCCACCTGCCTCTGCCTCCCTGAGAGCTGGGATTGCAGGTGTGCACCACCACGCCCAGTTTGATTTTTTTTTTTAAGAAACTAAAATATAGCATGTTTGTGTATAAGGTATAATTATATCCAAGTGAGCCCAGGCTTGCAGGGTGGGGACCAGAGCATGTGCTCGCTGAAGTGTTAGGACAACAGTTCTCAACCATGTGGGTCAGGACCTCTTTGGGGTCACAGATTTCCTGCATATCAGGTATTTATATTATGATTCATAACTAGCAAAATTACAGTTATGAAGTAGGAACCAAATAACTTGATGGTTGGGGGTCACCACCACATGAGGAACTGTATTAAAGGGTCCCAGCATTACAAAAGTTGAGAACCACTGGGTTAGGAGGGCCTTGCCTCCGAATTCGGCTTTGTGTTGGGTGATTTGGGTACTTGAGGGGTGGGCCTTGAAGTGCGCTGGGAGGGCTGGTGGGGGCCATCTTGAGGATGAAACATCCTCCCATTTCTACACAGGAGGCCGCTTGTGATGTGCCCTCTCCCGCCCCCTTCCTCTTTCTCCCTCCCCCTCCGTTCTTTCTTGCTGTCTCCTTTACACACATATTGTGTGCGACCTTTCTTAGCCACCTGCTGGTCTCCTGGCGTAGAGAACAGGCTAAGAGGGCGACTTCTTTCCACAGGGCTCTTTCCTGTGCCTGGTGAAAGGTGTCCGGTATATCATTCTCTTTACTTTTGTGTGCTACGATGTTTCTAAAATGAGATGGCTCAGCTTAGACATGGCTTCCTCTGGGAAGGTTTCTCCTGGCACTCAAGACTCCTCTCGACTGCTTCTAGAAGATTCTATCACTGTCTCTCTTCTAGTTCATTACTCAGCTTGGGGATCTAGGGGCTACAGCCTGGACATCATTTGGGAAATTGTTAAAAGCACCAATTCCTCTATGCTTAAAGTCTTATTTTGATAGCTCCCGAAGCAATGCATAATAAAATCAGCGCCACCCACCACCCCTTAAGGCTCACTGCAGGCAGGACCCCCTGTTGCTCTTCCCTAACACCAAAGCCAGTCATTACTCCTGTTGTCCGGAGCGGTGGACACGGGCTGGGGAACACTCTGAGTCCATGTGTGGAAACGGTTAGGAGCGCGTGGGTCCGCCACTCCGAGTCTGTTCTCTTCTTTACTGCCTAGATCAAGGTGAACATCCTGGGAGAGGTGGTGGAAAAGGGCAGCAGCTGCTTTCCGGTGGACACCACGGGCTTCAGTCTGCACTCAGCCATCTATGCCGCCAGGCCCGACGTGCGGTGTGCCATCCACCTGCACACACCGGCCACAGCAGCGGTGAGTAGGGCCTCCCACCCGGTGCCAGGATTCCCGTGGCAGCCCGTATCTCCTGAGGAGACATCATCCGGGGTAGCAATGCCATCATTTAAACATTCTGGAAAGGGGGCAGCGAGATGGGTCAGGGGTTAAGAGCACTGGCTGCCCTTCCAGAGGACCTTGCTCCCATGTTCCCATTTTCAGCACTCACATGGCCCTAGTCCCAGGGAATTTGACACCCTCTAGTCTGGCCTTCACAGGCACTGCAAGCATGTGATACGCAGACAGGCCTGAAGGCAAAACACCCAGACACATAAAAATAAAATTTAAAAAAAATTTTTTTAATTCTAGCAGGATCTAGAACTCAGGCCAGGAGAGCAGATGGTCAGTGAAGGACTCTGTTCTAGCTCTCCTTTCATGTACCAAGGTCTTGGTGAAAGGTGACGCGAGGAAAGTGCACTTCACAGCATCTCCCACTCAGCCGGACAGCTGCACCCCCCGCGTGTCCCCCCACATGAGTGTTGTTGGGTTTCAGGGCTGCCCTGGCCCCGCACGCCCCAGACCTTCAGAGAAGAGGACAAGGAGCTGTTGAAAACTGAGCTCCAGGCAGCTGAGGTCTGGAGAAGGGTCCAGTAAAACTGGGAAGGAGTAGAGAGAGAGGCACATCACAGATGGCAGGTAGCGCCTGAGGCCACCTCTCTGTGTGTGCAGAGGACCCTGCATGGTCGCTTGAGGAATGGTAGACTCTGGGCATGGCCTTGAGCACCGTTTTCTTTTCTGCTGACACTAGACCACACACCTGTAGGGCAGAGCACATGGCTCCAACACATTTCAGGCCAGGAGGGCAGACACCGGCCAGAATTAGGACCAAGACTCAGTGGTGTTTCTGTGTGGAGGGTCTCTGCAGTCTTGGGCTGATTTGGACCAGTGAGGCAAGGGGGAGTGAGGCCCGTTGCACCTCACTATGCTGTTTGCTTTTAGTGAAAGATAGGGTAGGATGCTGCTAGCTTTTTTTTGTGTGTGTGTGTGGGGGGGGGGGGTATTTTCTCAACTGATGTTCCCTCTTCTAAGATGACTCCATCTTGTGTCAAGAGTTAACATAGAACTCCACGTCCAGCACTAATCCTGCCCCAGGACCACACGGGGGGGGGGGGGGGGAGATACTGGTTGGTCAAGAACATTTCTGCCACTCCTGCCTCCTCGCAGAGTCACAGACCAGGAGCCTCCTCGGGTGTGCTCTGCCCAGCAGTCCTCACAGCTGTTGCAGTGATGTGCACATGTGACGGACCCCCGATAAAGCCCTCAATGGGAAAGCATCCTGGCTGGTGCAGAATTCTACCTCCTCATGATTCTCCCACACTCCCTGGCCCCAGAGCAGGGCTGGCCTGATGTGCTCTGAGGAGAGAGGGCCAGTGCCCGCTGGGGCCTGGGCTGCAGTTGCTAAGCAACTGTTGTTTCCATGTAGGTGTCAGCTATGAAGTGTGGCCTCCTGCCTGTCTCCCATAATGCCCTGCTGGTGGGGGACATGGCCTACTATGACTTCAATGGAGAAATGGAGCAGGAAGTGGATCGAATCAACTTGCAGAAGTGCCTTGGACCCACCTGCAAGGTTTGTTTCTGGGAGGGTGCTAGGCAGTGGTACTGTCCAAAGCTGATACCACAGGGCTGTGGAGACAGCTTGGTAAAGAGCTTGCTGTACAGGAGCTGACTTCCATCCTCAGTGCCCACATAAAAAGCTTCGTGTGGCGGTTATGGACCTATAACACCAGTGCCGGGAGGCGGATCCCTGGGGCTTGTGTGGCCAATCTGTCTGACTGTGTTCGTGAACTCCAGGTTAATGAAAGCCTGTGTTTCTTGGCCAGGCATGGTGGCGCATGCTTTTAATCCCAGGCAGGAGGATCGCTGTGAGTTCGAGACCAGCCTGGTCTACAAAGCGAGTCTAGGACAGCCAAGGCTACACAGAGAAACGCTGTCTCGAAAAACCAAAAAAAAAAAAGAAAGAAAGAAAAGAAAAGAAAGACTGTGTCTCCAAAATCATCTGGTACACACACACACACACACGCGCGCGCGCGCGCACACACACACACACACACAGACACACACACAGGGGGGCGGGGACAGACGACAGACAGACAGACAGACAGACACAGAGAGCATTAACATCACAAAAGCAACATCTACTTATTGGAGAATATTTGTTTTATAGATATTTTTTAAGGTTTGCTTGTGTGTGTACAATGCATGTTTAGGCCAGAAGGGGGCGTCAGAGCCCCTGGAGCTGGAATTGCAGGTAATTGTGAGTGACCTGGTATAAATGCTCAGGCCTAAACTTGGGTCATCTGCAAGAGCAGAAAATACTCTCATTGCTGAGCCATTTCTCCAGCCTCCAAGTTTTATATTTTTAAGAAAGAAAAGAGATTTTTAAAAAACCACTTCTCCCACATTGCTCTGAGATGCTGATGCATGCTCTAAGGCTGTTCACACGTATTTACAAAAGCAGAAAATCAGTTCTCCTACCCTTCAGCAATGCACACTCAATGACTTTGTATTCTCATTATTTTCTCCATCAGTCAGACTACTAAATCGCACTTCACTTATGAACAGCTCTAATTTATCTGAGCAGTCCTCTCTGGTTGAACCTTCCGAGGGTTTCTTTCTATTCCACCTCACACAACCAGGAGGAAATCTCTCCAGCTAATCACTTGGCTTGAGGAGGCTCCCTTAGACACTTCTAGGGGACACACTTTATAATTCTGACTTCATATTGTTCAATTGCCTCCCACAAAAGTTGTCCCTTCTGGCCCTTTCCCCGTGCCTAATATACAGGCTGTTTCCCTACAGTCTCCCCAAATCTTAGTGCTATATTCATTAATCAGTACCATGTTTTAGTTACCAACTACTAGCACAGAGTTGGGGTGCCATCTCAGACAGAGTTCCTGAGTCCCTGCCTCCCCATCTCCACCTTAGGGGCGGAACCCTGCTACTTCCCAGCAGCCTCGGGGTGTTCTCAGCAGTGTTGGGAGTAGGCTGAAATAGCGCACCTGTGTGGGCGTGCTGATCTAAGGGAGGAGGCTCCCGTGTGCTCCTTCTAAGTCTCTGGCACTAGAGGGGAAACTCCAGCTATTCTTAGCAAGAGAGGATGCGATGAGGCGCTGAGCCCCGAGGACTCAGCTCTCTGCAGGGACATTGCCTGGCTTCAGCCTTGCCAAGGGTAAAACCAACCATGACTGTTTCTTTCAGAGAAGGAAGGAGAGCTTGACCCTTGCGGAGTCTCGATCCTGATCCAAACATATCTCTGGTCTCTTCACCGCACCCCTTTTACTGGATGCCCCTGCCAAATCAGAAACTGTTTCACCGGTAGTCCACAGTGTGCCTCCAGTTTGCCAGGAGACTTCCCATTTCTCCTGACTTCTCTTTCCTCACTTGAAAAACGTATTTGAAATAAACTGTGAGTGCCGGAGCCAAGTCTGTGGAGTACATAACCCACGAGTCCAAAGAGGTGACGTCTGGCTGCCTGTTCCTGCAAGGCCTCCTCTCAGAGCACCACTGTCAACTAAGTTACAGGGAAGAAGGTTACTGTTGAGGTCCCGGCCCTATTCGGGGCGTCAGATGATTTTGTTCACAACCTTTTCAGACTTCTGAGTTCTCTAAGGTCCCAAACCAAAGCATTGCCCCCCAAAGTCACTCAAGCCGTACAGAATCAGATTAAAACGCCCTTTTCTATTTCCTGCAGTTGGATGCACTGGGCTCCGACCACACTTAGGTTAGCAGTGGGGTTCTTGGTTACAGAGAAAGAGCAGGGAGTTTGGGGAGGGGGCTCCAGGCTTGGGGATGGGGTGGAACCTTAGTAAGATGAAAGTCTCTTAGGAATGGAGCTTTGTTTGTTTGTTTGGTTGGTTTTTGTTTTTCCAGACAAGGATTCTCTGTGTAGCCTTGGTTGTCCTGGACTCACTTTGTAGACCAGGCTGGCCTCAAACTCACAGTGATCCGCCTGCCTCTGCCTCCCGAGTGCCGGGATTAAAGGCGTGCGCCACCACGCATGGCTGGAGTGAAGCTTTTTTTAAAGGTTGATTTTATTGTATATTTTTATTTACTCATTCTGTTTGTATGTGTTGGAGTGTTGGGTGGGGGTTTTAGTTTAAACCGCCACAGCTCACGTGGAGTTCAGAGGATACAAAGGATTCAGTTCTCTCCTCCTACCATGTGGGTCTCAGGGATTGAACTAAGGTCTTCAGACTTGGTGGCAGATACCTTTCCCCGCTGAGCCATCTTGCTGGCCCAGGAGGGAGTTGCCAAGGCTTAGGTTAACTGGCTCTTCCCTCCTCCACAGATTCTGGTGCTAAGAAACCATGGCATGGTGGCCCTGGGTGACACCGTGGAGGAAGCTTTCTATAAGGCCTTCCACCTACAGGCTGCATGTGAGGTACAGGTATGTAAGGTGCTCTGGGGAGTGAGCTTGGGAGCTGTTTTGATGGGGTCCCTAGGAACTGTAGGCCTGCTAGCTATTCACCCCACCTGTCACCACTCCTTACGCTGAAGCTTTCCTGCCTACATGGGACCCATAGCCTGGAAGAATCCATCACAACATCTGACCGGTACTACTCAGATCTTGGGGCCCTGAGGCCAAGATGGGGAAAATATCCCAAGGCGCACACAAGCTCTACCACACCTGCTGTGTGTGTCACCTGGTGTGACTGTTACACCAAACTGTACCGGGGGACTCAGAGAGAGGTTGTTCTTGTTTTGCCAAGGAGTGGGATGGAGTGAGGGCAGGCTGTGCGTGGGCCAGGAGTGTGGTCAGGCATGGAGAGAGGAGTGACAGTGAGCCAGTCAGTGTTGTCATGGCAAGCAGAACAACCAAGACACCCCCAAAGGTATGCAGGGAGTCAGCTCATGTCCCTGTGCCCTCACTGGTTTACAGGTAGCTGCATAGTGAGAGTCAGCCATGAGCATGCACTCTGTGGTGATCACGTTGGGTGTGTGTGTATAGGATGTTTATCCAGCCCTGGATAGATTCATGGTCCGGCTCCCTCAGCTCCATCATCTTCAGCCCATGGAGATGTGCCCTCCATGTTGGTATGGATCAAAGTTGGCTGGCAGGAATGGCCTCTCCAGGCTAGGACACATGGTGACACTGCAGAGGCTGCAGTTCCAGGGCAAGCCAGCTCTCTGCAAGCACCACGTGGTCCCCTTCTGCCTTCATTCTGGCTGGCCTGGCACAGAAGGAAGGTCGCCACCTTTCTCAGTGTCACATGGGGTAAGGCCAGCCCAACAGTGTGGGGAGGAAGGAGGAGGAACTTTGGTACCCACGCCGTGGAGCATCACATAGACAGCTGGGAATCCAGAGAGGAATAAACGTTACAGGAAACAGAGTGAGGATCCCAAGAAACAGCAGTGGTCAGAGTTAGAGACCTGGATGGGGCCCTGGATCTGGGCCATGTCTCTGCTGTGGTACCGTCTCCCTCTACTAAGAATGTTGACTGACCTGGCCACTGGCTGGCATCAGAACTGACTGAGCCTTCAAAGGAAGATTCTGTCTCTCCTCAATCTGAACGGTAAAGGGCCCCATACCACACCTTTGCAGAAGCTTCTGTGAGGAAACAGCCCACGAGAAAAGCTCTTCTCTGCAGAGATATCCCAGCCCTCTGCACAGATGGAAAGCCCTGTCTCCTACAGGTCTACAGCGAAGGGTCCTCTCCCACGTTCAACCCTAGAAGTGGTGCCTGGTCACTTTAACCCACCGACCTGCAGCCCTAGAGCAGGGCTGTTAGTTCTGGTCCCTAACAGCCTCCCGGCTGCTGTCACTTTCTGCTCGGGACTGGCTTGATGGTGTACTTTGTCCACCCACATCCCTCTGGCAACCAGCCCAGGAAAGCATCAGTGGCTCCTCATCAGTTTCATGAACAGAGAGGTTTCTAGAGGGAGGTTTAGTCTAGAAGACAAGGAAGATTAGACACCAAGGTTAGGACGCGAGTGAGCGCAGGGGGCACAGCCTGCAGCAACTGTACTCGGGCAGCCAGCTCTGAAGGCCCGTGTCCACCATCGGCCCTGCTTGCTCCCTCAGTGGCCTTGGTGGACAGCTGAACGTGGCTGTGGACATATCCGTGGTCCAAGCCCACGCGCTGCTCACCTCTCCTGGGCACAGTGTTTTCTTTGCCTATCGGTTTGGGTTTGGAGTTCTGGGGGAAAGTGGGTCATCTCTCGCTGAGAGGCAGCTCCCCGCTCTGCTGAGAGGCAGATGGGAAGCACAGGCGGCTCTTCTCCATCTGCTACCCATCGCCATGGAAACTGCTGGAGGAAGCGATGGAGGGAGGCAGCTGGGGCAAAGTTGTGGGTGCTCTCTCCCTCCCTCCTCCTCCATTAGCAGCCAGTCCCAGGCCGCCTCTCATTTCCTGAGTGTTAACTTAGCAGCAACATCCGTGTGCAGCTCCTGAGGTCCAAAACATTCTAAACACTTTACCATATTACCTTAAAAGATTGGCCATGGGGTAGAGCATTGCCATTTTCTACTCACATGGAAACCAAAGCACAAGGGTGGTAAATGGCTGCTCTAAGCCACACGGCGAGAAGGTGGCGTGACGCACCAGTCAACCTGGCTCCCACCCAGGTCCACCCCTTAAACACACCCTAGCACTGCCTCTCGAGGGGAGCAGGGGACAGTGGAGACATGCAGACACGCATCTCGAGTACTAAGGCACGGAAAGCGCTGTAGTTGGTGTCCTCCTCTCCCAGGGTGATGGGGTTCGCCTGAGGAGATCTGAAGGGCTGACTTTTAAGGATCAGAGTGGGGTCATCTGTTGGCACAGGAGAATGCCATGTACTGGAGGTGGTGCCTAGAAACTTGGAGCCCATTTACTTGCATCTTTTTATGGACCCTTTTCTCTCTGGTCAAAACAAACATCACCAAAACCACAACTCAAACTCCCAACCCATCCTGAAACTTCAGGCAGCACAGGTTAGACCATCAGAGCCCAGCTTGTACGAGGACAGAACATGCTGCTGTAGTGACATGGCTTAGGTCTCCCTTCCCCTCTCCCAAGGCCACCTGACTAAGAGCCACTAGGTGGTGTGTATGGATGCTTTTAAGATTTAAATGGCCCACTCTGTACACATACCTCTGTCCTAATAGTTAAGTGTGCTGCCTGAAGCCACCTGCACTGCCCTCACCCCATGGAACTGTGACAGTGGGACAGGCTCTGTGTTTTGGGGGAGAGCTGTCTGACACTGCACTGCACTGCACCTGGCTGTGTCCTGTTGATGCTGGCCCTGGTGACTGATCACTCCAGCACAGGCACACGGGCTCATTCTGGGTAACAAGACTGAAGAAAAATTTTTTGGCTTCTTCCTTTGCCCAGGGCATTCTTCTGTAGACTGCTGTCCCTGCAGTAGGCCACACTCAAAGGTTATTGGCCTAAGAGTCCCCTTATTCCTTTCAAGTGTCAGAGAGACAGACAGACAAACAGGCAAGAGTCTTATGTTTCTCACTGTGTTAGTCTGTTTTCTATTGCTGTGATAAAACACTGTGACCAAAAGCAGTTTGGCGGGGGAGAGTTTATTTCCTCTTACAGCTCTCAGGTCATCGTTCATCACGCAGAGACATCAGGACAGGAACTCAGAGCAGGGACTGGAGGCAGGGATTGAAGCAGAGGCCATGGAGGAATGATGCTCACCGACTTTGCCCTCCATGGCTTGTTCAGTCTACTTTCTATATACCCCAGGACCACCTGCCAAGGGCTATCACTGCTCACAGTGGGTGGAGCCCTCCCACGTCAATCATTAATCAAGGAAATGCTCCACAGACTTGCCTATGGCCCAATCTAACTGAACTGAGGTTCCCTCTTCTCACGATTCTAGCTTATGTCACATTGACTTAAAACTAATGAACACATACACACACATGCGCATGCATGCTCACACATGTGCACACATGCACGCATACACACACATGCACGCACGCACACACAAGGAAAGAAAGAGAATAAGATAGTGACATAGCCACTTTGACTTAACAAATGTCTCCAGCCATTTTGCTTCAGATAGTTTCCTCTTGAAGAAATAAATATCACAAACAGTAATTGAAGTTCCTTCAGAACGCAGTAGCAGAGGTCTTTAATTCTTCTCAAAGAAATAAAATATTACAAACAATGATTGAGGTTTCAGATGGACACAATAGAAGACATTTTTAATCCCAGATCACAGGAGGTAGAGGCAGAAGAATCAGAAGTTCAGGGCTAGCCTAGACTACATAGCAAATTCAGGCCAGCCTGGGCTACATGAAACCTTGTCTAAAAGACAACAAAAAGTCCCCTTTGGAGTCCACCCCAGTGTCATCTTCCCCAGAAACAACTACAGTTCTGCAGTGCCCACTGTTTCCTCTCCTCTGAGGCATTATATTTTAGGTATACTTAGTTCTCTGGGGTGCTATGTCCTAGGTACCATTTTTTCTTTCTGGTGTGTTGTATCCCAGACGTGAATATCCAGTCCTCTGTGCAGTTTCATTCCTGGGGTTTAACACTTGTTATTTCTTCCTCTCTAGCTTCTCTAAGAACTGAGCCCAAGGAGAAATTATTAATGCTCTGCTCCTCCATCACAAGTCACAGCCAACAAGCATCTAGGGATTTTCCTCCAGCTCCCTAGGCCTTTCTGGACCCCAAGTTCTCCTCTGTGGCCCCACTGCCCTCTGGTGTACCCCACAACAGTTTAAGGGGTTCATAGATGCCTGCACTCTGATTCTCTGCAGGTGTCGGCTCTGTCCAGCGCTGGTGGAACGGAGAACCTCATCCTCCTGGAACAGGAGAAACGCCGGCCGCATGAGGTGGGCTCTGTGCAGTGGGCCGGCAGCACCTTTGGGCCCATGCAGAAGAGCCGGCTGGGAGAGCACGAGTTTGAAGCCCTCATGAGAATGCTGGACAACTTAGTAAGTGCCCCGTGCTGCCCCTCACAGCACTCCATAGAGACTGAGCACCCCCGGAACCAGACAGCTCAAAGCATTGGGGTTGCACAAGAACTGCCTCTGTCATGGTCAAGCTGGTAAAGGCCTCCAAGTTTGTGTTCACTTGAACAACTGTTGTGTTTTCTCCAGTACTCACGTTTCCTCCCTCCGCGAAGGGCTGAGGCATCCCCGTGTCCGTCCGTGTTCTCCACAGGAAGTAGTAGTAGTCCAGTGAAGTCAGAGTGCCCCGTCCTCATGCCCACAGCCCCTCACTGTCATCCTCACATCCATCTGTCCACACCTCCTCCAGAGTTGGTCCTGCTGCCTCCCTAATGCCGCAGCTTTAATACTGAAATCCCAGCATGCAACTGGCTCCCTTATCCCAAGCAGCAATTTTACAGTCTTCTATTACAATGAATGAATGAAGCAGCCCATAAGGAATTAGATGGGATGGCTCATTAAAGGACGCAGACGGACAGCCTCCTCCTTCTTGGAAGTAATGATTGGGTTAATAATGTGGAAAATCAGAGGAGACACTTGAGGCGTGATAGAGGGGGCAGTGAGGAGCTAGGACTTTTCAGAGCGGTGAGAAGTGAACCCTGACTTGAGGGCTTTCCTGTTTGGTTCACTGTCGTCACTGTCGTCACTCTCAAGGCCTCTTCTCGGCTTAGTCAGGTCAAGGTCATTGCAGTCATCAATACTTTCCCTCCTTTCGTCAACTCCAAGCACTTTCTGCTGCTAAGCTGACCATGAGGGTGGCTTTACAACAGTGCAATGTGCCTTCCGTGGTGAGAAGGGAGCTCCTGGCCCCATCTGCGCGCAGAGTCACCGCCCCTAAGCAAAGCGCCAGGACTTCGCTGGTAGCTTCCTGCAGGAACCCTCGCAACGCTGTGAGAAGCAGCGAGAAAGGAGGGCTCTAGCGCCATCAGATTTCACTGCGAACGCTCGGGCTGGGGGGTGGCGCGGGGGGGGGGGGGGTTGCTGGTGAGTGAGGCAGGAGCTTCAGCCAGCTCTATGCCCCAACCAAGCCAGGGCTTGCTCCTATGATCCAAGGGCAACTGACTATCATAATTATTTTGAGACAGAGAATCACTAAGCTACCAAGCTGAACTCCAGCTTGCTCTGTGGTCTATGCAGGACTTCAACCTGTCACACTCCTGCCTCAGCTGCCCGAGCAACTGGGATGACAAGGCTGAGTGACCAGGCCCATCGCAACTTGAAAGCCCCGTGACCTAGGCCTGGCCGCTCAGTTGTCTGGTGGATATTTGGGGTTGAACCGACTCCAGGTGTGCACCTCTGTCCCCCACAACACCTGGTTCTGGTTCTGTCTTCTCAGGGCTACAGAACAGGCTACACATACCGCCACCCCTTTGTCCAAGAGAAAACCAAACACAAAAGCGAAGTGGAGATCCCGGCCACGGTCACTGCTTTTGTGTTTGAGGAGGATGGGGCCCCAGTGCCTGCCCTGCGCCAGCATGCCCAGAAACAGCAGAAGGAAAAGACCCGCTGGCTTAACACGCCCAACACCTACATGCGGGTGAACGTGGCCGATGAGGTGCAGAGGAACATGGGCAGTCCCCGGCCCAAAACCACGGTAAGCGGGGAAGTCAGGCCGGCCTGGGTCGGGTGGGCTGCATTTGAAGGGAAGCAAGGCATGCAGTGGTCTTCCGGGTGCCTGTAGGCTGTGCTCGGGCCCCAGCGCCCCTAACTCCTCTTTCTTGCACTTCTGTATTGAGGTTTGGGGTGTGAGGAGCAGATTTCTGCCGAGGGCCACAGGACAGAGCCCCTTCCATCAGCACAGATTCAGGAGAGACTGGGTTCTGTGTTTCACCCCACACCCACAGAGGGCTTTGGGAAACTCCCGGGAGAGGTGGCTGAGCACTGGGCCTAGGGTCTGACACAAACCCAGGGGGACACGTTGATCACTTGTTGCCTTTCCTCTCTCCCTTTCTCCTCACTCACACAGTTCCCTATTTGATTATTTTTTTCTCGCCTGTTTTTCACATGTGAATGTGCTTTTTTTTTTTTTTTTTTGGCATGTACATGGGTTCACATGTATGTGGCGCACGGTTGATGGCTGGAACCATCCTCAAAGGCTCTTCTATACTGTTGAGGATACACCTATAATTTGCTGATATTGTTAAATTCACTTGCCCTGCCCCTGCCTTCTGAGTTACAGTGAACCACCACGCCCATTCAGGTCCCTGGGCATCCAAATGAGGGTCCCGTGCTTAAGTGGCAGGTGCTTTAATCACTGGGCATCCCTGGGCATCCAATGAGGGTCCCTGGGCTTGAGTGGCAGGTGCTTTAATCACTGGGCATCTCTTCAGCTTCCACCTTATTTGATTTTTTCCTTAACAAAAAAGTGGCCACAGCCAGTCAGAATAGGCCTCCACCAAGTGCTGATCCACTTCCCAGAGACTGGAGCCCAGTGGTGGCATGCCCAGACCTCAGCCCCAGCTCCCTGGTGTCCTTTGTGACCCACCGCCCTTCCTTGACATCTGGGTCGTCTACCACTCATCTCGGCTCTGACCCAAGAAGAGAGAACAACTCTGAATGGCTTGCTGACCTTCCATTCTGGTGGGCGGGACATCCGGTGGCCCCACCCCTCACTGGCCTGCCTTGTCTTGTCAGTGGATGAAGGCTGATGAAGTAGAGAAGTCCAGCAGTGGCATGCCCATACGCATCGAAAACCCAAACCAATTTGTGCCTCTCTACACTGACCCCCAAGAAGTGCTGGACATGAGGAACAAGGTGAGTCAGCTCTTCCGCCTTGCTTTTTGGAAGGAATCTAGGGTCCCAGAAGTGCAATTGAGTTGCTAGGTTAGAGGGACTCAGCAGTATCCTTGGTGTGACATTGGGTATGGACTACATCCTGGGCTCGGGGCCTCATGCTAGACTTACAAGGTTCTGTGGTTCTCTGTAGCTCATTTACGTAGCAAGGTGCTTGCTTTACACATTAGGTGTGCCTGAAGACATGTCCGCAGAATGGCCTTTTGTGAGCTCAGTGGCTCAGGGCCAGACGTGGAGGCAGCTCCCAGGATGGGCAGATCATGTTAGAGCAGAGAGGACCTCGTTAGGCCCATCACAGACCTCACTGGACCCCAGAGTGCCCCTCTATGCTCTGACCTCATCTTCTCCCCTCGCCCCACAGATCCGAGAGCAGAACCGACAAGACATAAAGTCCGCAGGGCCTCAGTCCCAGCTCTTGGCCAGCGTCATTGCCGAGAAGAGCCGGAGCCCGGTACAGCAGATGCCACCCCCAACTGAAGGGGAAGCTTACCTGCCTCCAGGGACTGGGCAGTGGGACCCCTGAGTCCTCGGGGCCCGCTCATCCCGTGATCTTAGGTGCCCGGGCTCTCACTACATGGTGAAGAGCCACCACACCGTGGGTGGCTCTGAGGTCCAGGGAGGATAAAGCCGGCTCACTCCTGGGTGCACCAGATAGGGAGCAACACGTAGTAGCCCGTCTGCTCATGGGAAGGCCGCTGGCCGGCTCCACGCCTTCTCAGTGTCCTGATGAGTTATGGGGGCCCAAGTGTTTCTGACCCCTGGGTTGGATGTGGCATCATCTGGCTGGTGCTCCAGACACAAGGAGGGAGGTGTGGACGGGACCGCTGTGCTTTAGGGTGGGGAGGGTAAAAGAGTAGCCATAAAAACATAGTTAGAGTTAGAAAGCGTGAAGTCACTGTTTCTGTGTTTGATGGGACGGCATCCCGTCTAGGGCTTAGTAGCAGAGTGGCATTGCAATTCTTCCTTGTGTGGCATCGTGGCTGTTCATGGCTCATGGCCAAAGGCATGACGCTTTCCTAGACAGCTGCAAATGGGACGTGCCAGGGCCCTTCCTCTCTGTAGAGCATGTCGCTGTGATCAGGTGGCAGCAGGTTATGCCCTCATATCTGCCTCCTGACCTCCCCCACCCCACGCCCCTCACCCCAACTCAGCCATGTGGGGAACTCTGAACACACCACAGGGTCAAGGTTAGAAATGGCCTGTGCTCCCAGAGGAATGAAAGCCAGGCACGGAGCAGCAGTGTCTAAAAGCAGTTGTGCCGTCCGCAGCAGGAGCGCGTTAGCATCCCTCCTCCTCCTTGGAATCTGTCTTAGACTCACCCTTGACTCTGAAACTCGTTGCAATAAGCCAGTGGCCGCCTCCCTTATGAGTGACGCCCATACGCTGTGACCCTGCGACCGGAACCCTTGGTTGTCCTGGGCTCACCTGCCTTGAGGCTTCACTCAGCTGCCTCCGCTCCCCCATAGCAAACGATACCCTTGCATAGGCTACAGCGAGGATGCCAGCTTAGGAAAAGGGTCTGTGGTTCAGTCCTCCCTTGAGCGAGCAGGACCAGATGATTCTTGAAGCTTTCAAGTGTCCACCTAGTCAGATCTCAGAGCCAGGGACTTGACCAAGGTGCAGAACAGAGGTTCTGTCAGCGCCCCTGCCAGGGCCTGCAGAACAGGCAGCTGAAGACCCTCACGGTGACTCCGGGACGCACTGCTTGGACTGAGAATGCTGCAGCACCCCTCCCCCCCTGTGTCTTGCTGTCTTAATGCTGTGTACTGTGGCTTGTGCCGCTGTTGGGGGACAAGGAGGGGGTGGCAGGGGAGGGGGCCGGCATGCTGCTTGCTCTAGCCGATGCTATGCTTGCTAGACTCTGTCTGACTTTGGGCCACCAAATGTATGCACAGTCGTGGCTTGGAAGTGTCCGTAGATGGGATTGCAATAAAGGTATGTCTTCTGCTTGGGAGCATCTTTGGATTTCATTTCAAGGGCAAAGGGTGGACCCCTATATTGACCAGGGCAGTTACAAAGTCTGAGTGTCGGGAGGATATAGCAATGGGGAGATGGACACACCCTACCCCAAGTCCCCAAGCTCGGTTCCAAGAAGCTACATGTCCCTTCCCTAGCAAGACAGCTGACTGCCAGCCTAAGTCTGAGAGGAGCTCCAGTTTGGGCCCCAGCACAGCGGTCAGAGAGCAACACACGCTCTGGTTAACTTTCAGTCTACAGAGAGCCAGCTGATGTCCAAGGGCGAAGCAGACACCAAAGACGACTCGGAGGAGACGGTGCCCAACCCCTTCAGCCAACTCACCGACCAGGAGCTGGAGGAGTACAAGAAGGAGGTGGAAAGGAAGAAGCTAGAACAGGAGCAGGAAGAAGGTGAGCTGGTGCGAGCCGGAGCTGCACTTCCTGCCAGCCCAGCAGGGGGAGCTCTGGCGCCCCATCACCAAGCAGCACTCCTGTGAGCAGCATGTCGTCAAGCCTGATCAGTTGCACAGGCAGGCACCTTTGGCCTCCCTGGCCCTGCCCACTGGATGTGAAGGAGTTAGCACTTGTAAAGTACTTAGAGTTGTGCCTTTGAGCATGATGAAGGTCAGTAAACAACAGCAGGAGTCCATCAGCCTGGTAGCCAGGCTTCTGTCAGCTAACACCTCTCGGCCTTGCTGCGGAGTCTGGAGTCCAGGCTGCCCCTCAGTTGTTGAAGCTCCTGGTATCGTGGTATGCTGGGTCGTGCTCTGTTCCCTTCTGGGCTAGCCTGAACTAAGTCATCTACACCACAGGTTCTACCTCAAATCTCTCTCTTTGGCTAGAAAGGCACCCTCTCTCCATCCCACTCTGCCCAAAGGAGCTGTCTGTCTCCTTTCTTCTAGAGCACCCCGGGGTCTGAAACCCACTTAGACTAAGCTGTGACTTAAGCAGAGAGGGGTCCTCCACCGCCACCTCTTCTCACCCAGGGCTAGACATCTTCGCAAGTACTGCTTCCTGCTTTGCTCGGAGTTCAGATGTGCCAGTGGGGGAAATAGAAAACCGTGCTGGGGATTGTCTGGAGGGAAGGTGGGAATTAGCTGAGTTAACTAGTAAGCTAGCTACTGGGAACAAGCCCTGGGTGTCCTGAGGAGAGCCAGTGATTGTTGGTCACCCCACCTCACTACCCCCCCCAACTTCCATCTATGCATGCGTTCTGGGGCTGGTTCTTTTCAGCAACACCTGCAGAGCCAGGTCCTGCCCAGGAAGGAGCCCAGATGAACCTGGGCTAAGGAGGACCCAGTAACTCCCCAGCCAGAAGTGACTACGTAGAAAAGCACTGGCTTCACACTCACCCTGTCTCCGTGTGTGCTAAGGTGGCTTTCTGTTGTTTTCAGGGGAGAAGGAAGCCGAGGAGGAGCCTGGCTCACCTGTGAAGTCCACACCTACGTCTCCGGTGCAGAGCCCGACAAAAGCAGGCACCAAGAGCCCAGCGGTCTCTCCTTCCAAGACTTTGGAGGGTGAGTGGAGCTGAGCAGGCGTCAGAAGATGCCGGCGTGGGAGGCAGGGTGGTCTGTACACTGTGGAGAACTGCTGTTAGTTGGAAGGGGGGGCATTGGTGGCCACACTCCCATGGGAAATGCTTCTGTCCTCTCTGACAGCTCTAGGCAATCTGGGTAAGACTAAATTTGTCTTATTAGAGAGCCATGCTGCTGCAGCTAAAACCAGGCCAAGCAGACTGACCCATAGAGCCCCCCACCACCTCCCAAGCTGGCCAGTTGTCCCATCTGGTCCTCAGGTGCTGATGTGGGGGAAGGAGCTCTTTCAAATGAAGGCTCTGCTCTGTCAGGTCTGAGGTGGGCCCTGAGACTCTGCATTTCTCAGGGGTGTGATACCGATGGTGTTGCCAGATGGTGTGGCTCTCAGCCGTAACTGCATATTGGAATCCTCCGGTGAACTTAGGTAGTCCTGTGGCCTGGAGCCCACTGGCAGCACTTCTCCAGGGCTCTCTAAAACGTGAATCAGTTGAAAACGGTGTCATTAGAGAGACACTAGATTAGACAGTAGAATTCCAGGCCCAACCAAAATGCTAGTTTTAGCAATTCTGAGAACCCTCTGTGCCTCAGTTTCCCTGTGTGTCAAATGGAATTATTAATGCTTTTTCCCTTGTTACAGTTCTGTGTCTAAGGGGAGTATTGGTGACAGCATACGTTGAAGGAGTCAGAGCATAATTTAAACACAGGACCTAGTTATAATTAAGACATACATTGTGACAATGCTGTTGAGTTCCATGCCACCTCCATGCTGTTCCACTGGGTTCCCCCAAAAAAACTCCACCAGATAGGGCACCCTGCCACCCAGAGACTAGCCTCTGCTGGGCTGCAGGATCCCTTTCCTAGGTGACTGGTCACCTGTGTGATGCTGGTAGCACCTCCACGCTGAGCTTCCTCCCCAAGCCAACCACCGCCTTGCATATAGGCCCAGCCTTGCTGGAGAAAACCCATCTGCTTGAGACCAGCTCTTCAAGTAGATGGCCCCCCTCCACCTCTCCACTGGCTGTGCGTGTTCATTATGTCCCACCGTGGTGTGTTGTCAATCTGTCCACAACGTCTTCCCTTCTCTTCCCATCCGTGCCTTCAAAGGACTTTCCTCCGAGTCTGAATACTTGTCTCTGTAGTAAGTATAGAGAGGCCACTCCCTAGCCCACCTCGCACTTGCAATAGCAGGGAGGAACTTCTCAAAAGAAATCTGTTTCCTCCAAGGTTTTCTTCTTGCAGCTCACAGCTCCGCCTTTGAATGTTTCATAAATGTAAAATCCACGACCAATTCCACCTGTGCTGTATGCGTGAACTAGGCTTCCTGAAAAGGACATGGACACACACATACACACACTCACACACATACACACACTCACACACTCACACACTCATGCTCACTCACTCTCGCATGGAACAAATCCCATAGAGAGGGGTAGGGAAGTGCAGGAGAGGTCATGGTCAGCAAGAATTAATTAATCATCAACCCTGCTTTGACTCCTCTAAGGAGCCTCTTCTAGAACTTTGAGCAGGACCTGGATTCTCCCAGGGCCCCAGATGCATCCTAGAGACATGCAGAGGACCTGGCCTATGTCTGTCCATTAGCACACCTGTGTAGGCTGCAGGCACACCTGTGTAGGCTGCAGGCACACCTGTGTAGGCTGCAGGCACACCTGTGTAGGCTACCGGCACACCTGTGTAGGCTGCAGGCACACCTGTGTAGGCTGCAGGCACACCTGTGTAGGCTGCAGGCACACCTGTGTAGGCTGCAGGCACACCTGTGTAGGCTACAGGCACACCTGTGTAGGCTACAGGCACACCTGTGTAGGCTGCAGGCACACCTGTGTAGGCTACAGGCACACCTGTGTAGGCTGCAGGCACACCTGTGTAGGCTACAGGCACACCTGTGTAGGCTGCAGGCACACCTGTGTAGGCTACAGGCAGGAAGTGCAGGGAGAGCCTGAGAAGGGATCCTGGCAGAAAGGGGACAAATCAGGAGATTCGGTTCCTGAGAGGAGGAGAAAACAGAAAGAGTGGAGGAGCGCAACAGTCATTCACCCACCGTGGGGCATCTCACTCACCGTGGCCGGAGTTCCCGCTCTCTTTGGTCCAACTTGGCTTGAGTTATAGAATAACACGCGTTCTAGTTTTCTCTAAAGATGCGTTCTGTGCCACAGACAACTAGAAGCACAGCTACCTTGACACAACATGGTGATGGTGTAAGCTGCAGTGTGGTGGAGCTGGGTGGCCTGGATCAGGCTCCTTGGGGCAGGCAGGTTGGACTCCTGCCCAGTAGCTGTGCTCCCGCATGTGTCTTCCCCGTTTGATGGAGGGTAACTGTCTCCAGCTACCTGTCACTGTGCTGCAGGTGCTCTTCTGCTGAGTCCGAATCTGCATCCTGCCTCCCTGACGTCTCCTTCTCCACATCTGCTCACCATGACATTTCCTTCTCTTTGACTAGGTGCACACGGATGTTATCCCTGCTCACCCTGGTCCCCGGGGAATACCCAGGGCTATAGACTGAGCTGCAAAGACATAGCTCATGTATCACATCACATGGTCACCGGTTAATCCATTACTTCATATAAGCCACTCAAAAACACGTCAGAGGGCAGGGAAACAGCACAGTGAATAGAAGTGCTTGCTGCACAAACATGTGAACTCCAGCCAGGCATGACAGTCCCTGGAAGCCCAGCACTCAGGAGGCAGAGGCAGAGGAGCCCCAGGACAAACTGGTTAGTTAGTCTAGCCAATTGATGAGCTCTGGGCTCAATTGAGAGACACTGACTCAATAAATAAAATGGATATCCATCAAGGAAGAGAGCTGATATCAGCTGTGTGTGTGTGTGTATGTGTGTGTGTGTGTGTGTGTGTGTGTGTGTGTGTGTGTTAGGGTAAAAATGAGCAATTTTGCAATGTGCTCACATAAATCCATTCTGATTATGCACCGTGTTCTTTGACTTGTGAGAACTTACAAGACCTTGATGCTGTCAACCTCCAAGACTTGCGCAAACTAGTTCTGTAGCATCAGATCACTATCCAGCTGTGGCCCACAGTGGAAGCCAGTTCTGTAGATTAAGCTGGAGTTGTCTGAGCTTAGCCCAGAGGGCCTTCAGCCCTGTGTGATATCAGCCAAGACCACAGCCAGCTACGAGCATGCCTAGGCCAGGAGTTCCAAGATGGTGCACACTCATGGATGGTACCTTGGCAGGGACAGGAAGAAGCAGTGCTCACTGGGGACATTAGGGTGGCTAGATTGGTCTTTGTCTCTGTGTCTCACTCTTCCTACCCTTTCTCTCTCCATGTGGTCTCTCTGCATTTCCACTGCTGTCACTGGACTTTATCATTGGTGGTTTAGGTCTCCCAAAGCTGTCAGGCAGAAGTTTCTAGACCTTCTTAGGTCTTTGGCTGAAGCCCAGCTCTGCAGCACTTCCCTGCATTCTGGGTGCTATAGGAAGCCATGGGGACAACGAGGGCTCCACAGAGCTGTCCACACTTAGAGGCTCTGCACTCTGGGGCCTGAGCTCTCCCACATGTCAGCAGTATATCCGGTACTTAGGGGAACTTTAATTCTCAGCCAAGGTGAGCAGGTGAAAGGAACATATTCTCAATGCAAATGTCCCACTGTGCAGCCATTGTCCTTTTATATCAAAATGGCCTGATGGCTTGATAAAAACAGGAAGTTAGAGAGTGGTAGAGCACTTGCCTAACACATGAGGCACACACACATGCACACACACACGTTCACACACACACACACACACACACACTTTGTGGCCCACTGTCTGCTTCAGGTCCTAACATGGAGAAAAACTGCATTTGCACAAGTTGAATCTGGATTATTCTTTCAGACCTTGATATTCAGGAATTTAAATGAGGACAGAAACTGGTGCCGAGCTCTGCTGGTTTGTCTTCTGCTCAGAGCGCCTCAGAAGGCAGTTGCTTGCTGCCCCCTGCTTCCTGCTTGGCGCTGAGTGCCTTGTGGGCCTTTGTGATTGGTGCAGCATGGTACCCCAACCCCGTGTCAGCACTGACCATGAATGACACTTTTCCCCAACCTTTAAAACCTTTCTTTGGCTTCTGCATGCAATGGGGAAGAGCATCCTTTTTATTAGGGAAACGTAAACCACGCATGGCAGTCACCCGTCTTGCATGCCCTGGGATATAGGTCAGGATTAGTCTGGTTGACCCTGACTTGAGCTAACGCACTTTCAGGCCCTTCTCTTAGCTCCCTTGCTGTGACTGCCTAAGTGACAGGACAGGCCAGCAGTCATGCGCCTTACCCAGGGAGGAAAGATGAGGTCCAAACTCCTCCGCAGACTTACCAGCTGTGAGGGGAGGCCAGGTACCCAGTACGGAACCTGCAGCTGACCTTGCTCAAAGAAATTCTCAAGCTTGTTGTTGCTGACTGGGAGATGTCTGCAGAAAAGTGAGAGAGAGAGAGAGAGAGAGAGAGAGAGAGAGAGAGAGGGTGGGTAGGTGGGAGGGAGAGAGCGCTGAATGGAGAACAAAGGCAGCATGTGCTAATGTGCCCTTAGAGGAGGGCAAGGCTGTTGTTAGTCTCAGTGGAAGCTGTACAGAGTGTCATTGAGCCCAACTTTGGGGAGACAAGTACTTGGACTGGTGGTCGGGGTGGAGTGGACTGTGTTGGGGTAGAAGCCAGGAGGGGGGAGTGGATATTCCTGGAAGGGGGAGACCGAAGTGAGGCTTTCCAGAGAATTGGAGCCAACGGAGCATGTGTGGATCCGGAAGGGGAGAGCATTGGTTTATGTGGCCATAGAGGCTGCATACCCACCACAGTGTCTGTGGGCTGCAAACAGGGAATCTAGGCGTTTCGTTCCCCCAGTCAGAGGGTCTGAGGACTGAAGCTTTGATAAGGCAGAAGACAGATGTCATAGCCCAAGGAGAGGGCGCTCTGCCTTCCCCTGCTGCTGCGGCTGGCTGCCACCTGGTCACATTGATAAAGTAGTTCTCCACTCATCTCTGACACTGAGTACTAATCTCTCCCAGAAACACCCAGGATGTTTTCTCAGTTCTTAGCCTGATAGTCTTTAACTCTTGAGCAAAATCAACACAGAACCATCACAGGGCTGCTGGCAGAGGTTGGAGGCTGTGGGGTGGGAAGGAATCAGATCTGAAAGGCAGAGTTCAGGGCGCCTCTGTGCCCCCTCCCCCAACCTCCAGCCCACAGGGTCTAGGAGTGGCCCCAGGTTCCCTGTGCCCAGATTTGCCCTGAATCATCCACTCCCCCTGACTCCTCCGTTTTCTCTCCCAGTTTCCTGGTCATTTAGACAGAACTCAGAACTTTCCAGCCCCTGTCCCTTCTACATCCTCCAAGTGTCCCCTATTCCCTGAGCACCTCCAAGCACCCCCACTCAAGCAAACATGAGCTCCACTGCACCTATCTCTTGGGATCTCTCCAAGATAATTTTTAACTTCATTTTCTGAGCTGCCCACAGGGGGAGGAGTTGGCTCTCGGAGCCGTGGGGTTCACCAGGTGCTCAGTAGCTGCCCCACCTCTCTAGCCAACTCTCCAGTGGTCTCCGTCCCTGTGGTGGTGAGTACAATGGGCGTGGCCTGTTTAATGTGTTCTTAAGACAGCACACACACCAGGGTCTGGGTCTGTACACCTGATTGGTGTAGGTGAAGAGACATGGGCAGTGCCCTGGGGTCAACAAATGACAGATTGAGCAGAAAGCAGAGCCCCCCTAGCAGACAGTGGAAATCATCTTAGGGGACAGAAGGCATGCTGGAGTTTGAGAAATGTGTCTAAAGTATGTCACTCGCTGGGTGGTGGTGGCACACGCCTTTAATCCTTGCACTCGGGAGGCAGAGGCAGGCAGGCAGATCGCTGTGAGTTCGAGGCCAGCCTGGTCTAAAAATCGAGTCCAGGGCAGCCAAGGCTACACAGAGAAACCCTGTCTCAAAAAACCAAAAAACCAAAAAAACAACAAAAAAAGTATGTCACCCAAGTGAGATGGAGTTGCAAAAAATTGGGAGTCTGGAGAACCAAGATGCTGAGAGAGAGGTGGGGGAGGGAGGGAGGGAGGGAGGGAGGGAGAGAGAATATCAGAGGGCAAATAGTGGCACTTGGGCGGGTGTGTTTGTATGTGTGGCTCCAGCCCAACTTAGAAGCCATGCACTGGGACAGACATGATCGGGGATGAGGTATATGAGGTGACAGAGTTCGAGGCACTTAATTACCATGTTCAATAGTCACACACGCGCTCTGCCATCTGTGGGTTGCACAGATACTCCCTGGGTACCTTCCAGGGGCTGGGCACATAACCACACAGCCTCGTCCTCTCTGTGTTTACAGTGGGATGTGCTCTAACAGACAGCTGTGATCGCCTCACAGCTGGGGGTAGAAGTTTCTATGGTGAATGCAGAAAGGATGGAATGATAAGTTCTACCTGGGGGTGAGACTGAGGTCAGGAAAGACACTGAGGAAGGCCAAGCACTTGAACAGGCCTATTATATAAGGTTACGTTTCCAGAACAGAGAGGAGAGAGGGGCCTTCCCCAGACAGCACAGGCCAGGGCTGAGGGACTAGCAATGGATGAGACCAAGTCGAAGGTGTCGGGGGTGGGGGGGGGGGGGGGGAGCATGAACAGAGAGGACCATGGCCTGACAGGTCCATGGCACTGAGGCGCACTGCCAGGTGACAGCCCTGGGAGTACACATGGAAGTGAAGGGACAGGCGCTCAGGCTGTGGGGATCAGCACCGTAGATTTTGGCAGGCTCCAGTCTGGAAAGCGGATAAACAGGAGGCAGCAGCGCGTCTCCTGCGCTAATACTCCCAGGGGAGCCTAGAAAGAACTTTGGCAGGCTAGATTGAGACGGAAGGAAGGGCCTCTCGCTGTAAGCTCTTTCCACGTTGTTGAGCCAGCCTGTTCTGTCGTAAACCCACCCCCATCCACACGGATCGCATTCACAAAGCTCCTCTGCGCCGTGGACTCCAGGGTCTTTCCTTCACCGACTTCTGCAGCATGCTTTCACCTTCCCCTCCTGTTCACCTTCCCATAGAACAGGGCATGTGCCAACCCTGATGGTGATGCTCCCACTTGAAGGTACCCACTGTTATGCCACACATACATGCACACAAACCACACACACACACACACACACACACACACACACACACACACATACAGCTCACACAGCACATGCACACGCACACATGCATATACGCACACATAAGCACACAAACCACACACACATGTACGCATGCATATACCTCACACAGCACATAAACGCATACACGCACAGTCTACACCACACTCAGATGCTCATCGCTCACACAGCACACAGCTGTGCTAGGTATACACAATACACTTGTACACACACTAGCAGGCCTCGCAACCTCTGGCATGGGAGCATGTGGAAGCCGAAGCCCAGACCTGAGCCTGTGCTGTGCAGCTCTCCGCTCTGAGCTGTGAAACGGGAAGGAGGGAACCAGACAGCTTTAAGTCGCACTCTGTGTTTCAGAGTCTGTGGCATTGTATTCCCCTACCTCCTCCTCGTACAGGAGTTGCAAAGCCTGCATAGTTGTGGAGAAGGGACGGCTGGGGGCTTGAGTGCCTGGGGTCTGAGCATGCTGCCCTTGGGTGTGGGGCCTGTGGATCCCCAGGCCGAGTAGAGCCCTGAGCCCTGCAATGAAAGGCGTCTTGGACTATTGGTTCTATGGAAATGTTGGGTCCCCCTCCTTGCTACCCCTTAAGTTCCCTGCTGCTGGGTAGGCATGAAGACCTGCGATTCGTTCTGATTGGGGCAACTGGGCTGCTTGTCATGGTGCCTCCACTGAGACGACCGTGACGTGCAGGCCCCAGCTGCTCTCCTCTCTTGGGTGTGTCTCCTCACTCACTCTGCATTAAGTGCGTGTTCAGAAGTCAACACTTGTTTCTATGTGTAGACAAGAACCCAGAGTTACCACCTGCCCAGTAGGTGTTCCTCAGGGCAGGTGGGGTGAGGCGAGAACACCGTCCCTCCTCTGTCACAGGACCCTTGCTCCCACCCCACGGCAGCCTGCACATCCACCCCTAGAAGTGCTTCTGTTGAACCCCTTGAACACTCACCTTCATGAGATCTTACAGGCTGGGGCTTCTGGTCTTTTCCTAGATGCCAAGAAAACAGAAATCAGCGGCGACGCCACCACGGAGCCTGAGCCGGAGAAACCAGAAGAGGCGGTGGTGAACGGGAAGGAGGAGGAGCCCAGCGTGGAAGAGGCCCTGAGCAAAGGACTGGGCCAGATGACCACCAACGCAGACACTGACGGCGGCGACAGCGGCAAGGACAAAACCGAGTCAGTCACCAGCGGCCCCTTGTCCCCAGAGGGTTCACCCTCCAAGTCGCCCTCCAAAAAGAAAAAGAAATTCCGAACCCCCTCCTTCCTGAAGAAGAGCAAGAAGAAGGAGAAGGTGGAATCCTGATCCGTGGCTCAGTGGGTCCTGCCGCACCCCTGCCCTCCTTCCTTACCCTCCTTCTCCCAACTCCATCCCTGGAGCACAGGGCCAAAGAGGGGTAGGGGAGGACCTGGGATCCCACTCAGAGGGGAGCTGAAAGCCGCCTTCCCAGAGCCACCAGGTGTCTTGCCCACAGTCACCATTAGCTGGCGGCAGAGGCCGCCCTAGATTTGAGCTTCCTGATTGCCATGGTCATGCTCTGTCTGCCCTCTGTTCAACACTGCCTAGTCCTGGGCTGCCTATGTTGTTAGGACACCGCCTGCCCACCTGAGCCCAGGGCAGGAAGGCCAAACACCAGGCACAATCACGAACGCTCACTGGCCGAGGCTTCCTCTGAGTAAGCTCCATCTCTTCCCAGGACTCCTGCCTCCTGCTGATGGAGGTGTCTCCCTCCACAGCAAGAAGCCATGCCTCTCTCTTCCATTTTGGGTCCCTTCTCCCTGCTCAAAGTAACCAGGCAGACTGACCGGTCTCTCCCCGCCCAATAGAAGTTAACCTTTGATCCCCAGGCTGATGGCTTAGCTTGCACTTTCCCAAACACTAACCCTGAGCTTTCTCCATGGAACCCATTGAGAGATGGATAGAAGAATCCAAGAGCCAACAGATAGGGGGCAAGCCAAGTCAGTCTGATGTGTGGGCAGGGGGTCATCAGTCTATGAGCCCAGGAGTCTGACCTATCTGACTTGTGCATCTCACAGGCTGAGAAACTAAACCCAACCGTAGCATAAGAAAAAGTCTCCTACTTGGGGCAGAAATTATGGGGAAATCTAAATCAGCTGCTGGGATCCATTGTGCGAGTAGGTCAGCGACCACTTTGGCTTTGCGTGCTATGCAGGGCTGTGCCTGCCTCACTCCTGCCTGGCAGCCAGATGTTCCTTGGCTTTCCCACATGCCCAAGAGCCCTTGCCCACAGACCATCTTACTCTTGGCCCTTGACTTTGACTGTCTGGGTCCCAACTCTGAGTCACAGGAGGGTCCAGCAGAAGGCAGTCAGAAATGAGTCCTTTGGGGCTAATTCTCTCACCAACTTTCAGAGGCATGGCTGATATTCACAACCCAGTAACTCTCTTGCATCCTGGGGCTGCTGGGCAATAGGCAGAGCTGTTATTTTAAATGCCAACACGGGTTTTTTTCCATATCCTCCCAAGGAGTAGTGTTGGTTAATGAACACTTCTGGCTCCGAGACAATCCATCTTCCTTAAAGCACAGTGTCTTCAAAGAGTGTTTCTCTTTTTCTGTCCTGATTCTTGTAAAGGTATTTTTTGAAATTTCTTGACTCATCATCTTTTTTCACTTTGCACACTTGTGTCTACAAACATTGTACAGGCTTTACCATCTGCCCTCTCGGTACTCCATTCCTCCCTGCTTATGGTAAGGAAACTGAACCCCGTCAGGAATAATTGACTTGCTGGGCAGGATCTAAAGGCTGGCTTCGAACCCAGGTCCATCTGAGCTGAGTCCTGCCTCTCCCTAGCTGTGGAGAATGGGCAGTGGCTTTAGCCCATTAGCCATCTCTGCGACTGGTCTTGGCTGGGTAGTGTTAACACTTGACATGAAATAGAGAAGCCACCGGTTTGTCACCCTCAGTAGTGCAGTCAGCTCTTGGTGAATGTGGGTAGTGTCTATGCCTCTGATAACAGAAAACTGGGCCCTCTGGTTGAAGCAGGAAATCCCGTCACAGTTGGCTGTCTCTCAATCAGAGCCAAAAGCCTACTGCAGATGTGGGGCTGCTGCCCAGGCCCCAGTTTTGCTCTGCTTTCTGGTTGGGTCAAGTCTTATGGCAGACAACTCAGTGTCCCTGTATGCAAATGCTCAGAGGTTCCTATGCTTCTGTAGGAGATGCCTTCTTAAAAATAAGATTTTGCATTTGTTCATTCATTCTCTCTTAATCTTCATTAAGCATCTACTTGTGTCAGGCATTTTAAAACACATGAGAGGAGTCGATCGCACAGAGGTGGCATCTGTGTGAGCTGGTGCTGAGAGATGAGGTCTGCTGCCGCTGTCCAATCTGTTCTCTTTATTCCGTTTGTAACAGAGAAGCTTGTGGAGGCTAACATGTCAGAGCTTTGCTGGAGTGGTGTCCCTAGGGTCAAGGCCACGTGTTCAGCTCATATCCAGCCTCTGTTCATTCCTTGAGCATTCAGAAAACGCTCATCTGTAAGCATGTGAGGCAGGCAGACAAATTACAGGGCAGGAAGGGTCCACAGATAGCCCGGGACATCCAATCGTCCTGGGGATGGGCACAGGGAAGCCATCTGGAAAACTGATGGCTGAACTAGGTTTTTTAAAACGGAGAGAAACTTTTAGGAAAAAGAAAGTTAGCAGAGACAGACAGACGTGAGAGCTTGGAACTCCACACCGTGTCCTTCCGGGCCACTCAGTATTTCCCGAGCATTATGTAAAAGGTGACAGGAAGTGGTTCACATCCCGGAGAGGGGGGCGGCGGGGGCAGGCTGGGTTGTAAGGACACTTGTAGACAGTGTGAGAGATCTGAATTTTACCATGTCCTGGACACTGAGGACAGTTAATTAGGGTAGAATCATAAATAGAAAAGTTTTATAGAGTTCCTTTGGTGGCTGAGCGAGGGTGTATGGGTAAGACCATTGGCTCGCCTCACACTCTGTGTTCTCACCCACTGCACGATGAAAACAGCTGAAAAGGGGTTAACTGAGATAATAACGCTGGGTTCCCAGCCTCAGGCCCTATTTTGCTTTGGGATGAGATCATAGTAGAAGCATAGAGACATTTTGTCAATTTCCTTCTTCCCTTGTGAATAAGGGATGTGACGGCACGGCTCTGTGGGCTGTAGACACGGCTGTGCCGCCGAGGCTGTGCCGCCGAGGCAGGACATTTCTTTGCCTGGCTCAAAGTTCAACTGGTGAGGAGGGGTTTTTGTAAGCTCAGGCTTTAGCGGTCACTGGCTTGTTTCTTGCCGAGCCACTGCACTTACTGCAGAGAAGGGGAGGACGGTTGAACTGATGCTACTGCACAGCCAGCTGATCAGAAAGTGAACCGGCTTCTCAGCCTGTTCCCACACGCAGTAGAGTAGTGCAGGGAGAGAGGCAATCCTGGCTCCTGTGGTGTCATACGCTGGGAGCAGTTGTGATCTTTGAGGGCCACCCATTCTGTGTGACCATCCCCCAAAACTGGAAAAAAAAGACCCCAAAACCCTGCCCAGAGATGTTCTGCACCCCAGTCTGAATCTGGGCTCTTTGCAGCTGACCCAAGGTCTGGTCCCTGTTAAGCCATGAGAAGAGCCAGCTGACACTTGGTAATGACTGTGAAATCCTTCCTCCGTGGACAGGGGATGTGAGGGCTATGGACGAGGACCTCAGGTCTCTCACAGTCCCCATTGCAAGGCACTGCTCTGAGCCATCCAACCACTCATCAAGACAGTGCCTGAACCCAGCCCCTGTGGGATGGCAAGATGGCAGACACCCGGCCTTATGGTGACATGAGCAGAAATGCTGGGATGGATCTGAAAGAACCGTTCGCTCCTGAGAGTGTGAATGGTTAAGACCTAAGTTTGGACTTGGTCAGGAAGTCCAAGCTTGCTTAGGGACAGGACATGGCCCTCTATAGGCCAGGGTGCTGGGCCTTTTCGTAAGAGTGAATTTTATGTCTTACTTCTAGGCCAAACGTCAGGAGCTCTTGATAGACAAACGGGACTATTGAAACACTCGTCCCTTGGCTTACACATGTGGCTCCACAAACAACCCTGGCTCTTGGTGTAGCTGCCAACAACTGTAGCCAGTGAGGCCCTGGAGCTTCTTACATTGTTTCTTATCACTGTGTCCAGCTGAACTCTCTAAGACCCTATATAACTCACAAAGTCTGAGGACTGAGGGTGAGGCCAGATAACTGCTCTCCACTCCTATGGAAAGGACAGGGCACCTCACAGCTTAAAATGTCATAGGAATGCATGCTAGAAATGGGTGATTTAACACGAGAAGGAAGGATCCAGAGACAACTGCAATTCATGAGACACATCCATTTTAGTGTGTGTGTACACATCCTTTTTTCAATGTGAAGAGGTACGTTGATGCTCTGCACCCCAGAATGCCCACTGTGCTGTGATTACTTCCCAGAGCCCTATAGAACCAGGATGTGGTGCTCTTCCTGTCAGAAATGAGAGGCTGTATTCTCAAGGCGCCCAGCTGCCCCTCACTGAGGAAGCCACCTTGTCCAGAAGTCTGTGGGGATCTCACCCGGTGGGATGCCCTTCATTGGACAAAGCGCCTCTCACTTGCTGTCTCTGCACTGACAGCGCCCTGCCAAGGGCGGGCTTCTTTCCATGGTAACAATGAACAGGACTCAGTATTTGGGTGTCCCTAGAAAGGATGGAAGTCCCGTTCTGCCTCATTCACGTGTGGGTGACATTAGAGTTCTGCCAAATCGGCTTTTGTGCCACTTGTCTTCAAGTTTCTCCCACAAATCGGGTCATCAGTTTGAGAAATTAGGGCTGGAGATATAGGAGGCCCTTGATGCTGAGAGAGCTCAGGCACAGGCGAGCCTCAGAAGGCAGAGTCTTCCATAGAGGTCAGGTCCTCGCCTCCTCCCTCATCCTGCCTGCCCCATGCACCTGGGCGGGGCTGCATCCTGCGGGTTCTTCCCTCATCTTTTGGGTAGAGATGACATCGGCAGAGCTCAAGGGATGAAGAGAAGGATCTGAACTCATCTCCTCTCCAGCAAACCAGCCTGTATATCTTGTGAAGGCCCCTTTAATAGGAACCAGGGTGGCAGTTGGACCTAAACCAGGGGCGGGGGGTCACACTTGGGAAACATCACAGACCCTTATATCATGGCCATATGTTTGGGGAAGGCCAAAGACCCTCATTTTACTGCTGCCTTGCGCCAGTGGGTGCATTGGCTCATACCACAAGATTGTCCTGTCTGTAAATTATTTGAACTGCTGCAAGTGATGTGTCCCAGGGTCCTCCCTCTCAGAGAAGAGGTTGGGCAGAATGGATGAAGCAGGTACCTAACGGGACCCATGGGGTGCAGGGTCATAGGAACCCAGGCTGACCAGGGAGTGCAGTGTTTTGTAAGTAATGCTGTGGGTGGTTTTGGTGAAATGTCTGTCTGACAATCGTCACACCAGAGTGTGACTCACTGTCTTCCCTTGTATATAGGCTGTCTGTGTTTGGCTTCTCCTAGTATTGTGAGGTTTCTAAGAGGGGTTCCATGTCATACTCTGTGCTCTGATATGCCACTCTCCCCCAAGGTCACACACCATCCCCACCAATGGTTCTGCCTTTCTGTATGCTAACACATTGAGCCACTGATATGCCGTTGGATGGTTAGGCTCTTGGGTTTTATTTTGCAATTTTATATCTATAATATATACATATATAATATATATATATATTTATGGGTTGGTTTTATATGGTTTTCTGTTTGAATCTACGAGCGACAAAGTTGCCCTTTGATTTTTCATGAGAACTTTCCAAAGGCCTTTTGCTGCTTTGGTGTCTGACTGTGTTTGGGGTGGACTCTGCCCGTGGGTTTCTGTGTGTGTGTGTGCTGTTATTTCACCTGCAGATCTTACCCTAGTAAACCAGATGTGCTTGGCTTCCCAATGTGTGTGACCCATCTCTGTCGGCTACGTGGGGACCTCCTGGGGAGGTGGACATTAGAGGGGGGGTAATGTATGGAAATCCGCACCGAGAACTTTAATCTTACTTTAACACAGGAAGATGAACAGGTGTATTGCTGAGCTGTGGTGGGGGAGGGGAGGCTGTGAAACAGTGGCCTCCGAGGAGAGAGAGGCTAGGTGGCTCTGACACAGCTGCAAAGACTGTGCAGGTGAAGATGAGATGAGGAGCAGCAGAGACAGCTGGTCCTGCACTTGCAGGTGTGAAGGCCAGAGTGGAGGACTACATTAGACCACTAGCAAAGGCGGGTGTGCCGTCACCCAAGCCCTGGGAAGTAGGAGATACACTGCTGGGCCTTGCTGGCCAGCCGGTCTAGCTGAATCTAAGCTCCAGGTTCAGTGAGAGGTGATGGCTCAAAAATAAGGTGGAAAGTGATTAAGGAATAGGCCTGATGTCAACCTCCAAACTACATACACACACACACACACACACACACACACACACACACACACACGTGGTTTACTAGGGGAGGGGAATAGGGCAGAAGAGGGCGGGAGGGTGGGAATGGGAAGATACAAGTGAGGGGATAACATTTGGGGTGTAATCTGAATAAATTATAATAAATTAGAATTTTAAAAAATACCTAAGGATGGGGATAGCCCCCTTCTCCTCGTGTTTCCCTGCAGTTACTAGAAGGAAACAGAAAGGGGAGCAGATCCTCCTGTTCACTAGAAATAGAAAGCATGAAGGGGCGTGTCCAGTGCAAGGGAGGAGCAAAGGGCGACCAGCATCTTACTGCAACCTTTGACTAAAATATCTACCATGTTTTAAGGAAGGACACAGGCAGTTGGTCATGAATGAGGAAAAACATAAGACATGTCTAGACATGGGTCCCAGGGCCACCTATGAACACCTGCCATTGGGACTCACATGACTGAGAAATCAATATAAACACCCAAGAAATTAAAACAGGTTAGTGAGCAATTTAAATGACGGCCAAGTCTAATGTCACAATTACAGAGAAATGCAAACATTTTAAAAGTAGTTTTTGGAATAAATATAAATAATAACTTGGAGGAGTCTGGAGGTAAAATATGCTAAGTTTCCCATTGAGAAAGTAGTCAATACATTGATCCAAGAGCATTGGATCAATTCATCTCAACCTATAAATTTAGGAGTCCATGATAATTATTAGCATAGAGATGACATAAAGATGTAAAGTTGATCTTTTCTAAAAGGCTACTCAGCTTCCAAATCGTAAAAGTTGAACATGAAAAACAAATCAGCATGCTGGGGAAATGGCTTGGTTGGCAAAGTGCTTGCCAGGCAAGCATTAAGATTTGAATTTAAGCCTGCCACACACATTAAAGCTGAGTGTGACTGCGCATGTGTAATCCCAGTGCTGGGAGGTAGAGCAGGCTCCTCTGCTATCATTAGGCAGTCTCACCAAGTCCATGAGAGACATTGTCTCAAAAATAAAGATGGAGAGAGATGAAGGAAGACACGCAATGCCAACTGCTGGCCTCCATCATGCATAAGTACACACATTCCACACACACAACATACATGTACACAAATGCACACATCACATACATATATACAACACACACATACATGCACCCACAGGCACACATACACAGGCATGTACACAAGCACACACATCACATACATATGTACAATACACACATATATGGACACACAGGCACACATACAAACAGGGATGCACACATGCACACACACATGAATGCACACACAGGTGCACACACATGTTCATGCATACATATGCATGCACACCAACATACCTGTGCACGCACATGCACACACAGAAATGCATGTGAGCACACCTACGCACATGCACACATACACAAAGTAACAACAAAAAGCCCAGAATGTGCATCGGAAACAAAGAAGTTAAGGACCATTTCTTGTTGGGAAGAAAGCCAGGAAGAAGACTGGAGTGACATCTTCAAAGGACTGGACAAAAGCTACCAACCTCGGCTTTTGTGGCAGTGTGAGCTCTCTCAGAATGGAGGGAAGGGCAGGGGCTCGGTGGGCAGAAGCTCCTGCCTCTGAGACTAATGAGGTGAGTTCTACCCCTGGGGCTCACATGGTGAGAGAGAGAACAGACTCCAGCAAGGTGTCCTCCGACCTCCACGTGTGCACAGCGACACTCCTGCCCACAATATAAACAACCGTTTAAAAAAAAAAGGCTGATTTTTTAAATGAAGGTAAAATAAATAGGAATGTGAAGGTAAAAGAGAAATAACAGCGTTAGACAAGACGTCTTATGCGTCCTCACCTCTATACCAAGTAGATAAAAAACATACACAAATATGTACATACACACAAGCCTGTGCATGGATATCACAGGTTTGATTAATGCAGCAATAAAAACATATTGGTTTAATGGAAGTGAAAATAGCCTATAAGCAGAATGTGAATTCCTTTAAAACGGCTGTGGAGTAGATGGAAGGAAGGAAGGAAGGAAGGAAGGAAGGAAGGAAGGAAAGAAAGAAAGAAAAGACCAGGTAAGGAGCCCAGCCGCCAGCCCATTCAATTCCCCAGCACTCCTCAAGATTCCCACCAGATGGCAGCAGTTCCTTGCTTCCTCGGGTTTTGTTTTTACTCAGCTTCCAGCCGAAGCGTTCACGTGCAGCTTCTCTCTCTTCTTTTTTCTCCTCACTAGCATTAGAACTAACTGAAAACACTGGGCTTTCTCACTCATCTCAGAACAGACCAGATACCACACGTTACCCGGTACCCACTTAAGGGTAGTCACCCCAATGGCCCCAGCTCGGTCTAGACAGGGTGCCAGACTGCTACACAGGGATGGAGGGGCGGTGGGGGATGGGGTTGTTCCAGAGGCATCCTGGTCACAATCTTCATGGTGAGCCATCTAGATCTCCCTGGTGCTGGCTGGGGGTGGCTGATCAGCACAGATGAAGAGCAGTGTCGGGCCCCTGACTGTGTTGTCACTGCCCTTCTGGTGGTCCTTCTTGGAGGGACACAAAAGTGCCATTCACGTCACCCAGGGTGACCCAACTCTCGGGTACACTTCTCTCCCCCTGCCCCCCCCCCCCCCCCGCCGTGGGTTGCATTTGAGAGTGCTACTTCTGGTAGCACTGTGGGCAGTGGTGTTTGCTGGCACAGCCTCTTGCTCTGGGCCTGTGGACCTCCCCTCCTGCCTATGAATATCACCCCAGACCCACCTACTCAGTTTGGAATACAGATAGAATATCTCTCTCTCTCTCTCTCTCTCTCTCTCTCTCTCTCTCTCTCTCTCTCTCTCTCTCTCTCTCTCTCTCTCTCCCCCCTCCCTTTCCTTTCCTTTCCTTTTATTTCTTTATTTATTCTTGAGTCAAGTTCTCACTGTATAACCCTAGCTGGTCTTGACCTTGCAGCAGACCTCCCTTCCCCGCCTCTGAAGTGCCAGGATTACAGATCTGTGCAACACACCCATCATTTTCTTCCCATGCACTGTTGACCACAGAGTCACATTGTAAAGACAGCCTGGGTTTCCATAACTCTTCCCCAGAGGTATCCGGGACTGTCCTAGCACACACAGCACACAGAGGGGACTGCATATGGCATCTGGCTCACAGGAACCTGGGGCATAGGTCTCTACCACTCCCAGACTCCATGGCCACCATCATTCTGAAAGGGGCTCTTTGGCATCCTGGAGTACTGCCCTAACAATCACTACTACGCTATTTCTTCTCCCAGATCCCAGCTTCCCTAAGGAAGACTGGGCCTAGGTACAGGTTTTCCCTGTGGGGAGTACAAGCTCCTTGGAGCCACAGAGGGCTTTTCTCTCCCCTCAAGCACCAGGCCCTGCAAAGCACCTTGCCCCCCAGCATGGCAAGGCTCGGGCGTGTGTGTTAAATAGCCTCAAAGTAGTGGGACAGAAGAGCTGGGGGCAGCATAGCATCTAACCACCTGCTCGCCTTCTTCCAAGCTGCAGGGGTGGCCCTGAGGCAGATGCAGCGCAGGCTCCCACCCTCATGCCAGCTCTTAGCTTCTGTAGGTTCTCAACCTTTTGGGACAAAAAAAACCTGCAACAAAATGCACGTGCTCACAAAGCCTGGCATGTCCAGTCTTGTGTGAGAGCCTTCCTGCATTCAGGTGCATGGTGCTGTGAAGTGCCCAGTCTTGGGCATTATACATACTGGAAGGGGAGGGAGAGAGGTGTGGGGGGGGGGGGGAGGCTGAGGGAGCTCTGGATCCATGCTGCCTGAATTCAAGGCATAGAAATGTCTTCGCCAGTGACCTGGCCACTCAGTGTCTTCCCTGCAAAGCAACGCTAACAATGGACCCCGGCTCGCCAGGATTCTACTGCACCGAACACCCCAGGCTGTTCTGAGCCCACAGAATACAGCAGAACAGGTGTTATTATCACCACCACAGGCACCCCTGGGTGTACATCAACAAGGACTTAGAAAGAAAAAGGACCCGGAAGCCCCTTCGGGCATTAAATTGCATCTATTCAGGCTTGGTTATGACCCTGCACTTTAACCACAAAAGGACTTTTGAAAATTCTTGCTTTCTGTCATCAGTTCTCACTGGCTACACAGAATAATCAATAGACAGCAATTTGTCTAGCAGAAAATTGACATATGGTTAAAATTAACAGGTGTCGCTCATGCCCAGTGGATGGGGCAAGCCTTGATACCATGCTTGAGGACATAGCTAGGGCCTGGTACTTTCAGGAGGAGAAAGGCCCAATGTGGTTCCAAGGAGCTTACATTCCCACAGGGGAAAAACTGTTACTAGGTCCAGCCTTCCTTCGGGAAGCTGGGATACGGGAGAACAAACTGCACAGTGGTTGTTAGGCCAGTACCTCAGGGTGCCAAAGGAGGCAGAGTGGCTTTTAGAATGACGGTGACCATGGTGACCATGGAGTCTGTGAGTGGTAGAGACCCATGCCCCAGGTGCTTCTAGGACTCACTGCACTGCCTCCAGGGGGTGCATCCACCCACCAATCCGGAAATGCCCCCCGTACCCCCCCCCCCAAGGACTGCTTGTTCTTCTGTGACGTGCCTTGCAAGGATAGCTTTTGGATCTGACCTTAACTGCCTAGCCAGCCCCACCTGCTGGACTCAGGACACCGTGTCCCATGCACCTATCCCTTTGCCTGGTTCTCCAGTATAACATCGGCTCTTTTGGATCTGCCTCTTCCCAGTGACCTTGGAAGGAGCAAGGAAGCCCAAGGAAAGCTGACTCACAGAGTGATGCCCATCACACATTACTGTCTGTCTTTTAAATACTGACCTAAGAAAAGGCATCCCTTCCCAGTCCCCCAACACACTCCCACACCCCTGAATAACATTCCTCAAGGGGCTGCAAGCAACACACAGCAGAATGCTGTTTTTATATGACTCTTGTTGTCCCTGACCAAACTGAGGTTAGAACAAGTCGGCTTTTCCTAGACAGGAGGTTTCGGAAGCCATTGTGGGGGGTTTCAAAGGGAAAAAAAAATAACATTTTAATCTAGGACAAACTATGCTGTTCTTTCCACTCTATCAGTTCCCCAGAAACCTTAACTAAACTTGTGCAAGCACCAGTTACCAGGAAACGGGGCCCATGGTATCACAGCCTGAGGGCTGGCAGAGAAGGTAGGATGGCCTCCAGGGACAGGGGACAGGAATTTTGTTGTCCCTCTTACCCCCCCCCCCCGCCCCCGACCTCCATCCCCCGATGTTCTAGTTCTGTGTGAGTGAACTCCCTGAGGAACTCCTGAAATCTGTGGCGTTAGATTTTCTTACATGTGGAGTCCTGGCTACCAGCCTGCAGGCCGACCAGCCTTCTTCCTACTTCACGATGCTGAGCATCCGGCCTGCAAAATGGAGGCACGGTCCTCCTGAGGCCGGTGCAGCCCTCGCACCTCATCTTCACCAACTGGCACCTCACAGGGCACTATTCTTACCACTTAACCCATTTATCTTTTAAAAAAAGAAAGATTTATTTTTATTTATATGTGTGCTCTTGGTACCTATGTGTCCAAGGCCATGCCGGTGTCTGTGACCGTGCATTCCTGGAGGCCAGAAGAAGACGTCAGCGGGTTCCTGGGACACTGTCTGCCACTCCCTGTGAAACTGGGTCTCTCTAAACCTCAGCTGGGCTCAGAGGCAGGGAGCCCCAGCCATCCTCCTGCCTCTTTCAGAGCCGGGGTTCAGGCTTTCAGGAGAATGCTCAGCTTGTTATGTACGTGCTGGGATCCAAATCCCAGAGCAAAAGTTCCTAACTGTTGAACCATCACTCCACCCCTCAGTTCTCTATTTTAAAAAAAAAGTTATTACACCTGCTTTATTTGGGGTGGGGTTACGTGCCTCAGCGCACGTGTGGAGGTCACAAGACAGCCTGCTGGAGCTGGTTCTCCCCTACCCTGTGCGTCCTGGAGATGGGACTCAGGTCATCAGGTGTGGGGGCAGAGTGCCTTTACCCACTGATCTACCTTGCCAGCCCAAGTTCTGTCATTTTTAATAGAGTGAATCTGGTTAGAGAACCACCATAGGAACCACATCGACAGGGTTGAGGCTGGACCCGATGGAGCTCCTGGTTCTAAGATAGTGTTGGTGCGCAGGGAGCTGAGGTGTCCTATCAGTGACAAGCATAGGAGAGGAAGATGTAATTAGTGTATTTAAGAGATCCTAGATGCTTGGATGAAAGGAGGTGCAGCCTATCCTTACGTGCGTTCCTCTTATTGTGGCCTTTGAAGCCTGTTTGTAGGACATGAGGTCTGGTTGGGGTGGCTGCCCTCACCCTGGGCATCCCCTGGTGCTTGCTGGGTAGGCTGTCCTCCAGATAGCAGAGGGGTCTCTGGCAAGAAGCCAGCTGTCCACACACATTCTGAGCAGTTTGTGGTGAACTGTCTAGACTCCTCCCTGCCCTCCTTGAGGAAGATGTCTTGGGTGCCTCCCATTGCTTGCTGGAGAACAAAGACTCCCAGGCCCAGTGACACCAGTTAGCACACAGGCATGGGCATTGTTTTTGGAAGAACTGGTGTATCTTGTCACAACTGAGAAGACGGCAGTGGCTGCGGGGAGGCGGGAGGACAAGGCAAACTTCTTCCTCACAATTACAGGGCAGAGTGAGTCATTAAAGAGTGATTCACAATGATCCCCGTGGCTTTTCAAATAAATACACAGGGCCACTGTGACTTCTGCCCTTATCCCCCAAAGCCTCTGGGCTCAAAAACAAACAAACAAACAATAACAACAAAAACCCCAGCACATTCCCACCCAGAAAACTGTGCCACCCAAACAGTGAGGCTGCTGTCTCTTTCTCCCATAGCAGGAGAGGCATCTGTGGCTCTGGCCTTCTGTCTCTGCACCTCTGTGGGCTGGAGTGGGTCACGGGAGCAAGTGGAGGAGAATCAATCACTGGGTTCCCAAAAAAAGCCAGGCCCAACCTGACAGACAGCGGACGAGCAGCTCAGGACAACTGTAATCCCAAGCCTAGTCATGGCTGAGAGTTCTGAGGAGGCTGAGGTGTGAGAGGAGCTTCATGGACACAGGGCATTCTCAGGGCGATGAGCGTTGCTGCTACCCAGAAAGCACTCTGACTCTCTCAGAGGCAGGGAGGATGTTGTTACCCAGAATGCACTCTGACTTTATTTTTTAGTTTTATGTATATGTGTGGGTGCAGGTGTGAACAGAGGCCAGAAGAGGGCGTTGGATCCTCCAGAGCTGGAGTTACAGGCCATTGTGAGCCACTGGACCTGGGTGATGAGAACCAAACTTGGTCCTCTGCAACAGCAAAAAATGCTCTTCACCTCTCTAGTGCTGATGTCTGATTTTTGTTTTGTTTTGTCTTTCTTTTCGAGACAGGGTTTCTCTGTGTAGCCCTGGCCATCCTGGAACCCATAGATTGCCCTGCCTCTGCCTCCTGAGTGTTGGAATTAAAGGCCCACCAGGGCCCAGCAATCAGTCTTCTGGGTTTCTTGTTTTTGTTTGTTTGTTTGTTTGTTTGTTTGTTTTGTCTGATTTTTAAGAATCTTTTGGAATACAGATTGACCTCCCAGCCGACTTACTGAGCCTTCTTCCTAGGAACTAGCTGGGAGAACCGCCTGCAAAGAGTTGTGTAGAGAGCTAGGTAAGCCCTCTTGCCTGGGAGAGGGGGCAGTGGTGCCAGGGAGAGGGGGCAGTGGTGCCAGGGAGAGGTAAACCCACCAGGCCAAGGACATCTGTTTTCCATGCTGTTCAGAGCTGAAGTGTTTCCTCCTAACTCCTACACTCAAGTCTGAACTACGGCAGCGGTATGGCCTGGTTTTCAAGTAGAGCCCTGGCAGATGCAGCTGGGTAGAGCAAAGTCCAGAGGGCCAGATGTGGCGCTAATCTACCAGACAGTGTCTGTAATGCACTGTGCAGCACAAAAGACCACCCCGGGGAGACACAGACCCCACCAGACCAGACTCAGAGGAGGAGGCGTGTGCAGGTGGAGGCAGAGACCAGCGTGGTATCGAGGGACTCCCAAGGCTGCAGGATGGGAAAAGAAGGATCCTGTCCAGAGTGTTTGTGGGGAGCACAGCCATGCTACCCCCTCGATTTGGGGGTGCCATTCCCCAGAACTGTTAGATAGCACAGCTTGTTGTTTATAGCCAGCCATGCTGTGGTTCTGTTATGACAAGCTGAGGTCACGCTAGCTTCCACCTTGGAGTCCCCTGAGTGACGCAGATGAAATAAAGCAGGCACCCTCACGCTCTGTTGGGTGCATTCTGTGCCAGGGTTAGGGAGATGAGCAAAGGCTCTGCTCCCAGGATCGGGATATTCATATCTCACAGGCAAGATAGACACAGGCTGAAGCCCGGAGTAGCTGGTGTCTGTCTGGCCTCCCGGAGCAGATTCCAAGGCCACCTATGGTCTGAGAGCCAGACTTCTGAGTCTAAGGTTTCTTGCAAAGTGCAAAAGGAAATGAGCTACATGATAAGTTACAATGATTGGGTGTCTTGGATGTTCCCTGAGGCCCGTGCACTAATGACTCGGCCACAGCCCCATGGTCCTGTTGCAAAGTGGTAAAGCCTCCAAGTGAAGGGTTCATTAGGGAAAGTTACATCATTGGGGTGTGTTGTTGATGGGGATACTGGTACCCAGCCCATCCTCTTCCTGTGTCTTTTTGCTCCTGGACCATCATGAAGCAAATGCCTTGGCCTTTGCTGGCCTGTACGCTCACCGTGATGTACTGTGACACCAATAATCAGAAAGCAAGCATGACTAGACCTCAAAGGCTAAGCCATAGCAAACAGCTTCCCGTATTAAGTTCGCTATCTCGGGTGTTTTGTCAGTGCAGCGGAAAGCTGACTAATACAGCAGACATTTAGGATGTTGTCCACCTTGTATTTAAGTGCTTTATTTGCTTATAATTTTCTTGCCTATGGATCACTCTCTCTGTTTGTCTCAATATTTAGAATAGACATATACAGCCGGGCGTGGTGGCGCACGCCTTTAATCCCAGCACTCGGGAGGCAGAGGCAGGTGGATCGCTGTGAGTTCGAGGCCAACCTGGACTACAAAGCAAGTCTAGGACAGCCAAGACTACACAGAGAAACCCTGACTCAAAAAACCAAAAAAAAAAAAAAAAAAAAGAATAGACATATACTAACATACCAGTGCGTGAGCGCTGCAGTCTTCTATTTGAGCCTCTGACTTCCTGTGGCTGTCAATGAGAATCTGTCTCTCTTCTACCATCTCGTATCTCGGCTTCCTCTCCCCTCCATGTAATTAGCACAGTCCTGCGACAAATCAGTGGCCTCTGCTTGTGTTGTCATGCCTGGACAAGTATTACTCACAGCTAAGCCTTGCCCAGCGGTGAGGCTTCCCTCTTTACTTTTTGTTTTTACCCAACGTTAATAACTGCCTTCTTTTTTATTTACTCAATTTTTGTAATTATTTTCACCTTCCAGAAGTTATTCAGAATAATTTTCTATAAAAACTATGAGGCACATGGACCTTTTCTCTATATAATTGTCCCGATGCATTTTGCTACAGTGGTAGAGAGCTAACCGACACAATCTCTCTCTCTCTCTCTCTTTTTTTTTTTTAATTCTTCCTCTCTGAAAGCTTGTGGGATCTTCCTGTTGCCCTGAAATTGTGTAATGGCGTACCTTCATCTGGGTTTACTTTTAACCAATTTTCTGCATTCCAAAAGATCCTGTGAGTCTGGAGAGCCAGGTCCTTTGGTTCTGGGAATTTTTCTTAAGCTGTTGTCGATTTCTTGTTCTTGTCAGTCTTCTCTGCTCTCTGAAACTGCGTCTGGCTGTAAGGATCTGTTGGTTTCTTCTGTTCACCCTCTAATGTTTGTATGTTGTCTTTCCTGCTTTCTGTTTCTTTTTTATTATATTTTCCCAAGAATATCTTCCAAGTTTCAAGTGTTTCTACTGTGTTCTCATTTCTGTCATCACATTTTAGTTTTACCAGTTGTTCTGTAGCTGTTGTATACAATGTCCCAACCCCTGGAATCCCAGATCTAGAGGATCTGATGTCCTCTTCTGGTCTCTATGAGTACTTGCGTACGTCTCTCTCTGTCTCTCTGTCTCTCTGTCTCTCTGTCTCTCTGTCTCTCTCTCTCTCTCTCTCTCTCTCTCTCTCTCTCTCACACACACACACACACACACACACACACACACACACACGTGCACACGCACGCACGCACGCACATGCAGACACACACACATTCACACGCACACACATGTCTGTTTATGTACAAATGATTCACCATTATCCAGTCCTCTAATTTTTATTTTTCACTCTCCGTTCCACGGTCCAGTTTCACCACTGTGTAGCTTTTGTATCTTATTTGTCCTACCCTTGTGAGTATTTATTTGATATATTATATTCAGTCCGGCACCTGGATGCCCCTGTGGCTAATCTCCAACTCCAAGTACAGCCAATTTTCATCAATTACTTTTTAATGGCTTGTTTTGACTTTTGCGCGCCATATACTGCATGTGCAGTTGGAAGCCAAAGAGGGCATCAGATCACCTGGAACTGGAGTTACACGTGGTTGTGAGCACGATGTGGGTGCTGGGACCTGAACCCACGTCCTGTACGAGAGCAGCTTCTGATCGCGTTTATTGGTTTCCCCGTTGCTCTGTCTATAGGCATTCGGCTCTTGTTTTTATCCATAGCCTCACAACATCTCAAAAAGACCCTAATTGGAGGCTTGGGTCCCAGGTGTTTTTTGCTTCTGTGCTGAGACATTTCTTTCTGTGGACTGTTTGTGCGCCTCTGTCATTTCACTCACGGGCTGTTTGGCTCCTCCCTGGGGATTGTCCCATCATCCGTAATGACACAGAATGGCTTTGGTCTTCCTCCAGAGCCATCACGGGGTGCCCTCCCAGGGCGGGTCTGTTTTTCTCCCCCCCAGGCTCTGGGGCAGCTGGGATGGGGCAGCTGACCAGAGGCCTGCAATGTTGGTGCAACTCTTGGGAGCTGGCAGGTAGGTTGCCGGCGTGAGGTTGAGGTTTCTCAAGTGTTTATGCCGAGAGCTTTCCTCCCAGGGGCTCTCACTCTGGGAATCCTCTCGGCCTCACATGTAAGTTCGGCCTCTCACGGGAAGAGTCCTCCTGTGCGTGGGCCTGAGGGACAGCTGGGATTCCTGTAGACAACTTTCTAGTGACCTTGCCAAGGGGAGGGGACTTCAGATCAATCCCTTCAGTTGGGTTCTTTCTCATACCCGTTCTCTTTCCTCCCCACCAACTGTGACACCTGTGACCAGGTCTTGGAGTCTGAGACAGGGAGGACTGGCATCCTCCTTTGTGGCTGTTCCCTCCTGCATATTCTGGGATATTTTGTTTCCCCTCAATTTATTTTTTTCATCTAAAGTGTGTGTGTGTGTGTGTGTGTGTGTGTGTGTGTGTGTGTGTGTGTGTGTATGGTGTGTTAGTGGTGCTCATCTATGCACACGCGTGTGGAGATTGACATTAGGTGGCCATCTCTTTCACTCTTCGTCTTATCTTTTTCAGATGAGGTCTCTCGCCGAATCTGAGGTTCACTGATTGGCTGGCCAGCAAGCTTCTGAGGTCCACCTGAGTTGCGCCCACATGTGACCACACCTGGCTTTCCTGCAGAGTAAAACAACCTCCAGCTTCTTCACTTTAGCCACTGAGCCGCCACCTTCTCAGCCCCGACTCACCAAATATCTGACACTTTCTTTTACTCTATAAAAAAATACTTTGAAGCCGGGCGTGCTGGCCCATGTCTGTCATCCCAGCACTTGGGAAGTAAGCAGGAAGGATCATGAGTTCAGGGTCATCTTTAGGTACATAGCAAGTCCAGGGCTTACCTGAGTTACATGAGACATTGTCAAAAACACAAACAACAACAACAACAAAAACCAAGGCAAATTAAAAACATACAGAAAAGAAATATGTTGAACCTTCCTTCTCCCCTACCAAGGATCTCTTTCCCAGTTCTATAGTACAAGTTTATTTTTGCTGCGATTTTTCTGGAATCTCAGGTAGACAGGTAAGAAACTGCACCCAGTCTAGCACCCTGGACTCTACAGCCTGGCTCCATCCACAGCGTGCACAGAATCCCACTGCCTCACACACCTCCCACGCCCCACACACCACATGCTCCGTCTTCTCTGAGGTCAGATTCCTCTTATCTGGCACCATGGAGCACACATGTTAGGGGCCTTTGTGCTCCTGGACACTGGCTTCAGACTGGCCTTTCCCTCCCCGTTCAGAGTCTCCAGGCGACTGTACCCTTCGCTCCCTCCCGCTGTGGCAATCTTCTCCCACCTGACCTGATTCCTTCCATCACTGCAAGACCTCAGCTCCTGGCTCTCACTGTCTCCAGCACCTGGGAACTCAGGACTTCACCTTGTCTCTTTCTGTGATCATGACCTTCATCGTTAATCATTCCTTGGGCCGTACCCTTGACCTTGTCATTAGCAACAGTACCAATTTCAAGCACCCGTTCTGATCGCCCTGTGTAAATAACCGCCTTAGCTCTGGGACCCAAACACCAGCAGTTCTGACCGGCTCTACTGGTCCATCGGTTCTACGACATTCCTACTGCGTTGTTCCTACTTTGTGCTGTGCCCGGTGCATGGGTGACTTCCCTCAGTGCTGTGACCAAACACCCGACACAGAAGCACTGTGGGAAGAGTTTGTTTGCGTTCATGATTTCAGGGGATACGATCCGTCATGGAGGACAAGGGGTGGTGGCAGGGGACCCATGGCGGTGTGGGAATGTAGCAGGGACCTTTTCCCTCACCCATCAGGAAGTGGGCTATAGACCTCAAGGCTCACCCATCAGCGACCCTCCAGCCAGCTCCATCAGTGGCTGGGGATCAAATGTTCAAGCATATGCGCCCGTGAGAGACGTTGCATGGTCAAAACATAACAGTTTACATCTGTGATCCGATCTCATGACTTCTTTTAAAAATCCTCACGTTCCCTGCCTCTCTTCATCGTACATCACCGGAAGGGAAAAAAGCAAAACAAAACCAGCAAACGAACAAAAAACCAAAACCACCTACTTCAATCTTGTTTTCCCTGACCACACGATAGGTTTGAGGTGGGTGACTGTAGGTGTGAAAGCACGCCACCTGGACTTTCACAAATCTGCTTCTCTTTGCTGGGGCGTGACAGCTGTGCCTCGGTCAGCATTTCTTGAGCACTCAAGAGCGTCAGGTGCACGCGCTCCGTGTTCTACATGTGCTAGCAAGGTCTAGGTGAGCGTTCCTGCTGGTCTGTCTGTTTGTCACTAAGGAAAGTGGAGTCCGAGGACTCTGCCTGGATTTGTCTGCTTCTCCGTCAGAGGTGGCAGCTCTCGGGAGCATATTGTTAGGCGCATGCACGTTCAGTAGTTATGTCCGTCTAGACCCGAACACGGAGATCATTTGCTTTTGTGCCTCTCTTTTCATCCTTTTACCCGTCCCTTTGTATGTGCTCATTTTAAAAGTGGGTTTCTTTGGAGCTGGAAAGGTGGTTCCAGGATTAAGCGAGCTCTGCTCTTGCAGAGTACCCAAGTTCCCAGCCCCCACACCACGTGGCTGACAACCACCTGTGTCTCAAGTTCCAGTGGATCTGATGCCCTCTTCTGGCCTCCGTCCCCACCTGCACACACTTCTCTCCTCTCTCTCTCTCTCTCTCTCTCTCTCTCTCTCTCTCTCTCTCTCTCACACACACACACACACACACACACACACAGAGAGAGAGAGAGAGAGAGAGAGAGAGAGAGAGAGAGAGAGATAAACCTCTTTAAAAATAGGTAGTTTTTTTGTCAAGTGGCACAAAGTTGACCATTTAATTTTTTTATTTTTATTTTGCTTTTTCACAAATTACATTTACTTATTTATAGTGCTTGAGAAGATGTCTAATGTTTGTGTGCAGGTGTGTATGGGTGCACTTGTGCCCAGAGGCCAGAGGAGGAAATCAGGTATCTTGCCTTATCACTCTTTTACCACCATTTGGTGAGGTTGCTTTTTTTTTTTTCTTTCTTTCTGAATGCAGAATTGTGGGTCAGTCATTTTCTTCCAGTGTTTGAATGATGCTTACCCACTGCCTCCCACGTCCACGGCCCCAGAAGAGAGTCGGCTGATCCTCACACCTCATCCTTTGCCTGTGATGCATCCTGTCCCACCTTCCTCCTCAGCAGTTCCCTTCAAGATTTTCCCTTTAATCTTGTTTATATCAGTTAGGCCTGCTATGTATCTGGCAGGGTTATTTGTTTGTTTGTTTTGTTTTTGACTTGGGCTTATCCATATGTAGGTAGTGGTCTATCATTTGGGGGTTTCTGGAACTTTTGGACCTATGCTTTGGGTGTTTTGTTTTGTTTTGTTTTTCAAGACATGGTCTCTTTGTGTTAGCCTTGGCTGTCCTGGACTCCCTTTGTAGACCAGGCTGGCCTCAAACTCACAGCAATCTGCCTGGATCTGCTTCCCGAGTGCTGAGATTAAAGGCGTGCGCCACCACACCTGGCGGGATATCATATTTTTTTAATGGAATTCTCTTAAAATATTTCTCGGGTCCAGTTCTTCCTGTTCACCAATAACCATTTCCATGCCTGCCCACTAGGGGGCGTTTCTCCAGCTCTACCTGTCCTTCACCTTCCTGTGGGGAAGCCTGTGAGGGAGTGCTCATTCCCTGGGCTCAGACCCCTGATCGCCCAGATCCAAGCCCACCTGTGGCTACCTGCGCTTGGTTTTGTCTTTTGTTAGTTTCTTCTTAACCACTTGCACCTGCTGTTTTGCTTCTGCCCATGCTGTGCCACAGGGCATATAGCTAACGAGCCCCCAGCTCTGCTCACTAAATCTTCCCCCTTTTTGGAACTTGGGGAGCTAATTGCCTTGTGGTATTAACCTTCTATTTCAAGAAAAGCCTTTGTTTATATAGCAGTTTAGGGTACGATAAAATTTTCTTTCTTTTTGTTTGTTTTTGTTTTGTTTTGTTTTGTTTTGCAGTGTTTAGTTTTTGTTTTGAGACAGGGATTTGGGTACTCCGGGCTAGTGTCCAACTCCCTAAGTAACTGTGCATGACCCTGAACTTCTGATTCTCCTGCCTCCGCCTGCCAAGAGCTGAAATTATTGGCATACACCACCAGGCCAGGCTTGTGAATGCTGGGGATGAGCCCAGGGTGCCTGTCAAGCACTTGGCCTGCCAAACAGCATCCAGGCTCCCATCTCCCTACATCTTAAGTGGGCGTGGCGCCTGCTCCGCTGACAGCACTTTAAATTCAGGATGTCAAGCATTCTTGTCGTGTCTCCCTGAATGATCGTTTCCCAGGCCTCCTGGACAGTGGTTACAATGCCCGCTTCTCCTGAGGCAAGTGCATTGTCAGCTGACAGAGCAAAAGAACCCTTCGCCATCCCCGCCGTGACACCCACCCACCTTGTGTGCACCTGCCTCCTCCCTGAGCTGGGACGAATGGCCACAATCCAAGTAGGGGCTAGCGACCTTGGTGTCCATCAGATCCCGGTCACTCACCTTCCCCCCCCCACCCCCCCCACCCCCGCCCCCGACACTGCTCAGCAACCCTCAACCTCATTGCCACTTTCTCATGCTTTCCAGGTCATTCACATAAGCTAACAGTTATAAAAGATACTCAATCAAAAATACCAAAGATTGGCTTATCTTCCTTAAGCTACTAACTTTCCTTGCATCCACAACAAAACCCCTAAAAAAAAAAAGTTGCCTGTCCAGTCCTTCCATTTTTCCTAAGTCCAATCAAACCTGACTAACTCAGCCCTCTGACAAACAGTGACCTCTGAGCTGCTAAATCTGAATTTAGTTCTCAGTCCTCACATTAGTTGGTCATACATACATCTCCATACGCCCAGACAACCCTAGTTTATATCCATGTCTTTTCATCATTAAGAGTGCTTTCTTTTGATCTCAGAAGTGTCACACATTGTAGAAAGCATATTGTTACCCACTGTCCCTAGCAGGTGACACACTTGATTGACTGATTGATTGATTGACTGATGGTTGACTGACTGACTTGATGTTGGGGTGCATATATGCCACAGCATGTGTTTGGAGGTCAAAAGACAACTTGAGGGAACTGGTTCATTCCTTCCACTGTGTGGGACCAGGGCACGGGACTTGGGCTCAGTGGAAGCATCTTTACCCACTGAGCCATTTTACCCGTGCAGTGCCGTCTTCCTTAACACATCACCTTCTGTTTAGCCTCTGGTCATCACTTCCTTGTCTTCTCCTCATCGCTGTGCAACCATAGAGACTAATGGCACAGGATGTGGCTCCTCCAGCCCCACCTGTTTGGTGGCATTCACTACTATGCTTAGTTCTGCGATGACACGATTAATGTATTTACCCACCTGTCACCACAGTACCGATACACAGCAAAGACTCTTAAAATTCCCGTGACTTACAACCACAGTAATTTGTTTCTGCACGCTGGGCACGCTGCGCAGGCTGTGCCAGTTGATGTGCAGGCGCTGGCTTGGACCCAGGTTGGATGGTCTTTGCTCACACTGCTCTGCACACACTAGCCCCCCAGTTGGTCCTTGTCACACCATAGCACCCGTGAACCTGTGCTTTGCCACACTCTCTAATGTGTGCACTTTCCATGCCTCCTAACTGACAGGGGGGGCGGGTGGACAGGTTGTTTATCAGTTGTTTCTGTTGACAAAGTACCTTACAGAGGCAACATGACAGAGAAAAGACTGGGTTTTGGCTCACAGTTCAGAAGGCACAGTCCATCATGGTGGAGGAAACACAGCAGCTGGGGTGGTGGGGTCTATGGCAGGTTCCATCCCCTGGTGCCACATGGTAGAAGGAAAGAAACAAGGGATGAACTGTGGATGCTTGACAAGACCAGACCAGAAGTGGGGCTAGCCTATAACCCTCAAAGGCCCACCTTCAATGACTCACCTCCAGCAACCAGACCTCCTGCCCCAAAGGTTCCACAAAACAGTAGCACCTGCAAGGAAGCGTGTGCTCAAATATTATACAATGTGGGGTGCATTTCACATCCCACTGCAACAGTTTGGTTCAGAGGCTAATTTATTCACGCACAGTTTGGCTAATATGGATGATTGACTATTATCTATAGTTATGACAACTCCTTACACAGTGGGCTATACCTGCGTTTACAGTTACACCATTGACTATACTATTGCTTTTTTCAGTCTCTTGGGGTGGCAATGTATCCCCCCCAAATGTTTTCAAATCAACTCTTGTAATCAAATCACTAAATCAAATTTTGATGAAAATTAAGACAAACATAATTTATTACCTTGTCATAAGAGTCTCAGTCAACTTCTCTCCACGAAGAAAGGCCCATCTTGTCAGTGGGACTGAGACAAAAATGAAGCTGCCAACCAAGGGGCTGCATTATCTGCTGACAGCTCATCCGCTACAGAACTGGCCTCTGTGCTCTCTTTCCAGACTGTTCCAGGCACCTGCTGCCCAGGCTGATAAGGTGAGTTTGATCCCCAGAACCCACATAATGGAAAAAGAGAGAGTCAACTCCCCCAAGTTGTTCTCTTGAGTACACACACACACACACACACACACACACACACACACACACACACACACCATGATGCACACACACATATAATAAATGCAAGGACTCAGGTTCGATTCCCAGCACCACCATGGCAGCTCCAAACTGTCTGTAACTCCAGTTCTAGAAAATACATTCCACCTCTGGCCTCTATGGGCACCGAGTACACAAACAGTACATTTACAGGCATGCATACACATAAAATAAAAATAATTTAAATTATCCAAATTATCAAAAGAAATGGAGGTTTATCTCATAAATTTCTATGAGCTTTTCTTCTTCACCTCCCCAGTCTGGGGATTGAATCCGGGGTCTCACACTAGGCAAGTGCTCTACCAGCTGTCTACCAACTGACCTTCATCATCCCAGACCCCTTGAGATTTACTTAATCTCTCAAATTCCATTTCTGCGGCCTCCTGGCCAGCAGATGGCGCCCTCCTCCTGCCTGCCTCCTCAGGGAAGCACACTCCAGATTCTGGGGAGCTCTGATCTGGGAACTGGGAATCCTTTGTTCTGGGCTCTGGCGATCCCAGTTCCCCAAACAGACACCTGTTGGGCTGGCATTTCCCGGCATGCACCCGTGGTAGCATATCTCTTTGTTGGCTGAGTGTGGATTAAAGGGAGGTTTGTTGCTTCACAGTCAGGTCTCAGCGCAGAGGCGAGGAGAAGGATAAAAACAAGTTCTTGAGCAACTTGTACTAATAGGGTGTTAATTAGTAAAGCGCACTTAACTTTTTCGCTGCCAACCCAAACAGGCCAGCCTTGATCTTTGGCTGTGTGCCATATAACTGCATCTCAAAGCGCTCTATATAAACACTCATTACCCCCACCCCTGTCCCTTCTGTGACCGTCCAAATACTGGGCGCCATCAAACTTTTTCCAAGGCACAGAAGACACATTTTGCTTTAGACTCGCTAGTTCGTGGCTTACTGAAGGCAAGGGCCAGCCTTCCCCAAGCAAATCGCCCTCTTATTCCCAGACCATGATCCATCTACGTGGTTTGCCCTCCCCCTTCCCCCCGCCCGCCCCGCCCCCCAGTTGTCATCAAGCACAGCGCCTGCACTTCCGGCCCCGCTGCACCTCAATCCATCCTTAGGCATTCATCTCCCTGCATGCTAACCTCCACTTGAGAAGATAGGATCTTCTGGGTCACGTCATGCTCAGAATAGCCTACTGGGTGAGCATCCCTCAGTAGCTGTTGAGCTGTAAGTGTCCTCCCCGGCTTGTCCCCTGTGGTAAGAGGAAATCTTGTCTTTCTCTCAACCATGGCCCCCAGGTTTTAGGTCACAGGGCTGGGTTGGGTGGTGATATGGGCATAGACTGAGGAAAAGCGGGTTTCTTCTATATTTTCAAAGCGCTTCTCACCTGCCCCCTACCCCCACCCAACAACCCCCCCCCCAAAAAAAAACAGAACAAAACACACAGAGTACCCAGATGCTAGGAATATTCCCTGCTGGTGTGCTTGAGGCAGACTACTGTTCTGCCCTACCCATAATGCAGTGGCTCCCAGCAGGCCACACTTCATGTCTGGCATTGGAAACAGCTCCCTGCCAGCTGTGAGGTGAGCCCCTCCGAGCAGCATGCCCTAGCTCATGTGCACCCCCTACCCTCCCCCGTGCCTGTGGCTTTCCTCCTGGCTTCCACAGGTCACACACACACACACACACACACACACACACACACACACACACACACACACTCCATTCATCAGAGTGCCATCCTGGGGATGTGCTAATTCCACAGGCCCAGCTGCCTTGTGGGGAGGGAAGGGTTTCCACAGACTGCACATATTCAGTGTTTCATCTATGAGCGAGTCGCTGTCTTTCCCATGGAAACTCCAGTTTAGGCCCATCCATGGAGACAGTGTGTGTGCTCGGCCTCTCACCTCCAGCCAGGCTGGAAAGCACCCCAGAGCCTCCACAACCTGCCTGCCTGCGTGCTGATGACCCAGGAAATGCACTTTATTGATGCGGTTGCTTTCTGGTTGAGCATAAGCCTGCTGTTAGTTGAGCTCCTGTGACTCAGCTTGTGAAGGGTTAATTACTTCTGGGGGTTCCGCTCTGCCTTGGCTTAAGGAAATCAGGTGAAAGGAAGGGAAGGGCATTCTTAGTCTCCAGGCTATCCAGCCAGGAAGACACACACACACACGCACACGCACATGCACACACACACGCACACACACATGCACAGGCACCCCCCACCCCTGGCTGCAGCAATGATTTCCCCAGAGATCCCAGAAGCTGCCCTTGTTCAGCTACCCAGAGGCTGAGGGGATGCCAGTGAGCACCGTCCTGCAGGGAAAGCTGAGTGTGAGGGAAGCACAGCCACATCCTGGGCTCAGGTGATTTGTGAACCATAAAAGCACTTCTGGGAATTCTCTGCTAACTCAGCAGAGAGGAACGGTTGGCTAGCTGGGTCCTGGCCTGGGTGCCTGCCAAAGCTGCACAAGTCAGCCTACTCTAGCCTCTTGGTGAGTCCCCGGCCAACAAGAAAACGGGTGTGTTACAAAGCTGAGAGGATGTGTATTTGACACCAGCACAACCACGTCAAGGCCTCTAAGGCTTCTGAACCACAGGAGCGGCAAGGCCAAGTCAGGCTCGAAGCCTTCTGCCTGGTCTGAGTACAGATACGGTACAAAGTATGGACCACAGCCTCCTCCTCCAGGACAAATGCAGCCTGAGCCCTCTTCCCCAGAGAGATCCTGCCTTCCACGAATAGCTAACCCACCTCCTCTGTCAACTGTAAACAACAAACCTGCCCAGTGTCCAGGCTGCTGTGTGTCTCCTTCAGAGCGCATGGCCCGCCTGACTCCAGCTTCTGTAGTTTCTTCATTCCCTATCAGCCCAGTCAGGTCCATCCCAGGCAGTATACGGCCCCTGAAAAGACTGACCTAATGCCCTGATACACCATGGATTTCTGCTGGGACCTAAATGTGAAATATGGTCACAGACACAGGGGCTGGTGTGTTTGATAGCCAGCTATTTTTAGCAACAAGGACATATGCTCAACCATGTTCACAGCAGCCTTATTCATAATAGCCAGAACCTGGAAAACAGCCTAAATGTCCCTCAGTAGAAGAATGGATAAAGAAACTGTGGTACATCTACACTATGGAATACTACTCAGCTATTAAAAACAAGGAAATCCTGAAATTTGTGGACAAATGGATTGACCTCGAAATTATCATAATGAGTGAGTTCACCCAGAAGCAGAAAGACTCACATGGTATATACTCACTTATAAGTGGGCACTAGCCCAAAAGGCATGTCCCACGAAAGTCTTCAATTACCAGGAGATTGGGATAGATGTGAGGACATCCTACCGGGACTCCAGGTAAGAGAAATATCCTAGAAACCTACAAGAAGAACATCATGATAGGTGGATCAGGGTACAGGGGGTTCTGCTCAAACTATTGCACTAACCAAGGACAATACAATAGTAAACATCGAACCCCTACTCTGATCTAGCCAATGGACAAGACATTCTCCACAGTTTTGTGGAGAGCGGGGACTGACTCTGACATGAACTCTGGTACCATATTTGACCACCTCCCCTTGATGAGGAGGCCTGGTGGCACTCAAAGAAAGAATAAGCAGGCTACCAAGATGAGACTTGATAGCCTATGACCATATAGTGGGGGAGGAGGTCCCCCTCGGTCATAGACCTAGGGGAGGGGAATAGGGTGAAAGCAGGAGGGAGAGAGGAACGGGAGGATACAAGTGATGGGATAACAATTGAATTGTAATCTGAATAAATAAAATAAAATAATAATAATTATTAAAAAAGAAAAGAAAATAGAGCCAACTTGAGAAAATGAGTCACTTGGAGTGGGCCTTGAGATTTGATCACCCAGCCCTACTTTCTATCTCCTCTCTGATTCCTAATGGTGGACACATTGTGACCAGATGCTCCAGGCTCCTGCCATTAGGCCTTTCCAATGAAGACAGACTGTGCTCCCTAAACTGTGAGCCAAAACAAGTGCTCGCTCTCTTGAGTTGCTTCACGTCAGGTGCTGCTCTGTCACAACAAAAAAAAACCTAATACAGTTTCTAAATCACAAGACCCAGGTCCTCTTCTGTAATTAGCTGTGTGCTGACAGTTGCTTGGCTGACTGTGTGGTTTAAGGAAGGACCTTCCTCTTACATATATATGCATGTGTGATGTGTATGTGAATGCATACGTGTATTTGCATGTGTGAGGCACTTGTGTGCATGCAGGTGCATGTACATTTGTGTGCATGTACAGGTGGAGGCCAAAGGTTGGTGTCGGGTGTCTTCTTGTGGATCACACTGTACCGTATTACATTAGGAGAGGGTCTCTCAGTTGAACCCAGAGTTTACTGACTCAGTTAGTCGAGCTATCCATCCTGCCCATGGGCATCCTGCCTGCCTCCTGAGTGTTGGGATTGCAGGTGAGATGCCACACCCACCTGCCATTTATGCAGATTCTAAGGACACACACTTCAGTCTTCATGGTTGCAAGGCAAGCGCTTCACACGCCGAGCCATCGCTCAGCCTTCCTGATCTCTCTTTAGCAGAAGGGGGAAATGGCATAGGCCCTGTGTCCTGGACAGATTCTTGTGCAGCCTGGACCTTCAGACTTTGCTGGGCTCCTGGGTTTGCCTGAGCGAGCAGTGCATTAGTTATCTCTTCTCACTGCTGTGACCAAATGCCTGATAAGAAGCAGTTTAATGGGGGAGGTTTGTTTTGGCTCCTAGTTAAAGGGGACACATTCCATTACAGTGGCAGGAGCATGAAACAGCCGATCACACTGCATTCACAGTGAGAAGGCAGAGAGAAGTTAATGCTGGTGCCCCCACCTCCAAATCTCCTTTTCAGTCAGTCCAGGACCTCAGCAGCACAGGAATATGTCATCTCTCCCCCACTCCACATAAGCCAATCTAGAAACTCTAAGCCAATCTAGAAACTCTAAGCCAATCTAGAAACTCTCCTACAGACACATCCAGAAGCGTGTCTTCATGGCAGCTTTAAGCCTCACTAAGCCGACCACTGCAAGCTAGCTCAGGTCTTCCCTGAAACAGAACTGGGCAGTACATTTCAGCCCCCAACTTGAAATATACAATCTGTCCCATTTCCTTCCTCTCTCTGTAGCTCACGATTGCTGGTAGAAAGTGGCTGTAGACCTCTCTCCGTTGCTCAACAGTTCTTGGGGGAGAGGCAAGATGTTTACTTGGAATATGGGCAAGGCTACCTTGCCATGTTGGTTCATTGTGGAGCTCAGTCTTTCTTTCTTGACAACCTCCTCACAGAATGGGTGGGAGTTGGCTCTTTCTCGCCCCCTCTACGCCCAACCCCACTCAATGGAGAGCTGTCCATCCATCTTGTGTCCAGAGAAACTGTCATGCCCTGAACACAGTCCGCCTGGACTCTCACCTCCTAGGCTGACGTCAGCCTTGCCCTCCCTGAAGGTCCCTCAGGCTGGAATCATCAATGCTTGTGGTGTGAGGAGCAAAGAACGGATGTGTCCGTAGCACTGTGCATCTCTGATGATGTGGTCCAAAAACCGCTGGGTCACCAAGCCAAGTGCGGAGTTGGCTGGAGTCCTTAGGTTCAGAGGCCAGGCCTGGGTGCCACACAAAGAGGCACATTGTCTGGGCAGCACGAGACATGGTTTGCTGGGGGAAGTCACTAGAAGGACTGCTTATTGTCATGGGGCCTCAGTGGATTTTGTGCCCAAATAGTGAACTGCAGGCAATTCACGGAATTCCTTCCTTTCTTTCCACAGCAATTACAGCTCTCAAGCCCTGCAAGCCTGCCACTGGTGTTTGCAAACAAGTTGCTCATAGAGTGAGTCCCCTAGTAAAATCACTCCCTCTGCACCATCACCAAGATGTCTTCTCCTTGCTGTCTTTTGCCAGAAAACATACATGTCACCCAAGAGAACATGGGTGAGACTGACTCAGGCAGTCCTGTGGAAATGCTGGAAGGTCCATGCATCCAGGCTTAACTGGATGCTCCTGACCAACATCCCTTCAGCTTCGCCACCGTCAGCCTCTCTCTGGAGTCCTCATCACTTTCTCTCCCGCTCAACCCTGAGCTGTACCTCCAGCAGGACCTCCAGCAGAAGCCTGTCCGTGTTCCTCCTGTGAGACTGGTCCTCACTTCCTACAGGAGCACCAGAGACTCAGTAACCAAAGGAGGGCAGTTTATTCCACAGCCTTGCGAAGTTGAGTGTCAGCCTAGAGAAAAGGCAATAACGGCTCCTGATTTGGAGCCTTGTGTTTTTTTGCTTGTTTGTTTACAGCTTTTTATAGTTTCTGGTCATCTTTCCATGTCCCCTCCGAACCTTTCTGTCTGAGTTCTTTCGGGAGGTTCAATCTTCCTCTTTCTTTCGTAACCCTCACCCCAAATTGATCATCTTCCTGGAACTTAGGTTCCCTCCTCTTCTGATATGAGACCCAGTCAAGGGTTACACCGCCTATAACCTGTCAAGCCCAGGATAAACTGAGAGCACTGAGACATGCAGAAACCAACTCCCAGCTGGGGAAGACAGGAAAGCAGTGTCTCCTGCTTGTCTGCGATCCTCTAATGAGCTCTGATCTCACTGCACACGAAAAATGGTCTGTCGTGATTTCCGAATTACTCCCTTCTTAAAGATGGGCCCTTGCCCCTCATCTCACCAGCTCTCCAAGCCTGGAGGACCCAGGAGTCCACACTGCGGGCCACTTCCATCCCCTGCCATCCCGACTGACCGCCTGGCTCTGCATTTGGCTCCTCATATTCTTTTGTATCCTCAATATCCTTAAATTGCCTTTCCCTATTGGCTCTTTCCCTTCACCCCAGCATAACAATGTCTCTCACACTCAAAGTGGGTGCATACGGAAGCTTGCCCCAACACACCCTCCTCACCTAGCTTTCTCCTCTGGGCACTGGGCCCTAAGACACAGATCCATGCTACTGCACTCTACTTGCGGCCCTCGAGGCCTCCTTAGCATGCAGATCCTGCCTGGCACCATACAGTGCCATGCAGTGACTTTAGACAATTTTTCCAAGCTTCTGGAAGGTCAGTACTTGGGCAATCCATGTCCTCAGCTCACCGAGGTGACCTCCTGTAGATCTGATGCGTGATTCAGACTTTCCTTGCTTGCAAGGCACCAGGGTATCCTTAGAGTTCCTTGCCAATCTTGACTTTCTATCTCTCTCCCCACCCAGGCCTCATTTTTCTGCCATGTTCTGTTGGGGACACTTAGAGCCAGCCCTGGCCCTCCTCCAGGCGTCTTCACATAGCTCATCAGGCGTCTAGCACCTATTGTCTCTAAAGCTCACCTGTGGCTCTTCCCCTCACACCCACCCACCTCTTCCTGCATCCCCAGCCTCCTAAGATGCTCACCATGTTCAATCCAAAACCACAAAGCACTTGAGTGGAGATTCTCCTCTCTCTCATTCCCATACCTAAAAACAAACCAAAGGCCAACTTCTGGTCCTGCCTATTCTGTTGCTAATTATTTTAGGATGGGACCTTTCCCAGTACTCTCTTGTTTTTATTTCTATCAATAATGCTTGAATGTACTGAACTCCATCTGGGTAATGCTCAAAGCTACTGGGCGTACTGCTCCTGGAATATTGTGACACATCTGTGTGGCAGGAAAGTCAATAGTTATGTGTAAATCTTTTAAAGATGTATCTGCCTTCTGCTTCCAGGAAATAGGTGGCTATATTTCTCATTCCTCTGTCGACAGTATTTGTAAAAAAAAAATCTGAAGATTGTGTGTTATGGTTATTTTTTTTTATAAAACTGTGGTTGTTTCTCAGTTTCTCTCTTAACCTGACTACCACACGAAATAATTGAGACTCTATTATATTATTTAATAAGCTTCACAGTGCAATCTTGAGCAGTATTAACTCTATTCTTAACCCTCTAGACTAATCTGGTTTCCTTCCAGTGTACATCCCAGAGATACTTGCACTTTGTAGCTTTCCTTGCTGAGCTCTCTCTCTCTCTCTCTCTCTCTCTCTCTCTCTCTCTCTCTCTCTCTCTCTCTCTCTCTCCCTCCCTCCTCATGTCTCCTGCACCTCTGCCCGTGGCTCAATCCCTGACTTCTCCTCTCCAGCCCTATTCTCTCCCTTGCTCGGTGACTGGCTGTAACCTGCTTTATTGGCATTCAAGGGGACAATTGGGGAGCTGTGTTTACACAACATTGAGACAGGAGATTCTCAGAACAAGGACTGCAACCAGATATGTGAGGTACAGAAATCAGCATTTGAATTACACAATAACCTTATGCCTACAATTGTAAAGTAGTGAGAGACGGCAATCCTTTGTTCTTGGACCTGAAAGACCAAATGGGAGAGACAAAATGTGAGAGAAATTGTCACACTGAGCTTAGAATAGACAAAGAAGTTTCTATATTGAATAGCAAAGAAGCAAATAGTCTAACTAGAAATCAGCAAAAACCAGGCTGACGGATGGCTTAGTGGGTAATGTGCCTGACTTGTAACCATGAGAGCCTGGGTTGGGGTTACTCACATAAAAACTGGGCATGGTGGTACACACCTGTAACCACAGTACTGTACAGGCAGAGTTGGGGGGATCCTGTGGGCTTGCTAGCAAGTCATTCTAACTGAAATAGTGAGGTTCAGAGGGAGACCCCATCACCAAAACTAAGATGAGTAGAGATAAAGACACACAGTGTTGACCTCTGACCCCCACACAAGTATGCACACATGCCTATACCACACAGGAGACAGGAAGAAGGGGCTGTAGGAAGAAAATGTGCAAAAGCCACAGAGAAAAAGGTCACTGAAGAGAATGCACAGCAGCAAATAAGCACACAGAAAGATTTTAGCATTGTTACTGTCAAAGAATTGAAATTTCACTGGGCGGTGGTGGCGCACGCCTATAATCCCAGCACTTGGGAGCCAGAGGCAGGAAGAGCTCTGAGTCTGAGAACAGCCTATTCTACAGAGTGAGTTCCAAAAGAAAGGAAGGAAGAAGGAAGGAAGGAAAGTTAAAACCACAGTGAGTGTCACACACACCTCTCTCAGTGGCTAAATAAATAAAGCTAGTACTTGCAGAGATGTCGAGAAATGGCATTGCTCAGGCATGGGTGGTGGAAAGGGAAAGATTCACTGACCTAGGAAAATGTTTGATGTTTTCTTTTCAAATTAAGCACTGAACTACGATGTTACCTGACGATTACACACCTGGGTACTTGTCTCATGAGGCCACATTGAGAAGAGAGAGATCCAGCAACACCCTGGACCTTGTCTGTAACTTGAACGAACTCTAAGCCCACCTCATATTGAAAATGGATTATAGGCCGGCTGGTGGTGGTGCACACGCCTTTAATCCCAGCACTCAGGAGGCAGAGGCAGGTGGATCACTGTGAGTTCAAGGCCAGCCTGGTCTACAAAACGAGTCCAGGACAGTCAAGGCTACACAGAGAAACCCTGTCTCGGAAAAAAGAAAAGAAAGTGGATTATAACCATTTATTTCACACACACACACAAACACACACACACACACACACACACACACACACACACACACACACACACAGTCTTCCCAGTGTAGCCACATTGTATAAACCTCCTTTATTCCGCTTTCATCCTTAACTTGGCTTTTTAAATCATTAGCTCACTGAGATGGGTGGCAAAATCTAGTGTGTTGAGAAGCTGGCTGTGACCCCCAAGTCTTTACTACATAAACTAGACTAGGGGTGGCTAAGGAGGCATAGCATGCGGCCGGGCTGGGAACAGGTATCCTGCAGAATCACCCCGTGTAGATGGAGGCACAGCTCCTACAGACAGTGGGAACCTCAGCCGTGAGGTGGTCAGAGCGGATGTGCTGCCTTGGCACGTTCCGAATCCCTGTCTCACTGCAGACACCCGTGGCCACGCACGTCCAACTGGTGGTTAGACTCCGTTCCAAACTCTGCAGAAGATCCTACAGGCTGGAAGTGAAGGAGGGAGCGAGGGTGTGCGAGGCCCCGCCCCCGTAATTACCATGGGCGCAGAGCCCGCCAGAGCAGCTCAGTGCCAGAATGCCTGCCAGGCCCGCAGCTGAGTGGAATCCAGAGCTCCCCGCTACAGAGAGGGGAACGCAGGAGGAACTAAGGGCCACTTGGCCAGTTCATTTAAGGGCACAGCTGACAGCAGTGTGGAGAGGCAGGAAAAGCTGGCTCTGAACTGGGCATCCAGGGATGGTCATGTTCATGAGCCTAGAAGCTAAATTTGTTCTGCCTGGGGACTGTCAATCACAAGGAAGGCGGGAAGATAGAGTCCTTGAGCACCTCCCGGAAGACTTAGAGAAGCAAACAGTGAGGTTGGGGCCGGAAGCCGGATGTAGACCTGGCCTCACGGTGATGATACAGGTGTGAGTCAGCCTGCTGAGGTCAGGGCCTGGTCAGACAGGTTCTGGTGGGCAGGGCTGACCTGATGGAGGTGAAGGGAGAGACTGCTTTACAGGAGAAAATTCAAGGGGCGATGGAAGAGGGTGGGGATTTGAGCAGCTGTGGGAAGTGAAGTCAAGCCTTGTTCTCCCGGGAGTAGGACTCCCTCCTATGTGACTGTCCTGGATCAGCCACCCGGAAAATGCCCTTTGATGTTTTTGATGTTAAAGACTTCAGGAACACTCACTCAGGGCTATAGAGATAGCTTAGGGGCTAAGAGAACGGAAATTCAATTTCCAGCACCCACATGGCATCTGACAACTGTCCGTGCCTCCATTCCCAGCGGGACCAGCGCCCTCTTCTGGCCTCCTTGGACACTGCATACACATGGTGCACACACATACAGACAAAATCCCATATATATATATACGCACAAATATATAAAGAAGGATCAGCCCATTGGAGGCTTAAACAGAAAGTATTCCATGTGCGCATAGAGGTCAGAGGTCAACCAGAGGTACCATTTCCTCTTGTCTTTCTGAGAAAGAGCCTCTTGCTGGCCTAGAGCTCATTGAGTAGGCTGAACTGTCTAGCCAGCAAGTACAAGAATCTGCCAACCTCTTCTTCTCCGGTGCTAAGATTACAAGTGCACACCTCCATCCACGGCTTTTAGCATGACTTCTGGGAATCAAGCTCAGGTCCTCACTATTGCTGGGCAAGCACTTTGCCATCTCCTCAGCCCTTAAACTGAGAGTATTTCTACTTTTTTTTTTTTTCAATAGCCACTTCCCAAGGGGAAGGGGAAAGGGAGTCCGTCTCACACTCCTTACAATAAAGGATGTGGGAGACAGACACTTCATTCTAGGCTCCAGAACTGACAGTGTCCTGGGCTCAAGGAGAGAGCTACTATGGGCGTCTTAGTGAGACCTGAGGCTGGCCATTCAGGAGGTACATGCTGGTCCCGGATCCCCCAAGCTCCGAGTGTCCAGGTAAAAAGAAGCGCCACACAGCTCAGCAGGCACAAGAGGAGAATGTGTTGTGCCCTGGTGCTTCCGAAGGAGTCTTGGGTATCACCGTGGTCAGCTTCCCACCACCTGCCTGCCTCAGTAGCCTGGTCCTCCAGGCTGGCCATCGGTTGTCTCGTGCTCCATTTTAAGTTTCCTCCTCAAAAGTGGGTTCACTCCCATTAGCAGAGAACTTTATCTGGTCATCAAGAGTCCTGGACAAGACATTTAAGGCATTTGTTGGTAAACAGGAATTTATGCTTCCCTTGAAAAAGGGGTGTGTGTGTCTAGACATATTTATTTATATATTCCATTATAGTTAATTAATAGTAGAATAAAGTTGGATGGAAAGCTTACATACGGAAAAAAAAAGATAAATAAAAATTGGCCTGCACACCAGTATAAAGCAAAGAAAGGAGACTGTGCATGAGCAGCAAAGTAAAGCTGTCAGTCCTCAGCTGTGATGAGTGCGACTTGCAGTTTGAAACAGAAAGGTCCCAAGAGTTCTCAAGGTTGAACCCAGCGCTATGTGACAGTGTTGGTAAAATTTAGTGGGGCCTGTAAGCTCCCCTCAAGGTGGAAATGAGTAGGGGCCATGTTCTTCCTGTTAGAATGGAAACAGGGTTGGGCAGAGGGGACCATCTGTCTCCATGTTAAGGTCTGGCCCCAGATTTGAGGGGCAAGAGGAGGAGGCTGCCACGGTGGTTTCCTCACTTGGTAGCAGATTTGTTCCCGACAAAGCAGAACAGGTGCTCATCTCCTCCCCAGGGCTTTGTCTGTACAAGTCTGTGTTAAATCTCTCTCTACTTGTGACTCACTGGGTGGTCTCTATAAAGAAAATATAAAATAAAGTGACACCTCTTGAGGAGATGTGAGGGCTGTGGAAATGGCTAGAAGGGACAGATGTTTGCCTTGGAAACACAGGGTCTCAATCTGATCCCTAGAACCATGTCCAAAAGAGCTAGTTTGGTGGTGCATGGTGGCGGCCCAGTGCTGGGGAGGCAGGGCAGGAAGGTCCCTGGGGTCATTGGCCAGCTGTCTTAGCCTGTTTAGAGAGTTCCAGACCAGTGAAAGACCCCATCTCAAAGGGAAAAAAATGGATGGCACTCAAGGAATACATCTCCAGGTTGACACGCATGCACGCATGTGCATGAGCACACACTCATGTAGGCAAGCACACCGACACACACACACACACACACTACAATAATAATAGTAAGTAAAATGTTTTAAAAGATCCCAAGAAGAAGTGGATGAATCCACTGAAAACAAAAGAACCGAGCAACAGTTTCTCAATGAGTCCATCTTCCTTTAAAATGACTTCTCATAGGCCAAGCACAGTGAAGCGCACATTCTGCCCCAGCAGCTGGGAGCGAGGGGCGGTTGAGCTGATCTCTTTAAGTCTGAGGCCTGATCTACATAGTGAGTTCCAAGACAGTCAGAGCTACACAGTGAGACCCTGTCTGAAAAAAAAAAGACTTTGAATCATTTATAAACAAAGATTTTTTAAAAAATGAAGCAATAAACAAAATGTCAGTGACTTCTTAGCTGTAAATTACCTTCGGCCACCATCCAGCAACACAAAGAATCCGTGAGGGAAAATATTAAATAGTGGAATTCTAATACCAGGAAGTTGAGCAATATCCTTCCGAATAAGTCCTGGGTAAGAAAGGAAGTGGGGACTGTCATTAGATGCTGTCTTGAAAATAACAGTCCTATAACAACACAGATTTCAAAACCTCTGGTGGGTGACAAAGCCACACTCAGAGGAGAAGTCACACTCTGACATCTGTTATTATTCTAAAGGGAAGATAAAAATAAGTTAATTACTCATCTCAAAAATAAATATTGTACATGTAAAAGAAATGTAAGAAAGAGTTACTAAGAAGCATTAGTCCAACAAAATCTGAAAGTGATTAAAAAAATTTTTTTTCGAGACAGGGTTTCTCTGTGTAGCCTTAGCTGTCCTGGACTTACTTTGTACACCTGGCTGGCCTCGAGCTCACAGAGATCTGCCTGCCTCTACCTCCCCCAAGTGCTGGGATGGCAGACATGCACTACCACACCCTGCTAAGTGATTAATTTTTTTAAAAAAACAGAAAAACACCATTAATTGTGTCATCTAAAATGGTTTTCATAAAAAATAAAAGAAAACAGCAGTATCTGTTACACCTTTTAGAGTCTGGCCTCAGTGAGGGCTGCACAAGGATGGTTAGAAGGCTTGTCTGGTATACAGGAGACCCTGGGCTCCATCCCTAGCACCCCATAAATGGATTGTAGGGGTGTACCACCACAATCCCAGCACTATGGAAGTAGATCCAGGAGAATCAGAGATTCAATGTCATTCTTGGCTACATAGGAAGTCCCAGGCCAGCCTGGGCTACCTGAGACCCCATCTCAGAAACAGAAATCAAAACAAACAAAAAAGCTTAAAGATGGAGAGGAATTGCAATGGCGCATTTGAGGCTTTTGGTGAGATGGGCTGATTTTCAAAGGCACTGGTAAGTTGTCAAACCAAATTCAGTGGGCAGCAGAGAACCTAATCCAAACCTTTAAGGGTGCCATAAAGACAAAAGAAATCTTCTGGTCTCCGTGTGGGATGTCGGGCAGATGCCATGTGGGCAGCAGGCCACTTTTTCTCCCACAGCCACCACCAGGGGTTCTGCTCAGTCCTGGGGCAGCCTCAGTGGTACCCACTGGCACAACTGGCTTTGCCTAGACCCAAGACTTCTTTGGCGCTCTTTAAAAATACATACACATAAGCTAAAAGTAAGATAAAATAAAAAATATTCCCAGAGAAAGTAAAAACAGAAACATTTTTTCACAAGACTTGGGAGGTGGAGTCAGGAAGATCAGGAGTTAAAAGTCATCCTGGGCTGCCTACAGAGTTCATAGCCAGCCCAGGCTGCTTGAGACCTTCTGTGTGTGTGTGTGTGTGTGTGTGTGAGAGAGAGAGAGAGAGAGAGAGAGAGAGAGAGAGAGAGAGAGAGAATGTTCAGGGACTTTTTGAACTGTGTGTATACAATATATACATATGTGTGTGTGTGTGTATATATATATATATATACATACATATATATGCATATATTAAGGTCTTATTCCAGGATATGACTCTGCTTCAACAATGAATAGCTGTTAGAATTTTTATATAAAGTACTTCAGGAAAATGACAAAAAGACATTGAGCAATCTTTTTCTTTAAGGTCTGCTTTTGTTTGTGTGTCTGGGGTATGTGCACATGGCAGCAGGTGCTCATCTGTGTCTGGGGTATGTGCACATGGCAGCAGGTGCTCATCTGTGTCTGGGGTATGTGAACATGCCAGCAGGTGCTCATGTGTGTCTGGGGTATATGAACATGCCAGCAGGTGCTCATGTGTGTCTGGGGTATGTGAACATGCCAGCAGGTGCTCATGTGTGTCTGGGGTATGTGAACATGCCAGCAGGTGCTCATGTGTGTCTGGGGTATGTGCACATGCCAGCAGGTGCTCATGTGTGTCTGGAGTATGTGCACATGCCAGCAGGTGCTCGTGTGTGTCTGGGGTATGTGCACATGCCAGCAGGTGCTCATCTGTGTCTGGGGTATGTGCACATGTCAGCAGATGCTCATGTGTGTCTGGGGTATGTGCACATGCCAGCAGGTGCTCATGTGTGTCTGGGGTATGTGCACATGCCAGCAGGTGCTCATGTGTGTCTGGGGTATGTGCACATGCCAGCAGGTGCTCATGTGTGTCTGGGGTATGTGCACATGCCAGCAGGTGCTCATGTGTGTCTGGGGTATGTGCACATGCCAGCAGGTGCTCATGTGTGTCTGGGGTATGTGCACATGCCAGCAGGTGCTCATGTGTGTCTGGGGTATGTGAACATGCCAGCAGGTGCTCATGTGTGTCTGGGGTATGTGCACATGCCAGCAGGTGCTCATGTGTGTCTGGGGTATGTGCACATGTCAGCAGATGCTCATGTGTGTCTGGGGTATGTGCACAGGGCAGCAGGTGCTCATGTGTGTCTGGGGTATGTGCACAGGGCAGCAGATGCTCATGTGTGTCTGGGGTATGTGCACAGGGCAGCAGATGCTCATGTGTGTCTGGGGTATGTGCACAGGGCAGCAGATGCTCATGTGTGTCTGGGGTATGTGCACAGGGCAGCGTGCTCGTGAAGGTCAGAAGGTGCTGGAGCTCCCATGCCTGGAGAAATGGCTCAGCGACTAAGAGCATTTACTCCTGTGGAGGACCTGGGTCTTCTTTTTTCTTTAATTTTCTTTTTAAGTTGCACATAAAGGGTTTATTTTGAAGTTCTTAAGGAAGGATAGAGTTATATAATAATTATAAAAATTACTTACAGGATTAATAGAGTTGTACTGTGTATATTTCTAAATGCAGAGAACAGGAAACTGTCTACACATTATATAAAATGAAATTAAAAATGAATTCAAACGCAAAAAATGAGGCTGCTTATCTAGTTTTAAATGTGAACACAAAGACCTTTGAACTCCACTCATTCATTCGAACTGCACCAATCCCTGGGACCTGGGTCCTAGTAGCACCCAACTCACAGCTCACAATTGCCTGCTATTTGAGTTTCAAGGGAGCAGACGCCTTCTTCTGGCCTCTTTGGGTTCCTATGGTCATGCATGCACATGTGAATCCATGCAAAGAAACCTTAAAAATGCCTTTTTAAAGGGTTTCAATGACCACAGCTACAGAAATAGTCACATATTTATAAACTTCACCGAATCAAGCCCATTTTTTCTACCAAGCATTAGTCCCTATGTGGCGGCTTGAATAAAAACTGTTCTCCCACAGGCTCAGGCATTGGAACGCTCAGTCCCTAGCCGGTGGCTTTGGTTAGCCTGGTTTGTATGGTGCATCACTGGAAGTGGATGTTGAGAGTATATAGCCTCATCCTACTCCCGGCTCACTGTGTCTGCTCGGTGCTTGTGGATGAAAAGGTAAGCTCTTCGCCTACTGCTCTGGTGGCCGGGCCCAGCGGCTGCCATACACCCTGCCATAATTGTCTCTTAGCCCTCTGTAACCATAGCCAAAATAAACTGCTGCTTCCACAATTTGCTTCTGGTCAGGCCTCTTATCAGAGCCACAGAGAAGCAGGCCAGGACACCGCCGCAACGTGATGCACGGCCTTCGTTGAGGTAACTCAGAAACAACATAGTCTGAGGCTCTCAGATTGAGAAAAGAAATAGAAACTCAAAAGACAAATCCAAATCTACATAAGATTTTATTATGTGATCAAGGTAGCCCTTAAAACCAAATAAAGGAAGAGTTAAACTTCAGAATGGGGGTATAGCTCAATTTGTAGCTTACCTCGTGTGCACTGAAGCCCTGAGTTTGATCCCCAGAACATGATAATCTGAGTGTAGTGGTGCACGCCTGTAATCCCAGCACCTGTGGGGTGGAGGCAGGGCCATCAGGAGTTCAAGACCATCTTGCTCTGTATATTCAGTTCAAAGCCACCCAAGGCTACTTGTCTCACAACAAGCAAACAAACAACAAAAATAAATAAACTTTCAGTATCTGGTTCAATGGGTAACCACTTGAAAAAAAATGAAGATCCTGCTTCACATAATAAACCAGTGTCAACCACGAAGAGCTAAAAATGTGAAACTGAGCCATAGAGCTGGGGAGGAGCACTTGCCGCCAAGTCTGACGACATGAATTTGATGCCAGGACCCACATGGTAGAAGGAGAAAACAAAGTTGTCTTCTCACCTCTATGTGTGTGCTGTGGAAAATAATACACACACACACACACACACACACACATATTTGGGTGTGGAAGTTCTAAGACTCACACTGTGCTATAAGGCTGCACTACAGAACTGTCCTCAGAGTGAGATCCTGTCTCAAAAACCAAAACACAAAGAAATTTTGAAACAGAAGCTCTGAGCTCAAGCTCCAGAACTTCCAGATAGGTAAATAAACAGAAAATAGAAACAACCTAAATCTACAAAAGGAAATGATTAATTATATATTAATATAAATTTGCGTATTGATATGTGGCACACTAAGCATATATGCTAATGTATAGTATGCATTAGCTAGAATACGAATTGGGCTTGAGGTAATCTTTTAATCATCTATATATTGTACACTGCAATGCTACATGACTGTGATAAATACATTTTCAAAGTATGTTTAGTGACTTGAAAAGACCAGAGACTATTGCTAAATTACAAATTAGGTTATTAACACTTTTCTTTTCATTTAATCTTTTTTAGAAAAACATTACAACTTTAGTATAAAGACTTTGCAAAAAAAAAAAAAAAAGACAGCATGCATGGAAATGAACCAGATTCAAAAGTTATTTTTTTCTTTTTCCAAAGCAATATATTTCAATATGATTGCAAATAAAGACTGAAGAGATTTATAGAGACCAAATACAACACACACTGTAAGGTCTTTGTGCTGACAATGGCTGTCACTGGTGTGTGAACTGCAGTTCATCTGTATTGTCTTTCATTGCTTTTTTCCTCTAAGTTTCATACAGGCAACATGATACATTTATAATTTAAAAAAACAACATCATAGATGCTAAACAAATAAACCCTAAAACACGGCTCTAACATTGCACCCCAGAAGTGTCTAGAATTTTTTCTGTTGGCCTTGCGAAGGGACTGGAAGCAGAAGTGGCGAGAGGAAGTGCAGTGAGAGGTTATTACACTCACATTAATTACTGTTATCAAGGAGGAGCAATTGTAGTCTGCCACTGAGTTCCTGTTGTTCTTCTGCCAGAGTCTTTGGGAGTCTGATCTTGGGCCCCTTGATCAGCAGATCTCTCACAGAGTCCCACAAACATCCCCATCCTGTAGCGTGGCAGAACCACCAGGGTTCCAGATGGGGACTGGGATTTGATACATCCTGAAGGCAGAAACTGGAATGGGCAGAGCCACCTGTGGAGGCTCCCACCCCCATACACACACACACACACACACACACACACACACACACACACACACACACACCCCGCTCAGTGCAGCGACCTCAGCTCTGTCCCTGGTGGACCACACAGCTTGAAGCTGGGCAGGGAGCACAGGAGGCAGCTACCTACTCCCTGGGCCACTGTCACCAGAAGGCAAACGTCAGCTTGTGTGGATTTCTGCCTGGGATCCAACACGCTCTGAGCCCATCCAGGCTGGCCAGACGTGGACTCTGTCTACAACAGCTGTCAGCTGTTCCACCGTCAAGCCAGAAGCTTCGTTGTACTGTAATTTATCTGCCATCGTGATTGTTACTAATTTTAATGATTTTAATAGATCTATGAAGCATAACTATAATCTGATTTGAAATGTTCTCATCACTTTCAATGGATGCTTCCACCGCCCAGATGTCTGTCCCTTCTGTCTCCTATCTTGATTTCTTCTTCCTGTAGGACCACAGCTACAAACTGGGAGAGGGGTTAGAATGAATGTGCTTGTGGATGTAGGCACACATGTACCTTGTATGTGTGTGGGTGTGTGTGGGTATGTAAGTACACAGTACAGCACATGTACCTTGTATACATATGTGTATATGTGTGTGTGTAAGTACACAGTACAAGCACATGTACCTTGTATACATATGTGTATATGTGTGTGTGTAAGTACACAGTATAAGCACATGTACCTTGTATGTGTGTGTGTGTGTCTGTGTGTGTGTGTGTGAGTATGCATGTATAAGCACACATGTATGAATGTTTGTAAGTTCATGCAGAAGCTGGTGTCTTCACTGGGCTCACTGGGCGTCTGTGTTCCTCAGTCACAACCACTTTGTTTTTGAGACAGGATCTCTCACTAACTCTGGATCCCTGGGTCACTGTTTCGCTTCCCCAGCATACACACCCACCATGCCTGAGTTTCTTTGTTCTGTTTTTGTCTTTTTCCATGTGGATTCTGAGGAACTGAACTCCGGTCCTCACGCACTTTCTGAGCTATAACACTGACCGGTCTCCCTAGCCCTTATGGCTGTGTTTGACCACAGCTTTGACTCCTGTCAATGTCTTCTATTAGGCTCAGTCCTGACAGAAGGAGACTGAGGGCTGGGAGGCTGCCACCCCCCCAAGACACACACACACACACACACACAGACATACACACACACAGACACACACACGCACACACACACACAGACATACACACACACAGACACACACACACACACAGACACACACACACAGACATACACACACACCACACACACACATAGACAGACACACACACACACATAGACAGACACACACACACACACATAGACAGACACACACACAGACACAGACAGACAGACAGACAGACAGACACACACACACACACACACACACACACACACACACACTGCACTGGGCCTCAGTCCCACATGTGATTTAGCTCAGTTTTCCAGGGCAGAGCCCTAGGGAGGGCAGACACAGGATCCCTCTTTGAGCACTGCTGATAGTTTTGGGGTTTGCGGTTTGTTGTTTGTTGGTTTGTTTTAACGAGTCCCCCTACTTCACGCTGTTATCAAGTATGATGATTCAGGGACTCAGTAGGACTTCAGGTCCAGGTCACACTGAGCCAGGAGGGAGCTGTGTGGCCCAGACACAAGTCCATAACGTAGCATTGGGAGCCTAAGGAGCTCTCCCCAAACTCGTGTCCGGGACGTTTAGCGACTCTGTGCAGGCAGGGAGAAGCCTGTAGATGTTTAGCGACTCTGTGCAGGCAGGGAGAAGCCTATAGATGTTTAGAGATTCTGTGCAGGCAGGGAGAAGCCTATAGATGTTTAGAGATTCTGTGCAGGCAGGGAGAAGCCTACAGAGACACAGCCTTTGGATTGAGCTCTGAAACTGAGGCGTGTGCCCTGGCCAACATGTCCCAGTTGCTCCCTCAGGGCAGATGGCTTGTGATCTGTTGGCTTAAAAAATAAAGGAAGCAGCTGGGCGTGGTGGCGCACACCTTTGATCCCAGCACTCAGGAGGCAGAGGCAGGTGGATCGCTGTGGGTTCGAGGCCAGCCTGGTCTACAAAGTGAGTCCAGGACAGCCACGATAACATAGAGAAACTCTGTCTCGAAAAACCAATAAATAGATAAATAAAATAAAGAATGAAGGAAGCAGAAGCTTTGCAGCCTGAGACCTAATTTCACGGTTCGTCTCTAGGGACAGAACTTTAAACACTGACAACATGTATGTAACATGTTCATCAGCCATGTGGATCTTACTAATCCAGCCCGCTCATCTTGCTCCCAGACTCATTCATTTCTTATTAATGTCACCAAGCAAGTCCACCACCTTCTGTCCCCGCACCACCCCCCACCCCCACCCCGGCCCCTCATGCGTTCTGGTTCTGGTTTGAAACTGCCGTTCCACAAACAGCCATGTCAAAAACTAAGATGTTTCTGGGCTCATACAGTCCTGGATTACTGAAAGATTTTTTTGCCTAAAACTCCCAAGGAGTCTCAAGAACAAAACGAAGTAAGACTGTTCCATCAGTGTTTCCCTACTCCATGGTACCACTTTCCCTGAGGTGTCAGGTGCCCTTAGCTAGTATAGATGACGCATCGAAGCAGGAATAGTGTCCGTGACCCAAGCTGAGCACAGCAGGTCAGATGCAGCCTGACCCTGCCTGCCCTGGGTCATATGGGGACGTGGGAGGAAACCATGTTGCTTTCACAGCCATCCTAGCTGAACACATGACCACAGCTTAGAGGTTTGTGGTATCTTGCCAGTAGCTATGCTAATACCAACCTAGACTAACTCCAAAGCAGTTGTCTGTTTCTGGTAGGTGTGTGTGTCACCTCCAGAGGCCCTGTGTTTGCTGCCTTCTTCGCTGGCACCAAGGGGCCACTCAGAATGTACCGGAAAACTGCTGCCGCCAAAAAACCAAATGAAATGCTCAGGGGAGACTGAGGAGTGGGTGTTCGGAGACTATTTAGAGCAGGGCAGAGCAGCCAGGCAGTGGTCTGTAATCCCAGCACTTGGGAAAATGAGGCAGGAGGATTGCTTCAAGTTTGAAGCCAGCTTGGGCTATAGGATAAGATCCTTTCTTATTAAAACAAACAAACAAGAAACAAGAGTGGGGCAGAACCAAGGGAAGCTCTCACAGACATGAACCCGGGGTACGCTCCTGCAGAGACAAAACTAGCTGCCTACGCCTCCAGCAGAGCATGCTTGGACCAGGACATGAAATAGAAATCAGACCGTCATCTAATGAGCACGCTGAGGGGCTCATTGGCCCCCACTGTTTCTCAATCATGTTATTTGCTTTTGGCTTTGCCCTCGCCACCCCCCAGCAAATGAGAGCTGACCACAGAGAGCACTGGCGGATTGTGGGACGTGGTTGCATTCCTAAGTCTCAGGTGGCCGTTTCACCCGCTTGGCTGCCAAGCTGCCATCTGGGTTGCTCTTAATTGCAAGCTACTGTCATGTCCTGGAAAGCTGAGTGTCTGCCTTTAGTTCAGTCTGCAGACTCTGCAGGCCAGAGAGCTCAAGGCTGAGGCTGTCACCACACATGCATCCATCACTACCACCACAGGCACCGGCAGAGTCCTGGCCCTGACCGTGGCCCTTGTGACTATTGTTTTGTTTTGTTTTGTTTTCTTAAAAAAGAAAGCAAAACAAAATCCTAGAATAGGTGGACACTATTAAAAGCCTCCCAGCTTGTCTCTGGGATGAGTCCACATCCTGTAGCAAGGACTACAGTCTCTACGTGACACCAGAACATGCTGGCATGGAGGTGGTTTTCAGTTGTATCAGTGTGATTCTGGAAACACACTAAGTCACCCAGCAGCTGATGAGAACAGATGCAGAGACCCACAGCCAAGCACTAGGCAGAGCTCGGGGAATCTCATGGAAGGGGGGGGGGGGGAGGAAAGATTGGAAGAACCAGAGGAGTCAAGAACAGCACAAGAAAACCTACAGGATTAACTAACCTGGGCCCGTAGGGGCTCATGGAGACTACTAAACCACCAGCCAGAGAGCGTGCGTAGGACAGACCTAGGCCCCCGTGGACATATGTAACAGATGTTCAGCTCGCTCCTCATGTGGGGCCTCTCACTGCAGGAGCAGGGGCCATCTCTGACTCTGTTGCCTGCCTTTGGATTGCTTTTCCCTAACTGGATGGCCTTGTCTAGCCTCAATAGAAGTTGTGCTCAGTCCCACTACATCTTGATATGCCAAGGCATATCATTAATTAACTAATTAATTAATTAAAGGTAAAGTGAAATACATTTGGGATGCGTAAAAAAAAACGATAACTAGTTTTGCTTAAATATAGTCCATTATATAAATAAAGAAGCCCTGACTTTCCATTTATGAAATTAATCAAAGATATATATCTACTTAGGGTTTTTTTTTTTTTAATTATTTTAAAATTTTTATAAGTGTGTGTTTGCGTATGAGTGTGTGTGTGTGTGTGTGTGTGTGTGTGTGTGTGTGTGTGTGTGTGTGTTGAACATCCAGGTGTCCACAGAGGCTAAAAGAAAGCATTGGATCCCCTGGGACTGGAGTCACGGGTGATTGTGAACCTCCCAATGTGGATGCTAAACTCACGTCCTCTGAACAGCAAAGCTTCTAAGCCACAGAGCCATGTCTCCATCCTCACACATACCAGACTTTTATAGACTTACTCTTGACCTCTGTTAGCATCATCCTTTCTTGTTTTGACCTGATGTGACTTTCAACGGTCCATAATCAAGGATGAGAACAATTTGAGACCCTGTTTGTTTGTTTGTTTGTGACTGAGCCTCACACAGCCTGGGCTGCTCTTGAACTTTGGTGTTTGTTTGTTTGTTTGTTTGTTTGTGATTGAGTTTCACGCTGCCTGGGCTGGTCTTGAACTTTAGATAGCAGAAGATAAACGTGAATTTCTGATCCTCCTGAATGCTGGGATCGCACGGCTGCGCTACAGTACCTGTGCCATTTGGTTGGTTGTTGCTTGTACGTTGTGTAAGGTTTGCTTTCAGGGTTCTGTCAGCTTTGAGAAGTACAGGAGGAATGTTTCAAATTGCCTCGTTTGAAGGCAGGTTAAACAATAACACAGGCATCTCCTGGCCGACTTCTCTATGGCCTGACTAGAATCCGTTACATTGCAGTTAGAGTGTGTGGGGTTTTCCTGCCTTTCAGATTGGAGATTTTTACTTTTCAGAACTTAGGTTTTTCATTGCATTATTAATGTGTCTCCTCACTCTAAAGTGTCTGTGTCTCTGGTTGTGATGATGTCATAATTTTCCCAGTTATAGTCGGTGAAAATGCCATGTACAGCTTTGAAGAACGGGCTCAGCTGTTAAACAGGAGGGAGAGTGTCTTCTTTGGTCTCATGCAACCTTCATATGTTTTGGAAATGGACTCATATGGAGTGCATGTAAGTCCCATACACACCAGACTTACGGATTTACCTCCTGGGCTCATCATTCGGCATTGATATCCACACATGCTGGTGTTTGGGGCTCTAATTGATTTGTTTGTTAAATGTGCTGCGACAAGTGTTCACTACACACCAGCTTTGTAAGCAGAAGCTGGAGTGAGGGCTCATAAAGCCTCATGTTCAACTTCTCTGGCTAACCACGCTGCTTTGTAGCATAGCCAAGCCTCCCAATCCCGTCTACGAGCATTCCCTCTGCCCCGCCTTCCCTAAAATAAGCAAATCCCCAAAGCTACTCTAGTAGCCCTGCACAAACCACGGTCTAAATGCGATGCCCTGGTTTACAGTGGGACTCAGGAAAGGTTGTGCGGCACAGCCGTTCACAGATGGAGGCAGAAGGAACCTGCTGTGGCTTCTCAGTTCACCGTGGACATCAGTATCCAGCTTGGTGGAGAAGGCAAAGTGACTTTTGTTTGTTTGGTTGGTTGTTTTTTCTAGCCTTGGCTGTCCTAGACTCGCTTTGTAGACCAGGCTGGCCTCAAACTCACAGCGATCTGCCTGCCTCTGCCTCCCGGGTGCTGGGATTAAAGGCGTGCGCCACCACGCCTGGCTTAGTAAAGTGACTTTTAAACTACACTAGCCTGGAAACTATGCATGATTTCAGTGATGAGAACAAGGAACAGACGGCTCAGCAGGTAGATGTGCTTGCTGCCGTACCTCATCACCTGAGTTTGGACCCTGAAGCCCACATGGTGGGAAGAGAGAACTGACTTCTGTGTAGTTGCTCTCTGATGTACACACACACACACACACACACACACACACACACACACACACACACATACACACACACACATACACACACACATACACACACACACACACACACACACACACACACACACACCAAACAAATGACATCAACAATGAAGATTAGTTGCCTGTGGAAGAGACAGGAGACACAGGCAGAAGAGGTTCCCAGCAGCAGGCTGGCTGCCACCTGCTGTCCCCCATGCGGCTGTATAGGAGCTGCAGTGGACACACGACCAGCTCTGCCCTGAACAGGATTCTGTTCATGAATTCGGAGCAAGAAGCAGATGATTCTCCTATTGCCCTGTGGCATTCAAACACTTTCTTCTGGTATATCTGTCTTTGGTTATCTCCAGTCCTTTGTTCTGGCTCTGGTGACATCAGCCAGTTACCATGTCTCTGTGCCAATCCATCAGCTCTCCCACCACGGTAGTAATTTGCCTCTTTCCTCAGAACTCTGAGTCGAATTTCCCTTCTATTGTATTTTTAACACGGATTCAATTTTATTCATCACCTATCCTTTCTTTTTTTTTTTTTTTTTCCTTTAACACTCAGCACAAGGTAACTCATGTTACATTTTAGTTTCCATTAAAAGCATCCTGGCACTTTCCTTATCCCTTCTCCTTAAAAATAGGGAACTGGTATGGCCCAGTTTTTCTCAAGACCATCTGGCATAGTTTTCTTTCCTGTATCCCAGGGGTGTAAAACGTGAGCAGAAACACTAATCCTCGGTGTGCAGTTTCATGACTGTTTACAAGTGTAGTTTTCTAGGGGACCAATGTCCATGCTGCTGGGCTCCTCGGCTCCCAGGCCCCTGCCCTGAGTAACTGCCACTGTGACTCCTCGGACACCAGTGGAAACATGGTTTGCATTCTCTCCTGTTCCGTACAGTTTGAGGTCGGCAAGCTATGCTTCCTATGGCCAACTAGCGCCCTATTTATAAGATGGAGGGTGTCTGGCTGACTTTGGTTTGACTTTACAGATAGAGTAGACACTGTAGTGTATGTGGTCAGTAGAAACTACATCACCATCTTTACCTGTCTATAAAGAGTTCTTGGAAGTCCTGACCAGGTTGTGTGTTGTATCTCTGGTGTCCCTGTGTCCAAATTTTCTGGCAGGATGCTCTATGAGCATCTTCCCTCATCTCATTACTTGCTTTCTTACTCTTTTGGTTGTTCCTTTTAGTGAACAGAGGCTCTTAATTCTAACAATTCAATACAATCATCTTTAAATGTTTGTGGGACAATCTCTTCTGTGTTCTGATTAAGAAATCTTTGGATACTCCAAAGGTCCTGTTCCAACTTATCTTGCTGTACAATAAACTGCCAGAGGCTGGGCAGTGGTGGTGCATGCCTTTAATCCCAGCACTCGGGAGGTAGAGACAGGCGGATCTCTGTGAGTTCGAGGCCAGCCTGGTCTACAGAGAGAGTCCAGGACAGCCAAGGCTACACAGAGAAACTCTGTCTCAGAAAAAAAAATTAAGGGAAAAAACTGTCCCAGAACACAGTTACTTAAAAAAAAAAACAAAAAACAGGTGTGTGTGTGTGTGTGTGTGTGTGTGTGTGTGTGTGTGTGTAGAACAGAATTCAACTTTGAGTATCTTCCTCTGTTTCTCTCCATTTCACTTTTGTTTTGTTTTTTTTGTTGTTGTTGTTGTTTGTTTGTTACTTTTCCAGACAAGGTTTTTCTGTGTAGCTTGGCTGTCCTGGATTCATTTTGTAGAACAGGCTGGCACTGAACTTCCTGAGATCGGCCTGCCTCTGCCTCCCAGTGTGCTGGAATTACAGGTGTGCACCACCACACCTGGCCTTCAGATAAACATTTTTAAATTAGGTAAAAATACTATATAAGGTAGATAGATAGATAGATAGATAGATAGATAGATAGATAGATAGATAGATAGATAGATTGATTTGCAGGGTAGTAATGGTAGCACATGCTTTTAATCCCAACACTCAGGAGGCAGAGGCAGGAGGATCTCTGTGAATTCTATGCCTGCCTGGTCTGTAGTTCACAACTGAGTGTCCCTCCAGCTTTAAGGGATATAATACCTTCTTCTGGCTACTTTGGGCACTTATGTACATGTACACACACACACACACACACACACACACACACACACACACACACGAAAACTCTTAAAAATAGAATAACTCTTTTTAAAAAAAATAATTAACCTCACTAAAGTCCCCTATTATTCTTAATTGTTTCTACATCTGGTTGAATTTTCTTTTTTTTTTTTTTTTTTCCTGGTTGAATTTTCTACACCCCATTTTCCAACCCGGTGTCCGAGCAGACATGCCTGATTGCAGACCAGCTTTGTAACTGACAGCAGGCATATAGCCAACACGTAGAACAGGGACTCACTGAGGCAGCACATTTCCTGTCTGGTTCTCTGTTCCTCTGACCCACTGAGTCACCTGCAAACCTGCACACCACCGATAGTGTGTGTTACCGTCGGCCCCCGCCCTGGCCTGTGGTGTTTAACTTGTAACTACCATATACCCCAAGATACGCTACAAAATTGCTGGCTCGCCTCCTTTCTGCCCTCCCCCCCTCCCCATACACACACTTTCTGACTCGTTACTTCCTGGCAGCTCTGCTACCAAACAGACATAGCATTAGTACCCGTGAAAGATGGGGTTGAGGAGGATGCTGATCCCTATGGGTTTCAGTTTGTCTATGCCTTGGATCCTTGGATCCCTGGGTCCCTGGTCCCAGTCAGGAGCGCCTGGCTCTCCACCACCCTCTGTTGTATGAGGAGGCATGGATGGGAAGGGTTTGTACCAATCTGATGTGTCCCACCTGTCACCGGTAAATATGCTTGTGAGACTTGGGGTTAGCCGCCCCTGGGGCCACGCCTCTGGTGTCCCTCCTTCTCTCCTTTGTTTGGCACAGCGTCCTGTGTGTCACACTCACTCTACAGCTGAGGGGGAGTTTGCAAACCCAGTCCTCCTGCCTCAGCCTTGAGAGTGCTGGGGTTCCAGGCATGAGCTACCGTGCTGGGCTTGTTCTGGTCTTATATACATAAACATCACGGAGAACGCTGCAGAGACCGCCCAAGAGACTCCCAGGCAGACGACCTTTAAGGACACAAGTTGTTCATTGTGATGACCTAAACTTTTTTTATTTATTCAGTCATTCGCTTATTTGAGTTACGTGTGTGTGTGTGTGTGTGTGTGTGTGTGTGTGTGTGTGTGTGTGTGTGTTTGCCTGTGTGTAGATCGCTCAGGAATCTTCAGGACACCTGGCTTGTTACATGGTTCCAAATTGTGGTCGTTATGATGGTGCAGCGTGCACTCTTAGTCCCTCCCATCCCACTGACATCCATGTCTAGATACGTATTTAGATCTGTCCTTATGGGAGATAACATGTTGGAAATTTGAGTCGGGCACAGTGACACAAAGAAAGAGTCCATATATCTGAGAAGGCCTTTACTTTGTCACCTGCAGAAGGTGGTGTAGCAGAGATGTTGTTTCTCCTTGTACACCAGATGCCCCATACTGACTTCAGTGTGCAGGGACACCTCCCCGTCTCTGGTCTGTGTTTGCTTTAGGTCTCAGAACACGGCTCCTGTTCTGGAGCCCACTCAGGACTCCCTCTCGCTGGTGGAGACTTTAATCTCAGCCACTTATCTCTCAAGGGCAATTCCTGGATGTAATTTTGTAAGCCACTTGATCAGACAGTTGTATAACTCTAGCAGGACGCCAAGGATGGGGCTGAGGTTCTAAGACACAGAACCTTCTGGAGGCTGGGTTGAAACAAAAAAAGTACCGCTCTTCCTGGTTTAGTTTATGTTTTCAGTGTTGCGTCTGCACGTGTGTGTCTCTCTCTGTGTGTCTGCATGCATGTCTGCATGCCTGTGTCTGTGTGTGTATGTACATGCATGTGCTCACAAGCATACACAAACCACCATGCTCGTGTGGAGGTCAGAAGACAGAGTTGGTTCTTTCCCCTCACCATGTGGGTTCCTAACCTCAGGACGTCAGCCCTGGCACCTGCTGGATCATCATCTGCCTACGTAAAACAAACTTTTACCAAAAATATGTTTGATTTTGGGAGCTTGGAGTGTAGCTCAGTCGGTGGAGTGCTTGTCTGGGCGGGACCACATAAAACTGGGCATGGTAGAGGGAGGAGGTTCGGAAGTCCAAGATCATCAAGACCAACCTGAGCTGCCTAAGATCTGGTCTAGAAACAAATCAAAGAGACAAAGCCAGCTGAAGGTTCTGATTTTCCAGGCTGATGTAGATTCATGATTTTGTTCTTGTAAAAGCTTTCAGGGTGGATTTGGGGATATTGGCAGGTGTAAGGATCTTTCCAAACATTCATTCACTCATTCAATGAGTGTCTATTAAGAATCAGTGGCCTTCTAGATTTTTCTGGAAGGTATAAAACTTTGAACAGGATGGGGGGAAACATAAGGCCAGCCATCTTGGAAATGTCCCAGACATTGTGATTGTGTGTTAATGGCAGCCATGGCGTTAGATGAGGAGAAACGATGCTTTATTCTTCCAAAGTCTAATTAAATTTGGCTGTGTGATGACGTTCTCTCAGGTGGTCGGTGCTAGCCTTGGGTTAATGGGTCCTTGCTGTGGAGTGGAGCCTCTCTCTGGCCATGTGGCTTTCGCTCTAGCCCTTCCTACGCCATTATCCCTACTGCCCAGTCTTCTCTCCCTCACTCCAAGCTTTAGCCACAGTGACCCCCCACACACTGAAGGACCCAGGTTTGCAGGCTTCACGTATAGATGCCACAGGGCGTCTGCCATTGTCTGTCCAGGATCTTGTCCCTTCAAGAAAGACCTTGCTGTGTAGTTGAGACTCCAGGATGAACAACTTGCTCTGTGGTCCCAGCCACATCTCTCTTCTCTTCATGAAGCCCACCAAAAGAATCCCTCAGGGGATTCCTTTGCTAATAGTTCAGGATGCTTGACAGGATGAAAGGACCTGGTAAGAGATCCTGATGTGAGTGGGGACCTCCACCAGCACTATAAAGTCAGCTAAACCTCTGTTGTTCAGCCCGAATCCAAGAGTCAATCATTTAAGCATATTCCAGAATGTTATGTATGGAATTCTTTCAAAATCAGTCATCAACACTGAACATGCAAGAACATGCCCAGTGTTGTCATCCCTTAGTGAGCACACACAGAACCTTCCAGAAGATTCTCCCCATTCCTCGTGCCTTAGTCATCAGTGCTACCCAGCCCTACTTTTGTCTCTTCCCCTCATGTTTACAGGAAAACATCCCGCCCACTCCTTTGCTTCCTCCTCTTCCTCCCCACTCCCCCAAGTTTTTAAAAAATAAGATGTGAATGAAACCAGATTTCTCTTCACAGTAAAAATACAAAAGAAACAGGAAGCTTGGGGCAGGAAAGAGATTAAATTGGTAAAAAAAAAAAATGCTTTCCTCATGTTCAGAG